>NW_022990905.1:0-310000 GCF_902827175.1 Gymnodraco acuticeps
TAAATACTGAAGTTAAAAACATCAATCTGTTTCACTTTCACTTCACTTTGAGAGCAAAATTAAGAGATCTATGGATACATCTCCCATCACCCATTTGAAACAGAACTGTAAACAGATTTACTATTTCTTTATGGATATTTTACAAATCACTCTCCTTTTAAACTTTATTCTTTTTTTTACTACATGTCATATAGTATTTCATACCTCTCTCTCTCTCTCTCTCTCTCTCTCTCTCTCTCTCTCTCTCTCTCTCTTACCTCATTCACACCAACGCAACTCCGGTTCAAGCTCCGTGCTAGAGCTTTTCAGGTTCAGAACCGGTTCTTCGGTTTAGCGGAGGCTCTTTTCACACCGCCCAGAGTCCGACTGGTGCTGCGTCATTGTTTGCGTGCCTGCTTCATAAAGCCAAACCGCGCCCCGGAAACCCCTCACAGCTGACACCGACAACAACAACAATGGCCGATTGTGCTCCAGCTTCACTCTGTACCTCTTCGGAAGACCAGATTCCCAGTAGGTAGCTGGTCTCTTCAGTGGACCACTGCTGCTTGTTAAGTTTCTCCATCGTTGTGTACAAACTGGATACAACGCCGGCTTTTTGTTGTTGTTGTTCAGGAGTTGATCCCGCCCCTGCCCCCGCCTCGACGTAAGCGTGACGTATGTGGTGCTTTTGCTCTGGCCAGACAATTTTTTGGTGCTTGAAACGAACCGGATTCCGGAGCTACTGTAAGAGGCTTCTCTGCTGCGGTGTGAAGAGGAAAACCCGGTGCTTTTCAAGCTCCAGCTCCGAACTGGCCCCGAAACACCGTTGGTGTGAATGAGGTATCTCTCTCGCGCGCACGCACACACACAAAATGGCTTGTTCCACACACACACACACACACACACACACCACAACACACACACACACACACACACACACACCCACACACACACACACACACACACACACACACACACACACACACACACACACACACACACACACACACACACACACACACACACACACACACACACCACACCCACACACACACCAGCAGAGAGAGAGCCGGGCTTGAATGAAACAGAGTCCCAGACGTACTAGTACTGTACTGTATCATATTATTTTCGAATCAATACTTTTTGATGTCATGCCTCACTTTGAGAAACACTGCAGTAGAGGCACAACATATATGAACATGAAAATTAGCATAATAGGGCCTCTTTAATTTAACATTTTATGTGCAATAGTTTTTTGCCTTAAACTACAGTACAATTTTGAAAAAAAAATCACCTGTTCACCTTATCATTACAAACAAATTGAAATAACTATTGTAAGATGTTTTAAAAGGATCTGTACCAAATAAGGATTTCATATATATTATGATTACTGTGATTTGGATATTGCACTAGTTCATATTGCATACAAAATGTTCTTAGCATTTGCTCCAAGTATGTGGTTTACTTGGTCGTAGCTAAGTGACAATGAGTAAAACATATTTTCCACCAAATGATCAACAACTTCCTCTGGACCGACTGTTTTATAACTAACCCATCGAATTGTTTGCACCTGTCCTCCCACCTGTGAACTTTAGGCTGCGAGCCAAAATACCACACAATTGAATTATTAAGAAATCTTGCAAAGGAAGCATTGAGCAGTCTCAATATAGTGATGGGCAGAGAGTCTAGGAAAACAGTGCATATACCGAACCAGTTCTATAGGTTTGACTAAATGTGTTTTTTCCCACTTATTATTGTTACTATTATTTAGTTTTATTTAAATCCATGGCAGAGGACGTCCTCTAAGTGTATACGGTTCTGTCAAGTGTTGTTCTTAGTGTATGCGCAGCCAAAGAAATATTTCAATGCGAGCGGACATGATGTCAATGTTTCTCTTATATTCAAAAAATGCTGCTTTCAGTACCTTACTGAATCAGTACTTAAGTTTCATCCAAATATACTTCAAGTAAACTACTACTGCTGTTTCACTATGATATATGATGTTTGTTTAGATTACTATCATTGCTCCATTAATGTGTATGAAGCTTCTACTGCTGTTTAAAGGGGCCCTATTATCCTCATTTTCAGGTTCATATTTGTATTTTGTGCCTCTACTGTGACATGTTTACGTGCTCTAATGTTCAATGTCTGAAACCAGAGCCCAGTCTGCTCTGATTGGTTAGCTGGCCGGCTCTGTTGTGATTGGTCAACCTTGTAGAGATGTCCCACCCCTTAGCCTATCAAGTACCATGTTTTAAGTGGTTTTTGAGTGTTAAATAGTGATGTCACTATGTTACAGAAGTAAACAAAGGAGTCCAATGGAGGCGTTTCAGGCAGGGGGGGGGGGGGGAGTGTGTGGGAGATAAACTGCCTCTGGAGGGAACATTGGAATGTTATGCAATAAAAGCAATTTAACACACAACAGGAAAGGAAGGTTGTGCTGATTGAAAGTCTTTTATATACAGTTTGGTAGTTCCATCTACAGCAATGCGTCATATTTTCATTATGCTTTTTTCTGTTACTTGCACTTACTTTACTCCTCCATCTCTTTATCCTCTCCCTGTAGTTTCCAAGGTGTCTAGGCAGCTGATGTTGATAGAGGCAGAAAAGCAGAGTTTGCAGGAAGAGCTGGAAGAGAGCAGGAGAGAGGCGTTAAAAAACGGGAGAGAGGTACAAGTTCTGCAAGCCCGCCTGAAGGATGCCATCACCTGGGACGAACACTGTGGCATTGCTGGGAAACTCAGACGGTACCACTACAATGTCTTATTTGATCAAAAATGTCTTTCTTTAAATGATTCATAAACTGGGACACTGTTTTTTCGTGAAGTAAGGACAAGAAAGAACTTCATATTTTAAGTAGGTGACACACATTCTCTCTTGCTGTATGTTCGAGCTGTATGTTGCTTCTATGCTGTCGCCAAACATGCCAAATGCCTGCGCTTTACTTTTTTTTAGTATAGGCAAACATTTTTTTTTCTAAATTAAGAGTAAATGATTATAATAATAATAGTAATAATAACGAATAACAATAATTACAACAACATTAATCATTAAAATAATTTAAATCATTATTGTCATTCATTTTATAATAATTATAACAATAATTGTAAAATACATTATTATTATTATTTACATCTTATTCCTTCACAACTGTTTTGTTTTTATAAATAAAAATGAAACATTTGATAAAAACATTCAAAATGAATAATGATGTTGATGATTATTATCAATACTAATATAACTTCTTGAAACACTGAATTGAGTTGCATATGTTTTCTATTGTCCATATGTGGCAAGCTTGTGGATCCAACATTATCTAAAGCCTCTCAATATTGATTTGAATTGAACACCTTTGAACTTTATGGGATATTGAAGAAAATAGTCCACGGATAATACATTGAATTATGCAGCACAGGCAGTATGACATTAAAGCATGTAAACATGTCACAGTAGAGGCACATAGTGTACAATGTAGTTCTGATGCACTTTGTTTGAATATATTTTGTAAAGCACTTTGAATTGTCTTGCGTTGAAACATGCTGCTTGAATAAACTTGCCTTGTAAAATCCCTGTAGGCTTGTGCATTTGATAGTGATGGGACGCACTGATTTCGATAGTGTACACTGTGATGTTTTGTTAAAATATGCTGTACAATTTGCCCTTACCTCTCAGACAACTGGAGCAGCAGGAGAGTAAGAATAAGAGTGAGATGGACGACTTTCTTATCAGATTGTCCAGTCTGCAAGAGGAGAATAGGAGTCTGGCTGTGGACAAAGCCAATCTGACTGCTGATGTAAAGAGAATGGAGGCAGAGCAGGAGCTCACCAAGCAAGCTAACAGGTCATTGATATGTTTTTACTGAATGAGTCTGGGTATGAGTAACGTACATTCAATATTTTTAACATGTTACATTATTTTTATTTTTTCCCAAAAATAAAATTAAAACAAGAAACAAAAAGATGGAAACAAAAACAAAATGCTGATGAAAAACGGTTGTCATGGTGGATAATCCCACCCCTAAAGACACACACACACACACACACACACACACACACACACACACACACACACACACACACACACACACACACACACACACACACACACACACACACACACACACACACACACACACATTAAATGAATGCTGAGTACTCCATATTACATGAAATTGTTTCTCTTTGTTTCCCAACCTTCTGACACTGTTCCGTTTAATGTTTAACTAATATGTCATTATTGTTTTCCATTTTGGAATGGTTGATGCTTCAATTATTTTTTCCACTTCTTCTTTCCCATCTTCTTATAAACAATTAACAATAAATGAACTTGCCGTCCGGTTGGTTATCTTATTTTCCCAGTATATTTAAACAGGTGAATCGTTGGGGCAAAAAAAAGCTAACAGGTAACATATTTGTGGCTTTATTTCTTCAGTGACATTGTGACATCACTATGGCACAACACTTGTGCTTCTATTGGCTAGCCTAGCGGTCCAACACACTGCACGTGATAGGCAAAGGGGGGGGGACATCTCCAAGTAGTTGACCAATCCCTGAAAATGAAGAGTGGCTCTTCAACATCATTGCACGTCCTACCATAGTTCAAATGTTTCTGGAGTACACGATTTATTTTGGTCCAGGATTACATTTGTCCTAAAATGAGTTCTGTTCTCAGGCACCTCCCTGTAAAGCTGAGCTGATCATCATGTGGACTTTCTCATTCTGAAGTGTGAAACTTGAAGGTGTTTGATTAACCAACATGTCTGCAGCCCGCTCGCATCAAGATGGCAGCGTCTCAAGAGATAATCCACCCAACTCTGTATTCTGTCCTGTTTCTTTCCCAAAACCCCTGATGCATTTTCTCTCAATCTCTTCCCTTGTCCTCCTTTTTTCTTTTACCATCTTCATTTCCTCCTCGTTGATATTTTCTCTCCGTATAATTTTCCTTGAAATCTGCTTGATCATTTATCTTCTTCTCTCTCCGATCTCTCCATCATCCAGGAAGGCTGAGAGGAAGATGAGTGTATTGAACAGACAGAAGGAAGAGTGTGTGGTGAAAGAGGAAAGGACTCGGCATTACATGGGAGCTGTCATTTCTGTGGCCGAGCACATTTCCCAGGAGAGAGACCAACTCATAAAGATGGTACTGCTGATATTCTTGATACTCTATTCATATTCCTTCTATATCACATGGTACATATATGGTAGCATATAGCATAACATGTCAACTACAACTGACACCCTATTGAGTGGAGCAGTGATGACGTTTTTTGGTAGCAATATCATTTTTCCATTGGATTTTGGAAAATTGCAAGACAGAAGCATTTATGATTCTAAAAGACACATTATTATTTTGTAAGCGTAATAAACAGAATAAGTAGCTAATGTTAGGCTATAAACAAACTACATCATTGTCACATGATTTCATCTCACCACCGCTAAGCTCAAGGCGGCTAATGTTTGGTGTGATCAGAATCAGAGGGGGAAGTGTACATTGTTACAGCAAAGTAAACAGTAGATAAAAGACATGCACAAAATATATCAAATAAAAAAGTTATTACAAGTTCCATTCGTGAAACTTGTAAATGGATGCTTAGTAGTCTTATATAGTCACTTGTTAGCATCTTTGAGTCAAAAGCCAAAGCCGATGGTGCTTTCACGTAGTCCTCGGAGGGTGTAGAGTGGTGCAGGAATGAGTCCTGAAACCTGGAAATGAGTTAGCATTTACACAGTTCCTTCGTCTCCAAGTCAACTATTTTTTGTTAGGTGCCTAAAATATAGTCTGTGGTTAACAAAAGCTTACAGGATTTTCTCGTTTTGTTCTACGACATCGGTAACTACCCCACTGGTGAATGTACGAAGCTGTATCATAAAACGGTTGTTGCTAACAAGTGACTAAATGAGACTAATAGACGTCATCAGGCTGATCACAGGTGGCCTTTAGCTTAGCGGTGGGAACATGAAGTCATGCAGCCGTGAAGCAGTTCCATCATAGCCTAACGTCTGCTATTTGTTTCTAGCTATTGCATTTACTCAACTGTTATAGAGGTCGTGTTCAAATGTGGTGGTTCTCCTGCTGAACAGAATGCACAAGTATATTACATTTGCTTTTGCCAGAGATCTTATTTTGTGCAATAATCCACAGAAAAATCCCATTTCTTTTTTGTCGAGGAAGCCCTTGCACTACTATCTCTCTATAACAGTATGCAAACCATTCTTCCAAATGTGTTATTTCATGAGCTTTAAGTCGTACTGTGGAAACAACATGAACACTCTAAAGAAGATGTGCTGTATTTTATTGTTCAGATCGTTTAAACAACACTTTGATACCTTCTTCAGAGGTGTCTTGACTTGATGGTGCGTTCAAGTTCATTCTCCCAGTCAGGATAAGCAGCACAAAAGCCCCATCTTGAAATGTTATTAAAGTAAAATATAAATGTTTATCTGCCCTGTGATTCTGATACACTTTCATAATAGGTTCTTTCTTTGACCACTATACACCTTTCCACCTAGTTTCAAGAAATCCTATAAACATTTTTCAGTAATACAGAAATATCGAAATAAACATAGTATGGTATGTTGAATATGAGTTGCAACTAAGTATTTTTTAATGTATTTTGTAAGTATAATACTCTAGTCTTCTGCTTCTATTTATGTGAATACAATTTTTTTGCAAATTAGACATGATTTGCAGTGTTTACTAACCCTTCAGGCTGTTAGCTTAGGTAGTTTGCAACAGATGATTCAACTTAAATGAAGGCACCAAATCTCAGGTATGGTTAAAAGGCAATTTACTTGGTAATTTGTTCCAATGTGAAAGCAGGTAGGATTAGAAAAACAACCACAGGAGAGCTGGCAGTCTCCCAGAACATAAACCGGCAGGCAGGAATCTGTCAAACTGACTAACCCCCGATAAAGCTCCCCTGAACAAATACTGAGGAGCAGCTGAGCAACACAGAGCAGCCGTGCAGCATGTGGCTGATGACAGAGGGCAGATTTTCGGGAGTTTTTTTTGCCAGGAGTTGTTTGTGTCATTTTTCACAGCGGTGCAGTTTCCCTGCCACCTGAGGACCACTCTCCATGTCAGCTATGAAATACAGGGAAGATACTGCAAGTAACCCCAGGCGATGGGATAAGTGTGACTGATTAAACACTCCTCTGAATTTACTGAGGTGCCTGCAATATACCTTTTTCATACACTGCAGACATTTTGACTTGTAATGGCACAATCTTTGTGAGCCAGATCCATAATGATGGTGAACTGCATGCTGACTCACTGCCCTGGCTCTCAGGACATTTTGTTGGAACTGAGCCATCGTTTCTATCACCTGTGCTGCTCTTGCTATGTCCTCTTAACAGACATAGAGCCAGTTAAATGATTTACTCAGTCAACTGAAAGATGAATGATATACAACGACAAACTGGGAGCAATGTTAACTAAAGATTACTAGTGATAATTAATAGCTTATTACCATAAACAATCACAGGATGAAGAGTTGAGGCTTTTTGTCAATTTTCAACACATTTAAAATGAACTGCAAACATTCTAAGTCACTTCAGTGTAGTAGTAGAAACATTGATGGGACATTTACTTCAGCATCAGAATCAGAAACGGGTTTATTGCCAAGTGGTTAACACATTCGAAGAATTTGTCTTGGTGTTTTTGGTGTATACATAAACATACATACAGAAATATAAAACGGCGATAAAACAATTTGAAGAAAACTAGAATAACATTAAAATCTAGAAATATTTACATTGAATATGAATTAAATATAGGTATACCCATAAAAATAAAATATGTGCAGTTACAATGTGCAATGTGCAGACTTCGGAGGGTTGTGCAGGAATGACAGAATTGGGTTGAACAAGTTATTGTTAACATTGTGTGCATTAATGTAATGCATAGAGTCTATGATGTGACTGAGGGTCAGTGTTAGTGGGGGGGCCGGGCCTTGTTGATGAGGCCGGTAGAGGAGGGGAAGAAACTGATCAGGTGGAGAGAGGTTTTGGTCCTGATGGAGCGTAGCCTCTTGCCAGAGGGGAGGGGGGTGAACAGTTTGTGTTCAGGGTGGGAGCCTCAGGGTCCTGGAGGCGTTCAGGTATTAGCGCGATGGCAGATTGCAGCCAATCACCCTCTCTTCAGAGCGGATGATGACCAGATGGTGATGGAGGAGGAGAGGATGGACTCGATGATGGAGGTGTAGAAGTTCACCATCATTGTCTTTGGCAGGTTGGATTTCTTCAGCTGCCTCAGGAAGAACATCCTAACTTTTTTGATGAGTGATGGGGGCGGGTGGGGCTGCGTTCTTCCTAAAGTCCACAACCATCTCCACTGTCTTCAGATAAAAGAGACATCAGCCGTGTTAGCGTCAACACCACTCTCCTGCTGCCCCTCTCTCTATGGCTCTCTGTCAATCCACCTGTTGCAGTGGATTGTGTTTCCATTTCTTCATTTGGGAGACTTTATTTATTCCACCCATCCATCCAGGATAGATTGGTAGAAAGAAAAAAGTATGTCTGGTTAACATTTGTTTAAAGGGGCCCTATTGTGGTTTTCGGGCTTGTCCTTTCCTGTAGTGTGTTATATAGGTTTTTGTGCATGTAAATGATCTGCAAAGGCTAAAATCCCACACATTGTACGTGATAGGCTATGGTGTTGTTGACCAATCAAAACAGAGCTGGCCAGCTAACCAGGTTAGACTGGGCTCTGGTTTCAGACAGAGGGTGAAAAGAGGTGCTGCAGCACAGGCAAGTTGAGGGGAAAAAACACAAATGGACCTGTAAATGAGCAAACTAGGGCCCCTTTAATAATAACTCCCATTGAATTATTAAATGCAATGAACTTGAACTACATGCGGAATCTACGGAGCCCCCTAGGGGACATGGAGAAGAAAAAAAAATTATTTGAATAAAAATAAAAATGTTTTGCGAGATATCGCAAAACCTTTGTGAGATATCGCAATACTTTTGCGAGATCTCGCAAAACCCCGTTGCAGTTTGTAGACGGTCCCTAAGCACTCCTCTCCTTCCTCCAGCTACAGATTGTGACCAATTCTTGATGTTTAGCTCGGATGACGGCGCGTATCGAACTGTTCTGATAAAAACGACTCTGTAGCTCGTTGTCTACCTTGCTACGATTGTAAAGTCATGTTGTTTGTATTTTTACAACATTATGTTCATGAGTTATTGCTCCGCGAAATTCGAATCTGTCAATAACTCAGCTCAGAGGAACGTGCATGTCCCCTCGCTCTGAGTGTTCTCTTGAGGTGTCTTCACTTATGTGAAACCCTTTATATATACAGTCTATGTGTGAAACCCGTGCCTATTGTCAAGCACTGATGTTATATCTTTATATTTAAGGCCAAGCTCAAAGTAAAATCGATGAACCGCTCCATTGTTGTGGTTTCTGTGTTGCCGTAGCAGCCGAACTGACCAGGAAGTACATTGAGCTAAATGAAAAGTATTGCGAGATCTCGCAAAACATTATTATTATTATTTTTTTCAAATACATTTTTTTTTCTTCTCCATGTCCCCTAGGGGGCTTCGTAGAAATCAGTGTTCTGGAATCAGTCGGACTGAGATTTACTGTTAGTCGATACCAGCACTGATTCCCTGTGCCTCCACCTTCCCCTGCAGAGTGGGTTTGTAAATCGGATCTCATTTGTCAAAGTGTGGAAGGCTCGGTGTCTTCATTATAGAGTTCCAACTCTTTGACACATACTGTCATTGTAACCAGCTTTCGAGAAGGCAGTAGACTTACACTAGAAAAATAAGAATCAATATGTCTCAAAGATGTCAGTTAAATAAATAATCTTGATTTTGTATAGGCTGTTGTCTGTCTGACAACTGTCCCACAATGCAATGCACAGGGGAAATGGATGGATTTGCCAAAAACTTTAATTTTGAAGCTTATGTTCAACGAAAAGTAATTTTGTAATTCGCTTTAAGTTGCAAAACCATATCACGATTGCAACATCATTTAAAATTGCAAGTAGGTAATTTTTTCCAAATTGTGCAGCCCTAATTTAAAGATGTTTTTTATGATTGTGGAATATTGTATAGACTAATAGAAGACCTATGTTGCAATATGGCACCTTTAATATTTTAGAGCATTGATACCTGACTACATTAGTTAATTGTATTTAAAATGTAAACATGGTAGAAGAGGTGATCTGCAATGTTGGTTGAACAGCAATAAAGGTAATGTGAAACCAAATAGAACTGTAAAGTATGTCTTTGCTCAGTGGGTGTCAGGGGGACCAGAGAGAGTGTTTCCGGTCAATGTTAATAGATTCAGGGAGTTTGCCAAAGCTGGCTTTTCAGGGAATAAACAAGAGCCCATCTTGTGTGGAAGGTCAGACTGACTCCATTTGAGAGGTAGCACGTCTAAAGCTTACAAGAGCCGATTCATCAGGAAGAGAGAGAACGGTGTGTGTGTGTGTGTGTGTGTGTGCATGCCTGCTGTCAGTGAAGGTACTCTTATGATCGGCTATCTGCTGTGTTGTCAGTAGAGCAGTAGAGAGGTTTTTATGGGCAGATCAAAAGATGATCGGCCGATCAATTTAATCGCAATTGCAGTGACCTCAAGGATAATTGTATTTATGGTAATATTAAAGACACTTAGCTCATCATCTTGTAGGCGCAATACAAAAAACCTGTTTCTTTTTGATTTAGGCTTTGCCTTAAACAATCCTGCTAATAATCCATCAATACTAAGGCTAACTATCAATAAATGTCAAAAATAAAATGTATTGGATAAAGCTAGCTCTCTACTGAACCAATTTATTTTATAAGGGCACAATCTGTGCACCATTCACCATTGAGGTATCTTTCTTTTGTCTTGTCTGCACACCTAATGTTCCAGACTGGAGGGGCTTTGGCTCTGGGGGTAAATGCTTTGATCTGACAATCAGAGGGTCAGTGGTTGAATCCCCTATCCTACAGTCGGCATGTCAATGTATCCTTGGGCAAGATATTTAACTATAAATTGCTCCCATAGGCATGTCTACAGTTTAGGAATAAGCCTGGAAATGAGTCAGCATTTTAGTACTTGTATTTCCCGTTTTGAGTTAGATGCGTTGGATAAGTTCTGTTACCGACATAGTTTTCTACATCTAGCGATTGCATTGACGCTTCAATAAATGGTTAGTTTGCCACAGATCATATTTTCTGCAATATTCCAAAATCCACTATAAGATTCCCATTGCTTTTAGTCAAGAGAACTCTTGCCATGCTAACTTCCAGGTCGGCCTACAAAAGTACGTCATTCCATCACCACTCTATTGAAGTGTATGTAAGTTGCTCTGGATAACGGCTTTAGCAACAAAAAAATGTTTTAGCTAGCAATGGTACCAAATGTAATACTGTAATATGGCAATAGTTTGAATGGTCTTCTTTTCCTTTATCCACCTTTCCCCCTAATCCCTCACATCCTTCATCGTCCCCCGTGTATCTCTCTTAGATCAGTAACCCCCCGTCTTCCCTCTCTACCTCCACAGGCTTCGCTTCTTCAGCAGGAAAAACAGGGATTCGTCAGCAGGATTCTAAAAGGCACCGTTCGATTCGGGAAACTACAGGAAGAAGTCAAAGTAAGTTCCTTTTTAAATGTCACTTTCACACCACAATTAGCGCCACTGTAATTTGAGAAGTTCTGTTTGTTTCTGTGCCACTAAATGATGCCCTAAATGTGAAGCGACCGCATTGAACACAGCATTTTACCTGAAGCTTATTTTGCCCACGATAACTCTCCAATCTATTCCTTATTGATCAGCCCATTTCACTTCCACTGTCGCTCTGCACCTCTCAGAAAGCACCGATTAATGAACACTTGGGTCTCTCAAATTCTCTCAAGATGAGCTCATTGACTTTTAAGGACTTCCTTTTCACATCTTTAACCCAGAAACACATTCAGCCTGTTCAATGTTAGAAAACACCAGCAATGAAAACAGTTAGGGCTGTAGCTACTGCCAATTATTTTCATTATAGATCAATCTGCCAGTAATGTTTCAAATCGATTATTGTTGTTCAGTTTATAAAACCTCAATTTCTTTTAACCAACATTCCAAATACTTCCATAATATTTAGTTTACAATCAAACATGAGAAAGAATAGCAGGAAGTCATCTCATTTTGGTAATGTGAAATCAGATAATATTGGTTGTTTCACTGTTTCTGCTTGAGATCAGAAGACATCATGGTATCAGCTCTTATAACAAGGTTGCAGTGTGTCCTCATGTCTTTGCTAATGGACTGGGCCTCACCGGCAGTCACACAATGCACAGTTACAATGCCTGTTGTATGCTGCTTTATGGTACCTTCATTAAATATCAAAACCATTCACAATTCTGAAGTTTATGATTTACATTACAAGAACATTTGAAAAATGCACAATCCAAGATGCGAAAACCCGGAATGTTGTATTTCTATTGCTCATCACCATAATCAAGATTAGTTAAAAAAGCATATAGAGTGCATGCGCCGAATGTGCATTTTGCCTGTTGCTGTTGCTCCTACTACATTTTTTATATATTTTTCTGTATTTCTAGCTTCCCTTATTTGATCTTACTTGCAACTTTCTAAAGCTTCACTTTAAACAAGCTAGTAGAGAGAGAATCATTTATTTAATTTCAACAACTCAAGCCCACACTTCTATCTTCTAGCAAAATATTCAAATACGCCACATCAAATTTTGAAAGTGAATTATGTCAGAAGGAAAGGTAGAAAAATACAGTTTTTCTGACATTGTGAACATAAATAAATGTACCCCAGGTCCAAGAGTCCACTAGTCCAGGGGTTCCCAACCCCCGGGAGGTGTTACTGCCGGGCCGCGAAATAGCAGTGAGTTTATCGTAATATTTGCAGAATTATAAATATATAAAAATATGTTATCATAATGTTTTTTTCAATTTTTCGCACCTTTACTAGTTAAACTTTCACCAGAAAACGTTGAAAATGGCTTTTATGATGTTCCGAGGGATTCGGCGGCTCAGGGTCTCAGCCTCTCGTGCGCACGAGAAAGTTACCGGTGCGCCAAGTAGGAAGAGGAGCGCACAGGAGACAACCATTTCATTGCAGACTGTTATGTTTATGTGGGGAAATGGCAGTGCATACATTATTTGAGATATATTTCAAACTCGGACTTCATTTTAAGGATATGTCGGCCAGGGGTGTAGAGCTATTTGTTTAAGCACCGGATTGGCAAAACAGGAGAGTAAACCAGTCTGCCTTGATCTATGAATGAATGCGCTATAAAGAGAAAGCAGATTGAGACTACATTATTCATGTGTAATTAAAATTCATGCTCCTCCGTCTGCTTGAATCACCTAAAAATGCTACATTTTTAGTGAATGCATGTATAAATATAGCAACAGGTTTGTGTGACCCATACTGCTTGACGTCAGTGTAGAGAGACTTACTATTCAAAAAGAACATTTCCAAGACCCTTTATATAACAGTGATTACCCCAAATCATATGATCACATGGATATTTGATCCCTCTGTCAAGGTGTATTCTCATACCTCATCTTGAATAGAAAGAAGTGAATGTTTCTTCCACTTAACTCATCAGATCAGTTTGGCAAATTTTCTCAGCTACTGATCGAAATCTGTAAACAAGGAAGTGAGTACACTGTTATGTATTCATTATCATCTATTGCCTTTCACTTACTACATTTCACAACAATACACGTTGTGTTATAAGTACCATTTTATAAAGAGAAAAATAATTGCTATGTACACTGATGACATTGAGGTCCGGAGTTACTGCCGAGTAATCAGGACAGTAGTGAAAGATGGGCCAGCGTGTTTTATTCCCTTACTCACCCGACCAGTTATGACAGCATATCCGCAATGCCCAAACCACAAAAACATGCTAATCAACTGATCAGACCAACCTACCATGGATGTAGAAAGAAAACTATATACAGCTTTAGGGGTGGGGCGCCTGTTATTCCAATGTAAGTTGCTCCGTGGCGTATGAAGCCAAAATGACCAGACTCTTGAGACAAAAAAGCCCAGATCTCCTGGGGCCGTTAGATTTGTATTTTCCTTAAACCCTTATGAAGTTGATCCGGTACAAGATACATGCTGATTTACAGACGTATCTTTTCTATCTTTCTATCTTTCTATCTGCAAGTCAATTGAATTTATTTTTATTTTTGGACCCAATGAAATGAAAATGTTTGGCCATTGCAAAGATTTGCATTAATGCCCTGCTTACTTTGGGCTTTGACCCGACCTGCAAACAGCCAACTTTATACAGTATAATATCACAGATCTAAGACAAGGACAATCACAAGCAAACTCATGCGCTACAGTATGTGTGCTGTATTTGAGACACAGGGAAAGAGAAGGAAGGTGGACAAATGCACGCAATGTATCAGTAAGTTATTAATGACTTACTTGGTACTCTACTTTGTCCCTTTTTGACCTGTGATATTTTCTAATAACACCCAAACCGGTGCTGACCGTTTTGCATGTCCAAATAACAAATACAATGCCCAGGGTCTCACATACTCACGAGTCAGGGTCGTCTTTTATTTGAACCAATCTTTTTATAGATGATGGGGAGGAGAGTTTGTATTTGTTAATGTAACCTGCCAGTCAGCACGGGAGGATGAAAGCAGGGTCTTGTAGATGTCTGACTGTATAACCAACAGGGCAAACGCTACCCTCAGAAGCACTCTGTCCTACAGTACAGCTCTGCCAACTCATGCAGAAAAAGAAATTCTCTTTCTGCATGATCTGCTGCTGTGTTCTGTCATCTATCATTTCTTTGTTTTCTGTCACTACTTAGTAGGTCTGTCTCAAACTGGTTGAACTATACTATATTCACTTGTCCCCATACTTTTTGTGCCTAACCATTGTCGACCATAATAGCGCTTAAAAAAATGAAAGGCTGATTTATCTTCGTCCACTTACATACAATCATGCTGAGTTACCATCATTCATTGAGAAAGAAACGATCATTTTATTGTCTCTGTTTTGGGAGTAATGTTGTGAAGCCAGCCAGACCTCCATGTCATTAATCTTGTCACTGTTACAAGAATGTTGTTAAATATTGGGAAAAATACTTTAGAAATGACAAATTAGCCTGCACCTTTGTGATTTTATTGGCATGAAGTATAACAACAGCGTCCTGTCTCGTTGAGCTTGGTGATGAATGCTGCGATGACAGAAATATTGACTGTTACGTACTGAATGAGCAGGCAGCAGACACAAAAAGAAGTACACAGGCCACATATAGAAAATAATGCTCCATTTATTTCACTGTCTGGTAGCTTCTGTGATCAGTAGTGTGGCACTAAGCTGAAAGCTGACAGTAGATCATTGACACAAACACAGAAAAACATAGAGGGGTGGGTACAGAGATGGGTAGAGAATATAGCGGCAGAAAGAAGTTGACAGAGAAAGGGTAAGATAATAATATACAGAACCCTAACATCAGCAATTGCTACATATCCATTTTGATGTGAATATCGTTACCTGAAGTTTATAATTTAGCATATCTAAGACTATTATCCAAGGGCCCTCGATTATCTACACCGCACAGAAAAGGTTCTTAATTGTGAGTGAAGATAGTCGGTAATTGTTTAATGTGCGTAACTGGTCCAAACAACCCCAAATGAATAAAACCAAAGATTCCAAACCACCATGTTCATGGACATAATGTTTTACTAACTGTTCATTTTGAAACACTCAATTTATAGTTGAATCCTTTCTTTGAAGTAGTGCTGCAGATGTCACAAAGAGTGGTACAACTGCAGCAGTTCATGACGTCTTACAACACAAATTCCTGAAACACTCAAATGTTTGTTTTGGTTTCAGAGCTATAAGAAAAACGTTTTGTTACACACATGAGAAGCTTGAAGATTAACCCGATTAATTGAAAGAAATTGCAGTTTATTTGACTTTATACATGTGAAAAATGTAGCTAAACATTTTAGGTTACGTTTAAAATGTATTTTTAGTAATTGTCAAGCTAACATCATGGTTTGATGTGACCTTTCTACCAGACGTCCAGATGCCAGAATGATTGTTTGACAGTGTTTGTCTTACAAGCTAAAGAAAACCAAGATGCCACATAAATAATGCACACAACCTTGAGGTGTCAAACAACAACAAATCCACATGGCTTTAGTATGGCACTATGTGCATTTGACTTACTGCATAACGGTAACAGAGGACTCCTTAGCCATAAGCCCAACCAAAGATTTGTACAACCTGTACCGCAAAATATAACAGAAAAATACTTTTTTAACATTCAACCTATCAAGGAAATGAATGGAAAGTGTGTTGCTTAACATTGAATGAGTATCAAAACACCTGAGATATGAGTCTGGTTTATGCCTCACAAGAACCACATATCAACATAACAACCCTGAATGGTGTGAATCTGTATTTGTGGCAGAGAGAGAAAATAAATGGGCCACATTCAATTACCAATGCTAACAACTATGTGATATGTTAGCCCAAAGGCAATGCTGTGGCAGCAAAACATGTACCAACAAAACATTACAGCCAATTCATTTGATTTGTTCATTTGTATCAAGGCCTTATTGCATATAGGTCGAATTGTTTTCCTTGCTAATCCGGTACAATGCTTAGTCTCTTCCTGTAGTATTACTTGTAATATCACACAGAATTTAGAAAGTCGCTATTCTTGCGAATGCTAATTCATGACTTGTTTATTACATATCCCCAAACCAGAAAATAGAGAGGATGCAGAGTTATATCAACAGGTTCAACAGACTGATACCTTTAAACCCTCAAGATATCAGTGTACCAATGCTTTTTCTACATTTCTAGAAGCTGATGGCAAGGTATCACAATATGACATACTTTCAACTTTTAGTTACATTTAGCTTTAACAGAGAGAAGACATTTGGTAACCTGTAGTTCTACCTTTAATGCTAAATTAGAAATAAAAGTGAACAATACAAAATATTATATGTGCAATATTTTAAGTGGACTTTGTTTTTTCCTCCCTACCTTGCTTAAATATAGTTTAAATTAACTGATCACAATGAAGTATTCTGTCCGTCAAATCTTATCCCACGTATTATTTTAAAAGGAAAACTTTTAAGAATTCCTTTGATTCAATGTTGATAAATGAAGGCCCAGGACTTCTGCGAGTCAAAGGTTAAAGGTCTGCTCTCAAACGTAATGTTTGACTAATACACACAGCACAAAACAAATAAAGATTACAGAAATACATCACAGAAATCTACCTACAGGCACTACTCCTATGTACGAACACAGCTTGCAAGGAGCTATGTTCCTGTTTGCCAAACTGTTTTTAAGTTGCAGTGCTCAACTAACAAACAAAAGCACGAATGCTAAAGGCAGCATTGGGTCTCTTTACTGGCCCATTATTTGCATGAACAAAATGTACTGTTAGGCATGACAAGTATGTTTAGGAAAGGGCATCATATTTACATAAAGGCCCCCTATCTGTTCACAAAACACACAAAATACCTGGAGCTGACATTATTCCATCCTACAAACACCAGTTCTTGAGTAGCATCCTATCAGCCCCTGGTGGAGCAGTCACACATGCCCTGGCACAGACACTGGCAGAACCCATAGACCAGACAAACTGTCAGGCTTGATGGCACCAGGCTAACACATACAATGCCCAGGGTCACTCTCTGGATCACCAATAAATAGATTCCTAGAGGCAGTGAGCCAAAGTATAAGAAACCCAGCAGCCAGACCAGGATACGTGGGACATGATTACACAACTTGGACAGGGCGTCCTGTTCAGCCAGTCCATTGGAGCCCATTGATACGGAGTCCAGGCTCTGCTCGGCATAGACGTCGGAGCTGCCATTTCGACTTGGGGAGTGCTGCAAGTCCCTCTGCACTTCCATTATAGTGATGACCAGGCAGTTTGATGAGTCATGGGACGGGCTTGATGAGGAGAAACTCGTAGGAGTCAAGACCACCTCCTTATGGTCGGAGCTCCAGGATTTGTCCCGCATCGCCAAGTGGGACATGATGATAACATCGTCAGGGAGGGCTGACACCTCGTATTCTGTGATCTCAGTTTGGTGTCGGCAAAAGGGGCATGAGATGAAGGCCGCCCCATCAGCAATGTCCAGGATTTTACCGAGGCAGCGGGCACAGACCCGGTGAAGGCAGTCCAGGATCTTAGGCTTGCGGTTGTGGGCATTGTAGCGTTGGTAACAGATTTTACACTCTAATTCCTCTGGTTGAGGGCAGTCCTTCTCCTCTAACTCAGCCTGAGGACAGCTCATCTTCAAGTCATATTCTGAGGAAGTTGAGAACAAAATAAAGAGTTAGAGACACAATCAGAATGAGGGTAAGAGGTAATGACATTGATATAGTCCAGCAATACAAAATACTTTGACTAGAACGTTGGAAATTGCACTAAAACACACTGATTTTTGCGACTACTTTATCTCTACCCAGCAGAGAAAGGTCAGCAATCTGCCTTCCTCTCTGACTGCTTCTATTCCCTGAACCTGACGGTGATGAATGATTTATGATTTAGGAGTTGGATCTGGGTGTGCCTTTGTGACATAGCATAGCCAGGAATGCTATTGATCTTTGCAGAGAGTTGGTGGGAACAGTGGCTCATTGAACCTTTCCGGTTAATTCGGGAATCCTGAATAGAATACAATATTATACAATATTGTTACAGATCTTAATTTAAATGACCTCAACCCTGACCCCTACATGAAGCCCTTTTAGGTTGTTATATGGTCTGAATACAAAACTATTCAGAAATGAAATGTCAAGTAAAAAAAAGTTGTACAAATATTAGTGTTTTAACGAATATCTAGGGTAAAGGTTATGAGTGTATTTCAAATGAATCATCCTTGGCGTGTATCACTACTACAGTAGCATATGCCATCATCTTTTGTGCTACTGTACATAATTAAGGCCTGATATGAGAAAACTCCAACATCTGTTTTCTGGCAGAAATCCTCAATCATCATTCATAAGATCTAATGATCAGTGGTCCATGAAGCATTTATCCATAGTAAGCAAGCATGTATTCTATAATGTAGTATGTAACCGTTATTTTCATTGCCCACTCATATTTTGAGTTTAGAGTTTTATTACAATTTCCTCTTTTTGATCTTGCTTTCTCTAGCTTAATTTATGGTGAACTGGTTTTAAGCCTTTGAGAGTGAAACTGAATTCCACCGAGAGGAAATGCTACCGTCTTCCTGATTCATTATGGCCATGTGTGCAAATGTGCATTGTAGAGTGGAAACAAATCCTTTGGGTAATATGAAGATTCAATAGTTCAACCACATATTTGTGAGTGACTAATATGCAGGGCAGTGTACAGTAACATTAGACTGATGCATTTGTACATGCTTGTATGGGATACTATGTTGATAATGTGGGAATCTCCTGGTTAAAAATGTGTTTGATGCAGTAGTAAAAAGTAGATTGTTGGTTCAGTGGTGGTTTTGAGAGATGGTTGAACATGGAGCTTGGGTAGTTTCTATTGTAGTATCAACTCTAAAACCCCCCACTCATTACATTACATTACATTTAGCTGACGCTTTTATCCAAAGCGACTTACAATAAGTACGTTCGACCAACAAAATACAAACTTGAAGAAAACAGAATCATATAAGTACATCAGGGCTTCATAGAGCCAAAAACATTTCAAGTGCTACTCAGCTGGCTTTAGAATAAGCCAGTCCTTTATTAGTATATAAGTGCTTTGTTAATAGTTCTATCGCTCGAAGTGGAGTCGAAAGAGATGAGTTTTCAGTCTGCGCCGGAAGGTGTGTAAGCTATCTGCTACATTATGTAGTTCCAAAATGTGATGCCATGCACAAACACCCAAATAAAGCTTGCAGACTGCAAAGACAAGTAGAATAGGTAAAGCCCTTTATATCCTGGTGAAAAGGTTATCTAATTAGGGTTTAACAGGGAATATAACTGACCACATGAGCAACTCTACATAAACACAAATAGCAAAAATATAGAAGAAAATAACAAAAAGAACAATTCGAACTAAGGTCGATTACCCAATTACTATTAATAAAATGAGAACCATTGTTTTAAAACTTCACCCCATGACAATCTTTTGTTTTGAAGTGTTATAATAATGGTCATAAAGGACAGAAACACTGAGTTTATTCTCTGAGCTCAGTGAGTTTGCTGGTCCAATCATACAAAAGCTAAAGAAGGGCAAGACCAAATAAGAAAACAATAACCAATTTAATTCTGCACACAGTGACTAGATCAATTTCCACCACTTTCACATTTTCTTTCAAAAGATATCTGAGCCATGATGTGTTCTCTGATAACCCACTACAAGAGGCAAGGCGTGAAACCCTTTTAGTAAGTAAAGCAAAACAAACACGCTGTGGTTTTCTTGAAGAGTTAATTTGGCCTGGGAAATAGGTGGGATCATATAGAAAAAGGGCTGTTATTTTCCTATCACCAGACCAGTAAAAGATGTATCCTGATTCCTGACATCAATGTATTTTTCTACATGCTGTATTGAATTACATATTCATATTATGTATTATATATTTTTAACTAATTAATCATTGAATGAACTTTGTTACAATGTGACTTATATAAAGTCTCTAGATGCAGATCATGAATAGTCTCTTCCATCAAAGGCTATGTGGACGATCATGTTTGAGAGTGTGCGCCCTCACACCAGAGCTGGACGATATTGAACAAATTAAACATCACAATACTTTTGACCAAATACCTCAATATCGTTATTAGGGTTAGGGAGCAATTGGTGGCTCTATTCAAATGATTTACTTACAGCTTCCCAGTTCTTTGGCTCCCTTGCAAAACATTTTCACGGAAATTCAACCTTTCTTTTACTCTGAAGTATCCAGGTTCACTATTTTGTGCCTTAAATGTGCAACTTACAGTACTTGACTCATTAACGTCCGACAACCCTGCCAAACTTTTACGAATAGCTCTGAATTTTAAAATCAGAAACGGATTAAAAACCTACTATATGTTTTTTAAGTATTTTGCCTATACTTTGTCCAAATCCGTCTCCATTGAGGGGCATGTGAGAACAGGTACAAGTCTCATGGTGGTAAAGATAGGGCATTCAAAGACGTAAGCTACATTGCCTCTATTGTCCTATTGTGTTTATTACTGGATGTGGACATGTTTTGTCTCAGTGTGGTGGGAGGTCTTCATTGGGTCAGAACTATGTGCCCCCGGTGGATCCCAGTCCTGGCTTGAAATGTAGTTTGGGGCTGAGTTCTGGTTCTCTCAACGTATATATATATATACAGTGTACAGGGTTTCCCACACATAGACTATACTTGGGCGGGCCGCCCAGGTATATTAACGGCCGCCCAAGTATATTTCGCGACCCATTTAGTTTTTTTTTTTTTTTTTTTTATAACATTTTTTTAATGTTTTTTTTTTTTTATTCGTCCGTGACCACGACGCCATCTGCGATCGATTAACTTGTAGACAATGATCCCTCGCTCCCTTGCTCTGATCTCGCCTCCTTCTGGCCTGTTAAGTGGCCTGCCTCACACAGGGTGACTGGCTGTCCACATGATGTGGCCTGCCGACATGGCCACTGTCATACAGATCATAAATCAAAGCCCTTGATTGGTCTCTGTGTGTCATTCAAGCTCGGGATAACCTCAGCTCAGGTGAGGTAAAGGACTCTCTGAGTGTTTAGATAGTTAACTTAGTCTAAGTTCTCAGTGGGTCTCAAACGGTGTGGTCACCATTTATGTAAACACATATTTCCATTTGAGAGGGTAGTGATTGGTCTAATGGAGAGTGAGGTGGGCTGAAGATCGGAAGGCTGTGAGTTCAAATCCCGCCAGGAACACCACCACTAGTGTGCCCTTGAGTAAGGCACTTAGCCCTTAGTTACTCCAGGGAGAATGTCCCTGTAATCGGTCATTATAAGTCGCTTTGGATAAAAGCGTCAGCTAAATGAAATGTAATGTGATTAGTAAAATATGCATGAATAAATAAATAAAAAGTTAACTAGGTGAAAAAGGTAAGATACACTTTTAAAACTTGTTGAGAGAAAACTAGTCTTTGCTGCTGCCTCAAAGAGGAGCAGGGGGGAGAGGAGGGAGACAGGAGAGGCTGATTCAGGAGCACAGACACACACAACTATAAATGAACCAAAAATAAATTAACAAGTTTCAGTGTTTTTTTCATATTGGAAATGGTATGTTATTGGTTATGGCCATGATTTTATGATTATTGAAATGTATACAGTTCTGTTAAATATAGGTGTTTCCATAGATCTAGTCTCTTTATTTTCCCCTCAAAATGCACCAGATTGATGCATTTAACTCCAAAATAAAAAATAAAATCTTACCGGGGGGGGCATGCCCCTGGACCCCCCTAGAGGATTTGAGGTCCACCCCCACTAAAAATCACATGGATAGGTTCCTAAATACATTAATAAATACATTTATTTTTTTAAATAGTAACCCATTTCCATATGTTCATGTGTGGGTAGTAGATTTAAACTATAGGGCTATCATTATGGACCCTGCCTGTACCTGTTCGCTCTGCCATCGCGTGAAGGGTCTGCTAACAAGCGACCAACAGAAAGGTTAATGTTGTTGCACGTCACCTCAACCCCCCCCCCCCGCTACCACCACCCCCCAAAGTATATTTCAGATCTGTGGGAAACACTGGCAGTTAATGGACCAGCACCAGAGGCATTCCCATACACACAGGCGTTGGAGCTGTTCTTCATGAAATCCCAGAAGGATGAAGTGCTCTGACAAACAGTGCCATCTTTGCGCAAAATGATTATACCGGAATGAAAAGTCAATAAATAATGTTGTTAAAAACTTTTTTTTTTTTCGCGCACCCCCCCCCCCCCTTGCCACCACCTGCCCAAGTATATTTCATATCTGTGGGAAACACTGGTGTATATATTTTAATCAGCCCCTCGAACATGCTAGCAGTTTTTATTACTTTGGATATCTGCTCGGATTGTTCCCCTAGGACGGTCCATGTTTTTTTGTCAATGTTTGTATGGTTCAATAAAGGTTAAAAAGTTTACAGAAATTAGAAATCACTGAGTGCTTCCATTAGCTTTTTTTTTTTTTTAGCAGTTACCTCATTTGTGTTGTTACTTCTTACTTTACATCTTCATTTAGTCATTACAAAGTCCCCCTCCCATAAGGAAGATGCTATATAAAGAAAAGCCAGTCCTTCATTCATTCATGAACATGAAATATAGATTGAATAGGTGCATGTTGCACTGGAAATCGCCCAGCAGGTTCACTGTGACTTGCTGACTTTTAAATATTTCAGGCAGCAGTTGCGTTAAAAATCCTTCAGAAAAATGTAAAATATGTCAGAAATAACCAGCATCAATACCAGAATCTGCACGTCCTGTACAAATAAAAATGTTGCAAAGAAAGGGCACTGCACTGGGATTGTGCAGGACAAATTACAGCTCCCTGTTATGCAACATGAGCTTGGACCTGAAGTTCACAATTGAAAAACTGTCAATAATCTATGCAGTTGCCAGAAATGTGAATTACATTTTTCCAGTAAATCCTATGATTATCAAGTTCACAACAAACTGTATACAAACCAAATCAAACTTTTGTATGTCAACCTCTCAATCAAATGTTCTTCACCATATGTCAGCAATTTATCATTAATATTTTAAAAAGCAAATACCAAATAAATGATGACTGTCAACAACAAAGAGGAAATAGGAAATTAGGATAAAGGGAGAGGTAATATATGCAACTAAAGTCATCACCTGGAATTGAGTGGGGATAATAATAATAATAATAATAATAATAATAATAATAATAATAATAATACGTTTATTTAGTGTAGCAGCTTTCACAGAAATAAAATTCACAATGTGCTTCACAAGAAAGAACAAAAGTAAAAATGAAGACCACAGAAACATGAATACAATAACAACATGAGGCAGAAATTAAGGTTAACATAAAAACAAAACACAGACCACATAGAGTCCCGAAAGGAACAAACATAAGAACATAACACAATAGATCTTGCAATTCTGTAACCACTTTGCTATAGAGACGTTTAAGTAAGGATGCACATTATCCCGCTTATTACATGGCCACATTCTCAACAAAGTAACGATATGACTCCCAATATTAATTGAAATGCTTTTATGGATTTAGAAAATGATTTTATTGATTTAAAAAATAGTTGTATTTATTTAAATTGACATGCATCCGCTAAGAAAAATAGTCCGTTGTTACTGTTTGAACTAACGTAGCAACGGCAGGAACTGCTTCGATAGCGTTTTTGAGGAGCTTTTTGATTACAGATTTGAAAACATCGTTGCTTGCTTTAAAAGTAGCACAATTCATTATGTCAAACCTTGGAAAGTATCTAGATATCCCTGCCCTAATGCCAGAGGAACTGCACACTGAATATGTGTCGCCGTTTGATGTCTATGTCTGGACCGCTGCGTAAAAAGGAGGGTTTCTGCCCCGTTACTTCTCCGCTGTTTTCTTGTCGCTCTTGTCTTGTCAGTTCGGTCAAACTGTATATGTAGAGGAAACTTCTGTGTAGCTATACAGTGGGAGTCACCGACTCAGGAAGGAGACACGGTAGGAGCAGTAGCTTTGATGTCAAACACATGATGGTTTATTTGGAGTTAACGGCCGGAGGATTCACATCACAAGTCCAAGAGTCAGAGGTTCTGACTTCACGGTAGAGTTGCCACGTCAATTCTGGAGAGCCTCTCTCTTGCCAGCCCATCTAACTGGTTTTGCAGAGAGTAAACAACATATTTGAGGAGATAGCCTAAACAATGTGGGAACACTGAGCTACTTGCGTCGGACACTTATGACCTCGAAGATTTCACCTTGGAGTCCACAAATACAGAGAAGGAAGTGTCCCAGTGTACCCACAACACAGACCATCTGTGACCCAGTATTGACCGGTCACAGAATGGGAACAATAACATTATTGGCTAAGCAGCCTGTGTCCTTAAAGAAGGTAAACAGACATCAAGGTTTGTCCTGTATGCTACAAATTGGCGTCTATGATAATTATTTCCATAACAGTATACAGTTAAATCGAACGGACTTGTTTGTGCAGATGTGAGCGTCCTTAACAACGGTCAATAAGTGCTTGACAGCGGTCTGTCTGTTCTGGATTAACAACGTGTCACGTGTTCTGAATTGACCAATCAGAATCGAGTATTCAACTAAGCTATGTAATAATGTATTTTTGACACTTCAAATAATTGTTATTAGCTTCTGATCGTAGAGCTAAACCCTGGTGTTTGAGTTGAGTTATAATAAGCCAAGTGTGCAGTTTTTACGTTCACGATCAGCAAGGGGGAACCTCTCTTTGTGGAAATCTATTAATCACCACAGGCTATTCCATCACTACGCAACCATTTGCGGAGATGGATGTTGTCTCCTGGGAAAACACACATTTCCACCGGGCTGCTCTGGTTCAACAACTAAACATAGTTGTACATTCTTTATCTGCTGCCATATTCTTAATTTCTGAACCTTGAAATTGCTTTGAGGCTTCGTGTTGAAAGGTTTATGAACACAATCCGCATCCTACCCATGAGGAATCACTCTCGTACTGCCACGGAAAACAAATCTTAAATCAGAATAGTGTAGCCTATAGGGAACAACAATTGAACACAAGGCATTTTTTAGGTTGTTCATAGTTCTCTGAAAGTATATTTTCAAGCTTGAATTTTTCAATATGCTTGCGACCATATTGTTCAATACAGGCAGATGGAATCTAATTGGTGTTAAATAGACTGCAGCTGATAACCAATGGAGTGATTGAGTGGTTGATTAGCAAATAATTTACCTTGAGTCCCAGCAATATGATAAAACCCACAGCAAATTGAAGCAATGTGTTTAAAAATACTACATTTATAGCCTTCAAATGTATGCATTTATATTTTAATGTAGTACAACATCTGCCCAGTGTTGCGTTACACATGTATGAATATGTGTTGTTATGTACTACTTAACAATCTTCTCTCCGGTTGACTGAATTATTGAAAAATCGACTGACTAATTAGTTTGTCTCCAAGAAAAATATGAGTCATGAGTAGGTGGACTGAAGCTGACCTTAAAGATGGGGTTTGTAATTTATTTCAGAAACACTTTTTGTTATATTCCATGGAATGCTCTTAACATCCCGATAGCAATGAATATATGAAATGCTTTGACAATAAATACATAAAAAAATGTCATCTCTGGAAGCCGTAGCGCTGTAAAAAGCACGACCAATCATCTGAGCCGGCCCGGCTAAAGTAACTGGATGGCCTACCTGCCTGTCAGACTTCCATCTGTGCACAAACTTATCTCGTGCCCTCATTGGTCATGTGCGCGTTCGTGTGTGTTGGAGGAGGGGCTCTGTAAGGAAGTCTGAAGGAAGAGGCAGATTTTTTCCGGTTGTGTACTTTCAAATTCTAGCGCATTCGAGCTGGTTTCTCCAAAATTACATACCCCACCTTTAAGAAACTGATTGGAGTAGAGCCTTGATGCTGGAATGGATGAAATTGTGTTTTTGCTCTCCAAGGTAATTATGAATCCAGTTACATCTTCCTGAAGCATACGTCTGAGTTATTCCATTAATCTATGGAAACACTTGGGAGACTGGAATTGGACTTTTCATATGGCATGTTGAGATTGGCTTTGCAAGGGTTGAGGAGGCTACCAGTGTACTTGAGCAAGATACAGATGTCCATCTTAAATAATTATGTTGGATGCACATAGAAACATCTTGAGTTAGCCTGTTGTCTAGGTTGCAAATTGCACTTACAGTAATCAGTAATGCGAACTGTAGTCCTCTATGCAATCAATCTTTTTCACTATGGCTCACTGGGCTGTGAAATTAACTAGCAATGTCCTTCATTCTTACATGACAAAGAAACACAAGCACAATTTCATAACATGGCACAAGAAAAACAAGAATAAAGTAATTCTGAATAAATGGAGCCTTTTCCTTGATTATGAGATGTCACTACAATCTTAAAACATAAACAAGCCATTACAATTTACTGAACAAATAATACCATCTGAAAACAGTTGTGGAATCTTGTACTAGATATTGAAGGATATGCCTACCATGTCACTAACTGGAGTGGAACTACCTTGGGATTCATCAGTTGTGTAACTGCCAACTAGCAGACATCCAGCATATGCTCAAATGTGCATTGTCTGTTTCCTCATTTAATCAGAAGCTAATTTCCCACAAGCAGTTAGAACAAGATGGTCCTCCAAAGAGGAACAACATCAGTTCAGTCAGACAACTCACGTGTTGCAATGTAAACGCAGCAGCAGGGCACGGACGCGGCAGCAGTTGACTGCCTAACTAGCTCGCAGGCTTCGCCCCATTTGTGCCCCAAAACAACCTACCGTATTTTCCGGACTATAAGTCGCGCTTTTTTTAGCTGTCTGGCTGGTCCTGCGACTTATACTCCGAAGCGATTTATATATTGTATTTTGTCTGACTGCGTTCAAACTACGGGCAAGAGATGGCACTGTTTACAATCGTAACAACTGACAACTGCTGTACCACCGAAAAATAAAAAAGGCACGGCAACCGGGAGGATGTGTCATGAAACTTTCAGGATGTTTTGGGATGGATCAACACAGCATGGGCTTCAGTGACGACCGACACCATCCTGTCGGGATTCAGAAAGGCCGTCTAATCGGAGCTGATTTGATGGTGAGTCTGACGACAGCCCGGAGCAGGACATGCTGCTTCATCTTCCAACAAAGTTGGCGGAATTGTTTAACAGCGACACAGAAGACTTCAGTGGATAAATGCGACCTATACACCGAAGCGACTTATATGTTTTTTTTCTCTCAACAATACACTTTTTGATAAGAGCGACTTATTATATAGGTGTGATTTATAGTCCGGAAAATACGGTATGTTCAGATCAGGCAACAAATCCCTCCCGTCGCCATATTAACTTAAAGGTCTCCTATCATGCAAAATGCACTTTTTTACGTCTTTTTATAAATAAATATGTGTCCCCAGTGTGTCAGGGAACTCACAAAGTGTCAGAAAACAAAGCCCTCTCTCTTTTCCTCCGTACCCAAATCTCTAAAAACGGAGGTACAATGGAGCTGATCCAGATTTGCTGCGGTCATGACGTAATATCGGAAATGTGGGCTGGCTTTACGCCCACGGCCCTATCAGAAACGTTGCTATCAGAAACAATGCATGATGTGTTTTGGAAGTTAAATGGTCTGTGTTTACATTAGCAAGCATTGCTAACACTCAGAACTAACCTGTACTGGAGAGAGTATGTGTAAAAAATCAGGATATAAAAAGGTACTCCCCTACCTTGTGGTAAACCCACAAGAGAAAAAGCATTTGAGCTCCATACTGTTTCAGAAATAATCCTTGAAGTGGTTTTGAACATGATATGGCGTTTAATCACGGCAGCATTTAGCTGTATCTGCGTAGAATTCTCCCTCTTTTTTTCTTTTTTTTTAAAGCTTTATACCCCGAATCAGCACTTTAGTAACAGGGCTGAAATAGAGGGGTATGAGGCATGGCTAGAATGGGTGATCTGTTGGTTATTTTGAGCAAAACACTTCATAGACATGTTTTTTATATATATTTTTATATATCTGAGACCTATAATATATTCCTAAAAATAGCATGATAGGAGACCTTTTAATACAATTTTGTGATAGGATCCCACTAGCCATGATGCCAAAGTCATTCATTTAGATCTGAACCACACAGTATCGTTCTTGCATATTGCACAATTTTTACGATGTTATCTGGACAAAATGTGTCCACAGACATATAGAAGGCGAAGTAATCAATGCGCCTTCTGTGATAGTTACTGCAAGAGTATTGTTTTATGACATGATGACAAACACGTACAGACTAATAAGCTGAAACATGATACCAGCTGTTAGGGCTGGTAATAATGTGATAGGGATGACAGATGAGCGATATGTCATTCTCAAAGGCAGTAACTTAGTTTATCATTCAAATTGTAAGATCTGTTTTCTAGAACTTTACTGTATGTACTTTTGAGCCTGATCTATTATAGGAAATCTATCCAGTCACATTTTCCAATGGGGAAAATCAATATTACTTTGAATTATTCTACAAACTGCTATCAGTAACCAGTCAATACGTTTATTTTTGGCAAAAAGTGCTTTGATCAACATATTTTGTAGTGTAATGGAAATCACTTTGATCGCCAAGATAAAAGCAAAGTCAAAGCTATGTTTTACAGCTACAGTAGTCTAAACGCGCCAGACACTCTGTTAGATCTGCAACTTTACAGCAAGAATTGCCAACAGTCAATATTCTGCAGAGATCTTGTCAAGTCGAAATAGATGAAAATAGTGGACTGCTCTGGTAAAATACCCTTTAAGTTTTCAGTGTGTGCGTGTTTGTCTTGCATTTGGTTTGATCTCCTTTTTATATATGGCAGGAAAGATGGGACACTTATCGTTCCCATCATTATTCCCTTCTCCCCTGTCCCCTCGTCTCTGCTCTTTCAGTGTGGATGGTTGATGATAGCTTTGACCTTTTCTGTCAGAAATTGTGCTTGGTGATGCCTCTCTGAATTATGCCATTGATCCTGAGGATTATGTTCATGCTGATGTTTGCAGATATTTTAACCGTATTCACAACAATAAGGCATTGACACAGAATTCCATCCATCTTCTCCCGCTTATCCGTGGTCGGGACACATAATTGCTTTTGGTAAAATTCCTTAATTTAAGGAAAATAAATACAATTCATGTTGAAATACACAGAATAAGCTTGAACCGTACTGTATACGGCAGGGTTCCTCATTGCGCGGCTCGCCAAGCTTTTATTGGTGACTCGTCGCATGGCAGTAGGCTAAACAAAGTCAATAGGAGTGGCTCTCCTATTGACTTTGTCCTATCAATGTGGCTCACATGTACAAAATAGTGAAGACCACTGGTATACGGGATCCATTGAATAACAGCAGTTGTTTGCATGTTTCCAATAATATTTATCGATTTGATTGAATAGCCATTTAAGTTTGTATTATACTTATACAAGGTGTTACATCCCGACTAGGGGAAGAGGAAAGCAACATACACCAGTTGGAATTGGTAATAGTTATAAATAGTTGTATTGTATAGCACAGCAGGATAACAAAATGGCAGGCAAGCAGCCTGGAACAAACAAAAGGCCACAAAAGCACCGGTTTAAATAACAAACAAAAGTGGCCACAAGGGCGCAAGTTTAAATGGGCAACCAAACAAAGAGAGGACTCTAATAAGTGAGCCTACTTAAATACAAAGGAATATACATAACTAAACTAAATAACCCTCACTATCGCAGTGGTACAAACTAATGAAAAGGAGGCTGTAAGAAAACACAGCTAAACTAAATAACTACAGTCAACGTAAAGGCTAAGATACTCTAGTCACATCTAATCATATCAACACTCAGGGCCGGCCCTTGGCATAGGCAGTATAGGCGAATGCTAAGGGCGCATCAACCCATGGGGGGCGCCAAAAATAAATAAATAAAAAGTTAGAAATTAAAAATAGATATTTCTTTTTATTTCATAACAACACAATTTCCCGATTTTGGATCAACAAAGTACATATTATTATCTTATACTGACAGAACTACACCTATATTACAGCGCCCATAAACTATGGCACACCCTCCTCCCCCAAAATCAAGTTGAACTGCGCCAGCCCCAGTAAAAACCAGAGGTTTATGTGAAATAGTTCTTTTTTTGAAATAATGGTTTTAGTGTGCAATTATAGGTTTTAATTTTGTATTAGTGTTAATTTAAAAATAACTCAAACTCCCAAAAAACGTATACAGCTTCTTTGTGCTTTTATTAACATTGGAATTTACTGTGTAAGCAGCCGCGGGGGCGAGAGCTTTAGAGAGCTCTCTCCTGAAAGACTGAGCAGCTCTGATAACCTCAGCTCAGTGAGGCACACCTTTATATGTTCATTATAGTTGTAAAAAAAGAAGACAATAGATGAAAAACAGGTATAAAATACTATATGACAGTAAAATAAAGTTGTTATTAATAAACAAGAATACAGTTCTGTTTCATATGGGTGTTGAGAGATGTATCCATAGATTTCCTAATGTTGCTCTCAAAGTGCACCAGATTGACGCTTTTAACTTAACTTTAAATAATAATAATCTTCCCGGGGGAGCATGCCCCCCCGGACCCCCCTAGAAGAGGTTAGGTTCCCCCCCACTTAAATCATGTTCACATGGATAGGATACTAAATACAGTTGCACACATCTTTTGTCCATATCTTTCTGTTTTGGTGGTCATGCCACAACCGTGGGGGGGGGGGGGGCGCCAGCTAAAATCTTGCGGACCAATGACCTCAGGGCAACCGCACAGCTCATTTACATATATCACAGGTTAACACAATTAAGACGACCAGGAAGACAGCAGCCGTAACACAAGGATTCACATAAAAAGTACACCATGAGGAGTACTTTCAACTATAATAATTATGTTATGGTAATCATTAAAATATTATTGGAATACTACAGTAAAAGATAAATCAACGGAGCTTTTCATTCAATTGGGTTAGGGTAATTAGGGTGAGGGCTCAGTAGTACTCAGCTATGATGGCAAAATGGGTCAGTACATGTACTTCATTGAGTTGACTGGTACATTTATCTGAAAAAATGTTTAACTATTAAAAAGACCTGTGTACAACTAAAATGATCCGTCCGATATTGATGCTATTCTGTCAGTAATACAGTTGTAAAAGTGTATTTCATATAAAGCAGTAATTTCTGTGTGTCTGGGGATGTGGCTCAGTTTTGGAAGCTCCCAGCCATATAAATTATGCAGGCATGCATAAGAGAGCAAGGCAGGTAGAACAGCGGAAACATCACAATATATAAATGTATTGAACAAAAGGGTTGAATTAGTAAACATTCTTTATCGATGTAAGGTTAAACTGCATGTGTCAATAGGGCATTTTAGGTGTATAATAGATAGATAGATCTTTAATTTGTCATTGTACAGGTACAACGAAATTACAATGAACTCAAGGTGCCAACACGCAACAAGACAATATGAAAACAGCAAGAAACTATAAAAACAAGAAATGGGACTTAAATAGACATGATAGGGAATATGTACATAAATAAATAATAAATTAAATTGCACGATTCCCCTCGTATTGCACGGAAGGCTTATATAATTTAAATATTAGCAGCGTTTAGTGCACATATGGCCCTGGGGAAAAAAACTGAATTTGAGTCCGTTTGTCCGGGAAGAAATGGTACAGAAGCGCCTGCCTGAGCGCAGCCGTACAAAGTGCTTGTTACCCGGGTGGTGTGGATCCTTGAGGATTTTGACTGCCTTCTTAAGGCAACGAGAGCTGTACAGTACCTCCAGGGAGGGGAGGGGGCAACCGATGATCTTCTGGGCCGAGTTGATGACCCTTTGGAGCGCACCCCTCTCTGCGGCTGTGCAGCTGAGGAACCACACGCAGATGCAGTAGGTGAGGATGCTCTCCACGGCGCAGAGATAGAAGGACACAAGCAGGTCCTGTCTGAGGTGGTAATTCCTGAGTATTCTCAGGAAGTAGAGTCTCTGCTGCGCCTTCTTGACGGTTGCCGTGGTGTTGGTCCTCCAGGACAGGTCCTCCGCCAGGTGAACACCCAGGAATTTGATCACTGAGACTCTCTCCACACAGCCTCCATTAATGTACAGGGGCTGCATGTCGGTCTTCTTCCTCCTAAAGTCAATGATCATTTCCTGGGTTTTCAGCTTGTTCAGCTGCAGGTTGTTTACTTTACACAACGCTAACAGTTGCTCCACCTCGTCCATGTACACGGTCACGTCACCCCCTGAGATGCAGCCCACCACGGTGGTATCATCAGTGAACTTTATGATGGAGTTGCTGGTGTGGGCGGGGACAAGATCATAGGTGTAGAGGGCGTATAGTGCTAGGGGGCTCAGCACGCAGCCCTGTGGTGACCCGGTGCTGAGACTGAGGGACGTGGAGGTGTGGGTGCCTATCCTCACTCTCTGGGGGTGATCAGACAGGAAGTCCTTAATCCATAAACACAAGGAATGGGATACTCCCAGGACTGATAGCTTGGTCACCAGTAGGGCTGCAACAAACGACTAATTTGATAATCGATTAATCTATCGATTAATGAAACGATTAATCGACTATTCAGACTATTACTGTATGCCTTGCACAATTTCTCAAACGCTCTTATTTAGCCATCAACTTTTAGATTTAGCTTGAGGTTGTTTTAGGCATGTGGAAACTAACAATGAAGACAATAAAGATGAATACTTGATTCAAAAATACATATATTATTAAATTAACTAAACACATTTTGAACAAAATTAACATTGCTTTTTATTTAAATTAAATAAATAATATTTCACATCAAAAGAAACAACAGTGTCGTATTAAAACAAATTAAACAAATCGTATTAAATAATGTGATCACAGAACTGTAAACAGAATAGCTGAAACTTTTACTAAATAAATAACTCTGTTACCTCTAATCATTAACCCATGTTTGTATAATGTAGTTAACTCCGTGTGTTGCTGCTAGCATACATAACACCTGACGTGGAAACGTTACTCGCGGATGGTGCTACAGAGCTGCTAGAAAACGGTGCATTTCTCCGTCTGAATGTGGAGCACTTTTGCTAAATGTTTAGACAAATTGCTCGTGTTACCGCCCTTACATGCTAAACTCTTATTGCACTTTTGGCAACGAGCACTGTCCACATCGAGACGGGTAAAATGTAACCACACCTCGGAGCGCGTTCTCTCAGCCATCTCCGCAGTGTGTTGCTGCATGTAGCAGCTGCGTGTGTGTGTAAACTGCCCCGCCCCCTCGCACACAGACGGGGGAGAGAAAGATCTCTCTTCTGGATTGGAAAAATCGAAAATACATCATAGACACTTTTTTTTGTCTTTTTGCATATTAAAAACGAGTTGGCGACACTAAGACTGCGATATAATGCTTATGTAGCAATAATACATGACCTGTATTTTTTAAATGTCTCCGGTACCGATAAACACCAATAACGTTGGAGTTTAACGGCGCGTAAAACACACGTGATGACGTCACCAACGAATCGACAACTGAATTAGTTGGCAACTAATTTGGTAATCGATTTTAATCGATTAAGTCGATTAGTTGTTGCACCCCTAGTCACCAGTCTGTCAGGGAGGATGGTATTAAATGCCGAGCTGAAGTCCACGAAGAGCATCCGTGCGTAGCTCCCCCTACTCTCCAGTTGAGACAGGGTAGAGTGGAGAGCTGTGGCGATGGCGTCCTCCGTGGACCACGCCCTGTAGGCGAACTGGTGGGAGTCCAGACCGGGAAGGAGAGATGAGATGATGTGGGGACGGACCACCTTCTCAAAAACTTTAGCGGGGGTGGAGGTGAGTGCCACTGGACGGTAGTCATTTAGGCAGCCAATGTTGTTCTTTTTCGGCACCGGGATGATTGTGGATGTTTTCAGGCAGGATGGGACGATGGCCTGGGACAGGGACTGGTTGAAGATCTTGGTGAAGATCCCGCCAGCTGGTCAGCGCAGTCTCTCAGCACCCGTCCCAAGACTCCGTCCGGCCCCGCTGCTTTCCTCGGGTTCACTGCCTTCAGTGTGCGTCTCACCTCGTGCTCCGTGAGGATGAGGCTGCTGAGGGCAGGTGGGTGCCCTCACCCGCCCGGCGCCTCACACAACTAAAGTTGCGTCAAATATAATTTACATTTGATCTAATCGCCGAAATAATCTGCGGTCGCAAGCTGTTATGTGCCATCATGACGCGCATGGTGTTATTTTTTAATATATGAAGCGCGAGCTGTGTGCTCGAGTCTTCCTGCCTGTCGGCTGAACTCTGCTGCTCCGGGATGAGGGTCAGCTACATTAGCTACGGTGCGTTTGTTAACTAGACCCTCCAGAAAAACGCGGGCAAAAATCCTTGATTATGCGGGCTAAAATCCTTGATTATGCGATCAAACATGCGGGGTTTTATGTGATTTTATGCGGTGAAATTGCGGGAAGTTGCGAAATATGCGGAAAAAATAAATATTGGGCTGTCTTATTTATGTATTCTCTCTCACACACAACCTGCCACTAACGTTAAACCCCTTTACTATTCAATTAAACACATTCAATGTTTATTTATTGTAAAAGCAATTGGGCTATTTTAATCTCACTTACACACACACACACACACACTTCTCCGCCTCATTCTGTTTTCATTTACTCGTTCGTTATCTGACCAGCTTCAATCTTGTAGGCTACTCACTTCGTTTCTTGTAGCCCTCGAAAGGGTTTTGGAGGTTGATGCCTCGGTGAACGTGAGTTGTTTGGCTTTCTTCTCCGCAGCAGCAGAACGCATTTTCGAATGTTTGAATGAATCAAAGTGGTCGTCACCGTCGATGTTCTCTTATGCTCCAACACACAGTTGCACGGGGTGCAGAATAGTTTCCCCCCACTTTCATGCAAGACATCGGGGTACTGCTTTGGGGTGCAGAATAGTTTCCCCCCACTTTCATGCAAGACATCGGGGTACTGCTTTGCCCGGTCTTTAGCAGAAATGTTCGTCGGTAAATGAGATGGATTAGATTTTTTCATCTTGGTGAAGAGAAACTCTCGTGTGAGCTCCACACGTTCACTCTACGGTGTTGTTTACCTTCTGTGATGCGCGAGCTGATGACGTCGCGCATCATTATCACTTCACGTCAAGACGAGTTTAACTTTTTTTTCCCCCTCAATTTTGTGTGGAAAAATGCGGGGGGGATTATGCGGCCTTTGATAAATATGCGGCTTTTTAAAAATCTGCGCCAATTTTGCTGATTATGCGGTAAATTCTGCGATCGCAGAATCGCGTTTTTCTGGAGGGTCTAGTTAACTGTGCGGAGTCACTGTGGCACAGACTGCACCGCTGGTGAACAGCTGTTAGAAGGGGGTGTTCACACTGTATATATAAATGGACGCAGGGTCCGTGACGTCACCCATAGGATTCTGCAGTTGCCGTGAAGCCCTTAGTAGGCGGAGTCGGCCACTAACGGCTCAACAGTGACGTCAGAGTTCAACTCCCGCCTTCTCCAGCCTGCTCCAAATAAGGGCAAAGAGGCGGAGCCGAGGCGGGACCTGCTGCCACCGAGCTGGAAGCTCCAGAGCTAGCTGAAGCTACCAAGCTAAGCTAACATGCTCTTGGATGTTCTTCTTGGCCCTCAGATAAGGAGAAAATGTCGTGTCTTTCAGGCATGTCCTTTCCTAACAAAAATGACAGGAAACATAAAACATATTATTGCCGAACAAGTGTGTTATTTATGAAAGCGGGGTGTTTGTGTGTTTAGGGGCTGTAGATATAATTATTTTGTAATTGTAATGTTTTTTTTTTATTTCAACAATGAGCTACAAAGACAATCAGATTATGAATGAACAGTATAAAGTTCATCAACATTGAAATATATGTTATTATCAAAATAATATTTAACTGTTATCAAAACGTAGTGCAGCTGTAGAAGCTTGCTCTGTTGTCTCACTGAAAGAATAACTTTTACCACGTTTTTTACAGACAATATTGAGAGATAAATAGTAGCAGTTCTCACTGTGTTAAATATCTTTGCCTTCAATACATTAAATTAGAAAGCTGACAAAGTCATATTGCTAAATATCTAAATGTAACTTTTTGCATGGAAAAAACCCTCAACTTAACTGATGTGTAGGTGATCTAGTATTTAGTATTGTTTAATGGAATGTATATCAGTGTATTAAAGTCAATACTTCATTCATTTAAACCAATATCTTTCTTGATTCTTTGTACAGTATGAAAAAAGAGTATTTGTACCTGTGCTGAAGTTCACTGCTGTGAGGAGTCCAGTTCTGTCTCTCACTCTCTGGTCCAGCCTGTCTGCATCACCTGGACACCTTAAACAAACAGATATATATGTAAAGTACCATGTGTACAAAGAATATAACTGATTCTCTTCTGTTGAACATGTTGGATTGTGTATTGTCCGAGTCAGAATCCTTTTTATTTTACAGTAACTTTGGAAGTTGTGTTACCAATGCTTACTGTTTATTTGATACCCATTTGGTAATGAAATTAATAAAAACAACAAGGTTTGGGTTCGTTCTTCAGATGACTGTGACGTTAACGTGTAAGCTCGATAATGAACTCCAGCTCAACCAACCATATTGTAATATCTAAGTAATCATCTTGAAATATTACATTAATAATTGTAATATACACACATCTTATTGTGAGGTTGATTTTACATACACTACTTCGACATTAGCTTGTCTACATACTTGAGCATAGCCAATTTAAATTAACCTTAGATGCATACAGTTCTACCTACATAATAAAATATCTCTAAGTTACAAGGATGTAACCTTATTTTATCAACCTCAAACAGAAGCCGTATTATCCCACTTAACGCTTGTCTATTTCGTTTTAACCTTTATATATACAGTCTATGATTTTAACTTGGAGGCTACGATTACAATCGTTAGCACCGATGTAGCTATCACTAGCTTACATGCTAACCCAAGCCTTACCATTCGTACGTAGCTGATTACAATTATTAACACATAAATAAAGCACTCGAATTTCACTTACCGCATTCATGCACCGTCTGTTTTCACCGCAGAGCGAGTCACAATAGTCCGATAAATAAGCATGAAGAACAAACAACCACGGCCGGCTTCAAGTTGTGTTTCCTGGATGAGCTGAGCAGGCAGAGTCCCTGTAGCTAGCTTCACGGAGCAGCTAGCAGAGAGACAAGAAGCTAACAGCGGCAGGCACTTGACAGAGCCGTCACTCAATGTGACCACGCCCTAATCTATGCAAACACTTTTAGACCTAATATAAATAAAAGGGTCGCGTTAGAAAACAATTCACTCACAGATCCATAATCATGAAGGTGGAATCTAACTATATCGATAATAAAAAGTATGGAGCCAGGGGTAGAAACATGTTTTTTTCTGCTGTAAAGTTGGGCATTTTAACATGGGGGTCTTTGGAAATTGCTCCTTTCTGCAGCCATCGCCTATCGGCCAATATATGAACTGCAGTGTGTGGCACTTCCGTATTGGCTTCCCGGCTCTACCCCCCATGGATGTATAATAAGAACGCTCTACCCCACAGTTTGCCGCTTGGGTGTTCAGAGCAGAGCGGGAGAGCGTGATGTGAACTGAAAGGTTTTTCTGTCGCAATATCATTTAAGGAATCGTTGAGCTAGCTAGCTAGCTAGCATACATTGTCACTATCTGCTAACGTTAGCTTTAGCCTTCGTTTTCTAATAGTTTTTTTCATAGGCTATAAACGGAGGTGGTATACGTTTAGATATTGTGCGAGATTAAAAGTAGAAGTACTCAGATCTTGTACTTTAGTAGAAGTACTCAGATGTTGTTCTTAAAAGTAGAAGTACTCAGATCTTGTACTTGAGTAAAAGTAGAATTACTCAGGTCTTGTACTTGAGTAAAAGTAGAAGTACTCAGGTCTTGTACTTGAGTAAAAGTAGAAGTACTCAGATCTTGTACTTGAGTTAAAGTAGAAGTACTCAGATAAGTAAAAGTAGAAGTACTCAGATCTTGTACTCGAGTAGAAGTACTCAGATCTTGTACTTTAGTAGAAGTACTCAGATCTTGTACTTTAGTAGAAGTGGAAGTAATCAGATCTTGTACTTAATACAAGTATAGTACTCAGATGTTGTACTTGAGTAAAAGTAGAAGTACTCAGGTCTTGTACTTGAGTAAAAGTAGAAGTACTCAGATCTTGTACTTGAGTTAAAGTAGAAGTACTCAGATAAGTAAAAGTAGAAGTACTCAGATATTGTATTCGAGTAGAAGTACTCAGATCTTGTACTTTAGTAGAAGTACTCAGATCTTGTACTTTATTAGAAGTACTCAGATCTTGTACTTTAGTAGAAGAACTCAGATCTTGTACTTTAGTAGAAGTGGAAGTAATCAGATCTTGTACTTAATAAAAGTATAGTACTCAGATGTTGTACTTGAGTAAAAGTAGAAGTACTCAGGTCTTGTACTTGAGTAAAAGTAGAAGTACTCAGATCTTGTACTTGAGTTAAAGTAGAAGTACTCAGATAAGTAAAAGTAGAAGTACTCAGATATTGTACTCGAGTAGAAGTACTCAGATCTTGTACTTTAGTAGAAGTACTCAGATCTTGTACTTTAGTAGAAGTGGAAGTAATCAGATCTTGTACTTAATAAAAGTAGAAGTACTCAGATGTTGTACTTGAGTAAAAGTAGAAGTACTCAGATCTTGTACTTGAGTAAAAGTAGAAGTACTCTGATCTTGTACTTGAGTAAAAGTAGAAGTACTCTGATCTTGTAGTAAAAGTAGAAGTAGAAGTACTCAGATCTTGTACTTGAGTAAAAGTAGAAGTACCAGAGTGTAGGAATACTCTGTTACAGTAAAAGTCCTGCATTCAAAATGTTACTCAAGTAAAAGTACAAAAGTATTATCATCAAAATCTAGTGAAAGTAGCGACAGTAAAAGTAGTCGTTGTGCAGATTGGTCCATTTCAGAATAATATATATGATATGTTTTATAATGATTGATCATTAAAATGTTCTCAAAGCTGGTAAAGGTGCAGCTAGTTCGAATGACTTGGTATACTGCAGGGTAGCTTGTGAATTTACTCCAGGTGGAACTAAAGTCTGATTTAACACTTGATTAGATTTCACATCATTCATCCACATCTGTAGAGTAACTAAAGGTATTAATACATGTAGTGGAGGAAAAGTACACCATGTACCTCTGAACTGTAGTGGAGTAGAAGTACACCATGTACCTCTGAACTGTCGTGGAGTAGAAGTACACCATGTACCTCTGAACTGTAGTGGAGTAGAAGTACACCATTTACTGAACTGTAGAGGAGTAGAAGTACAAAGTAGCAAAACATTGAAATACTTAAATAAAGTACAAGTATCTCAAAATTGTACCCATGTATAGTACTTGTTGAGTTTATGAACTTAGTTACTTTACACCACTGGTTATACAGATAGAAAGACTAAGCCTTGCACAGAGGCATGACAATACATTTTCAAAATGCTCAACAGTGCTGCCAAAATTATAAACTGACTGCTACACAATTAAAATAAATGCTTTATATATTTCTATTAGATGTGACTCTTTGGCGTTTCTGTTATTATTACCTGCTGCTTTAGTTCTGACTGCTAACATCCTGTTATTCCTCATTTTAAAGCCGATATCCCGTGGGGTCAGGGGTCTGGTCCTTGTCACCTTTTTCATACCTGATGAGTTTGCCTCCCTGACTACAGTTGCTTTAGCGTGTAGAAGCTAGTAAGCCTACTATTTGATTTGTTTTAGATAGGCACTACATGTTTCATATGCAGACCTTATTTTCCTGTTCCATGTTCAAATAAACCATTTTCAGTGGTAATTTTTTTTGGTCATGGAAAATGAGGTAAAGGTCATTGAGAAGTCATGGAAAAGTCATTGAAAATCATTGGTGAAAAAGTGTATGAACCCTGAATCACAGACTACAAACTGAAAACAAAAAACGTTTTCATCCCAAAATCCCAAAAATGCGTGCGTGCGTGCGTAAAAGAGAGACAGTAAATGACTAACAATGCAATTGGATACACAATTCAGAGCAAGTAGCACAAAGAATAAAATTAGTACTGATGGAAAAGTAATCTTAGGCCCCGGCCACACGAGGACGAAAACGGCTAAACGCATAGGATTAACGCAAACGCAATCGCAAAAAAGCTTCCGTCCACACGCAATATTCACCGGATAGTGTCTGTCCACACGAGACAGCTCCGTTTAGCTCCAACCGCTGGAGAAACTGCAGTACATATGCAGGAGCCTGTACGTGGCGCTGTAACTTCCTCCACAAAAGCAGCAAAGAAGCATGGTTGTCATGGTTGCCCTTCTGTTTATTCTCCGCGGTGGGGGCCGAGGGAACCGGGCAGAGTTTTTCGCCAGTCAACGTGTATTCAAGTTTAAATCTTCCGACAAAATTATTAGGGATGCACCGAATATTCGGCCACCGAAAATTATCGGCCGAAAATGGTTAAAAAGGCCCTTTCGGCTTTCGGCCGAAAGGGTTTTAGCACCGAAAAAATATCACCGAATGTCAGAACAGACTTACGTTGGTAACCTAACGTGTTGTTGTGATGACGTAATAAAGACGCGGCGACCATGCTCGCGGCTGGCTCACAGGGGGGGGGGGGGGGGAAATTGACCTTTGTCATCGAGATTGCCCTGAGCCTTTAACAAATCGTATTAAATAATCTGATGACAGACTGTAAACAGAATAGCTGAAATGTTAACAAACTAAATAACTCAGTTAGCCTACCTCTAATCATTAACCCATGTTTGTATAATGTAGGCCTAGTTAACTCCGTGTGTTGCTGCTAGCATACATAAAACAGAATAGCTGAAATTTTAACAAACTAAATAACTCAGTTACCTCTAATCATTAACCCATGTTTGTATCATGTAGTTAACTCCGTGTGTTGCTGCTAGCATAGGCATACATAACACCTGACGTGGAAACGTTACTCGTGGATGGGGCTACAGGGCTGCTAGAAAGACGGTCGAACCCGGTACATTCCTCCGTCTGCATGCGGTGCACTTTTGCTAAATGTTTAGACAAATTGCTCGTGCTTACATGCTAAACTCTTATTGCACTTATGGTAACAAGTATTCTCCACATCGAGACGGGTAAAGTTTAACCACACCTCGGAGCGCGTTCTCTCCGCCATCTCCGCAGTGTGCTCCGCTGCATGTAGCAGCTGCGTGTGTGTAAACTGCCCCGCCCCCTCGCACACAGACGGGGGAGAGAGATCTCGTCTGATCGAAAATACATCATAGACGCATTTGTTGTCTTTGCATATTAGAAACGAGTTGGCGACACTAAGACTGCGATATCATGTTTTTTTAGCAATAATACATGACATATATAAATGTACTGTATGCATTCAAAAGTGCTGAATAAATGTTTTATGGACCCATAATAGTGATTATTATTTAAGTTAAGTTTTGCCATAATCTCAGTGCTGGAATTGGGCCGGTACTCACCGGTACGCAGTACCGGCACTTCTGGTTCTGACCCATGGAGTACCGGCACTTCTTGCTCAGTACCGGCATGCTGGCGGTACTCCGGTACTCATGCACCGTGCCAGTACTCAACACTCTCGTTCTTATTATACATCCATATATATATATACAGCCGCCCGGTACTCAGTAGATGCGTCATGAGGTGCCGAACGGACATTCTCATCGCTCTAACCGCTGGAGTTTCACAGCGGCTGTCAGCTGTTTACTCCTGTCATTCAAACAGAACGTGCTGGAGAGGGGGCGGGGCTTATCTTCTCCATGTAAATACTGTGGTGGAAACGACTATGTCAAAATTAACCTATTTGACCGTGATTTAATAGTAATACACGTTTCAAAATAATAATAATAATAATGCCGAAGTAACAACATACTGAAAACTGTTAGTAAAACCATGTTTTAATGCTTTACAATTTACATACCTAGATGCACGTGTGTTGTGTTTATGCAGTGCAACTCCCACCCAGTGGGTGGCTATGTAGAGTGATAGAACAGAGCAGGCACGCCCCCGAGAGAAGGAAAGCAAGTCACGTCACAAATTAGCATTTCTAAAATGTTAGCGTGGATTAATAAAAGTGCAAAAAGACAGCGGTTGTCGCCGGAAGAAACTTCAAATACAGAGAATGCTGTGCCTGTGTTGGAAATTGTGTCTGATGGGGAGCTTTCTTTGGTTGATCCTCCTGCTCCAAGTTCTAGTGCATTAGCATTAGCACTAGCTCCGCCGCCTCCTCCAGAGCCTCTAACGTTAGCTGCTGCTGGCGCAACTGCCACCACCAACACCGGGCAAAGCGATGCACCTGACTGCTGGACAACGGACCAGGTGCAATATTTTTGCAAGACCAATGCATGGCTCCTTCTTAAAGATAAGAAGCTAGGATGTCGGATATGCAGAGATGTCAAATCTTTGGGAATACACACTGGACAAGGACTGAAACTGTCAACTGAATGGGGTGAGTGTGCAGTGTCTCATTTCGGTGTTGACAAGGGCAAACAACAAGCTAGCCTGAGAAAAAAAATCAAAGAACATAAAGAATCACAAGCCCATGTTAAAGCTGCTGACATCCTTACGGCCCGTCTACACTACAGGCGTCAAAAAATGCTTTCAACGCTTCGCCCATTCATTTGAATGGGGTGACGTAGGATATTTTCAAACTTCGCCGAACTGCATTGTGGGTAGCATGGCAAGGCGTTGCAAGCATCGCGAGCGTCTATCGGCGTCAAAAGTTGAACAATGTTCAACTTTTGAGGCTCGATGCTTGCTCGAAGCTGGCGTCAGCCAATCAAATCCCGTTTTTGCAATTCCCGCCAGTACAAGCGCTAGCCAATCAAACCGCGTGCAAGCTGGGAGAGCCAGACCGCAGTTCATTTCCTCATATTCCAAACGAGAAATTACGGTAGCAAATCACCCGGTTCTTTCCGACCAGAACTATTTACCGGGATACAAACCGGAGGAACCAGGCATGGAGGGAGGTGGCAGAGACAGTGGGTGAAACTGGTAGGTTTTCGCCTGTTTGGGGATTTTATATCCAGTTTACTTCGTTTTAACATTGCTATTGCTTTGTATGTCGGGGGCGGGAGATTCATGTGATTGGTTGTTGGTCGCGTTGCTCGCAAAAAATCGCCAAGCTTCAGACACGCCCAGCTTCAAGATTTTTTGATGCCTGTAGTGTAGACGGGCCGTTACATCTGCTTCACGTGAAACTATTCAACATCAAGTGCAGTCTATGCATAAATCTGAATTAGACACCACTATCAGAGTTTTTCGAACGGCATATACAATTGGCAAACATAGCCGGCCATTCACAGACATGCCAATTGATTTGAATGTACAGAAACTGAATGGGCTGAACGTGGGCAGGGTTTTGCACTCCAATAAAACCTGTGGCGAAATCATCGACCACATAGCTCATGAGCTGAAGAAAAAAATGGCAAAAGACATTACAGAAAACCAAAGAAAACTCTGTGTTTTGGAAAACATGAATCTACCACTATTAGTGGTAAAACGGTGCTTGTTGTGTGTCTACGCTCAGCATTAGCTGATGCTGAGCCCAAACGTTTTTTTGGGAGCTGATCGAGTTGGATGGAACAACGGCTGATGACATCACAAAGGCGTTAATGGAGTGTCTTGGAAGAGATTTTAACGAGGACTTTTTAGGTCAGTGTTTCGTTTCTTTTGCATGTGATGGGGCTTCAGTCATGCTAGGGAAGAGAACAGGCGTTGCTACCCAGTTGTGTAGTAAATTCCCAAGCCTGTTTGTATGGCACTGCTCCAATCATCGTCTAGAGCTGGCAGTTGGGGATGTGGTCAAGGAGGGTCTCAGGGCTCAATCATTTCCAGATCTTTTTTGACAAACTCTATTCCTTGTTCCATGCCTCCCCCAAAAATCAGAGGCAGTTAGCGCAGTGTGCGCAAGCAGTCGGACAGCGTCTCCTGGTGATAGGGCGTGTTTTGTCCATCCGCTGGGTGGCTTCAAGTGAAAGGAGCGTCAGAGCAGTCTGGGAAAACTACCGAGTGCTTCATGATCACTTCACAAATGCTGCAAACGACACGAGCAGGGATTCCAGAGACAGAGCAAAGTACAAGGGCCTGGATGATGTGCTCACATCTGCAACGTTTGTCAGCAATCTGGGACTGATGTACGATGCGCTCACAGAGCTCAGCGACCTCTCTCGGCAACTCCAAAAAAGAGAGATGACACTGCCTACAGCAGATAGGCTCTTAACTCGAGAAATACGAGTTTTTGAATCCATGGTCACCATGCCTGGCCCTCACATGACTACAGTTCATACAGCTCTAGCTGAGAAGTCCTTCAAGGGTGTTGCCCTGCGTGAGAATGGCAGGCTTGTACAGATTCATGCAGGTCAGTTTTTTCCGCAGTATGGTAGAGAATCTGAGACACAGAATGACTTCCACAACCTCCTCTCATGTCGGCACAAGAGAAATCCCATTACATGGCCGGGAGGCCCGGGACAATCAGCTAATCCAGGACATGAAAGTTATCCATCCTGGAAGTTGGCCTGAAGAGGAGTTAGACGTACAGTATGGGGACGTAGAGGTGCTACGTTTGTGCGAAGTGCTGAAAGTGGACAGAAGAGAGACTGTTCAGGGCTTTCGCGAATACAAGGAAACCAGGGCATCCCGTACACCTGCTGCCATGGAGCCTCTACTGAAAGCAGTCCGAACCATCGCTGTCTCCACTAGTGAGTGTGAGCGGGCATTCAGCTGCATGAACGATATCCTTACTGCAAAAAGGAATGCTCTCTCTGTCAGCCGACTGTCCAGCCTGGTTTTCATTAAATGTAATGGACCATCACTAGGACAGTTCAATCCAGAACAGTATGTGAGGTCCTGGCTGGCAAAGGGAAGGAGAAGTGCTGATGAAAGAGCCTGTCCAGCTCCAGCCCCTGATACTGATGTCCCCAAGGCCTTCTGGAGCCTTTTCTAACAATGTGAAGTATATTGCAAAGCAGCTCACCCAGTGAGAAGACTTTTGGCATAATGTGCCGATTTGTACAGATCCTGGAGATAGAAGGACTTCAGACCAACCAGGGAGTTATCTGATCAGCTTGGTGTTCAATGTAACTCTTTACCATGGCTCAGACTTTGTTACTTGCAGTTACAGTTTCTCATTTTAGATTGTGCAAATTTTGCATTTGTTTTTACATGTTCTTTGTTCATGCTCTTTATCATTTTTCTGAGTTGGAAAGTTAGATTGCATCATAGTTTACTTTATACATATTTGTATTCTTCAGTGGTGAAGTATATTGCAAAGCAGCTCAGCCATGTGAGAAGACTTTTGGCACTTTTTCGTTTTTTCGTTTTCTGAGTTGGAAAGTTAGATTGCATTCAAAATGTACAGAAATACTTAATTTTGTTAAAGCTTTTTATAAAAAATGCTTCTGACCAGAGCTTTGTTTCCTTGTCATTAATGTTGAACACCACCAGAGGGGCTCTCACCTGAAAGGTCTCTGCTTCATGTGTCTTCAGCAGAAGATCTAGACTTTGATTGCTATATTTTCAGTTAATATTGACCTTACTGAGCTTTAGCCATATCCGCTGCCTATCATAAAAATGTTAAGTACAGTGAACCTTTCTAAAATATACAGTAGTAAAGAGACAAACCCACCAGCATTATAGTAGCCAAATTCTTGTTTGTGGGCTGTATATATAAAATTGACTTGAAAAAGTTGCTGATTTTAGAGTACTGGCACCTTTTTCATTCCAATTCAAGCACTGATAATCATGTCTATTTCCATAATCAGGTAGCTGAACAACATTGGTAAAAAATGTATACATTATATATATATATTTCTATTAATCATTTTCGGCCTTTCGGCATTCGGTTTCGGCCAAGAATTTCCCATTCGGTGCACCCCTAAAAATTATAAAAGTGCCGGTCAAAGGTCTTCTTTGTTATTTATTGAGCTTTAAAACAAATGAATAACGAATCTATATAATATAATAATAAAATACACGGAGCCTCTCTTTTTCCTCCCTCTCTTCGGACAGCGTCAGTGTCTGTCTCATGCAGCAGCTGATCCAGTAATGAGTGACCCGACCGACAGTAAAAATAAACATATTTATAACTAGTTTAGGTAGTTTGAGAGGTGTCTCCGTCCTGTCAGATTAGACTTCACTCGCGTTTATGTCCATATCGAGAGAAAGATAAATAATCTGAATTCAGTGTGCAGTTTACTTTGACGCGGGGGTGAGCAGCAGAGGTGGGGAGGGGGGGATTATTGCCTCATCATTATCAGAAAATGATCGTATAGGGCAGGGGTCTTCAACTAAAATTCAACGAGGTCCAATTAGAGAAAATCTCCCCATGCAAAGGTCCGGAACATCAAAATGTCTAACTTGCTTCATGAATTAGTGTGATATATTGAAGTGTCCTGTAGCTTTATCAACGTCTGCATGTAATCAACTGCCGATCAAATAAAGAAAGTACAATTCAAAAACAACAATATTTATTGTCAATTAACATTAAACTATACAGATATACAGTAAATACTGTGGATATGTGTAATGTTCCTCTCGGGCTGCATTTACAAATAAAATAGAGAAAATAAATAAAATATCTTTTGAAAATGTGTGCATCTTAAAAGTGCTTAATTTTAGATAAATAAAATAAAGTGCAGCAGCAGCTTGAGTTTCCCTTTTTCTTTGTTAAGTGTTTCACATCATGACTTAACAGTTTCAGCCGATTATAGAACAATATCAGTCTTTACACATCATAACAATTGAACAGTTTTAAAGTTGCTCTTTCTTTCCCTCTTATATTGCAGTCCCTCTCTCACTTTTTTAAATTCAGTGGGAGAATTGAGCTCGAGCTTGTCCTGCCAGGAGTTTGTAAATCTGGGCTGAAATGGTGTCAGGGCCATTCTCATACACATGCAGGTGCTCATTGGTTTCAGTGATGCAAACACAGGTATGGTGAAAAAAGAGAGAACTATTCGAAGCAAGAAAAAAACAGCGTAATACCATCTGACAAAGGCCTGTGCTATAATGCTTCAATTAACTGCTATTCTTTATAATATACTCAGATCAATAGGAGACAGAGATGTTAAGTTATAAATCAAGGGTTTTTATTATTATTTACAGCAGGGGTGGGGAACCTTTTTCCTTTCAATTTTTACAACATCCTCAGAGGGTCGTACAAATGATTGAACTCAACCTCTGCTTAAAAAAACTAAAATCACAGCCCATTCATTTGGCCTTTCTTTCATGCTGTGCAAAGAAAAAGCAACCTCTTAATCCAGATATCTCACCATGACTCGCGCATGCATGCATGTGCACGGTTGTGGCATGACCACCAAAACAGAAAGATATGGACACAAGATGTGTGCAAATGTATTTAGTATCCTATCCATGTGAACATGATTTAAGTAGGGGGGAGGACCTAACCTCCTCTAGAGGGGTCCGGGGGCATGCTCCCCCGGGAAGATTTTTTTTTAAATATTGAAGTTAAAAGCATCAATCTGGTACACTTTGAGAGCAACATTAAGAGATCTATGGATACATCTCTCAACACCCATATGAAACAGAACTGTAAGCATATTTTTCTTTTTGGATATTTTTACAAATCACTCCCCTTTTAAACTCTATTCTTGTTATTTTTAACAACTTTTTTGTTACTGTCATATAGTATTTTATACCTGTTTTTCATTTAGTCTCATTAATAACTATAATGATCATATCAAGGTGTGCCTTAACCTCACTGAGCTGAGGTTATTTGAGCCTCTCAGGAGAGAGCTCTCTTCCACCTGGTTGTAGAAAAGCTCTTTAAATTCGTTAGCATAGCTAGCTAACCAGATGCTAATAACAACAGATCGCCACTGTGCTTACAACTAGAGACACAGCCAAGAAAACACTGCGGCATGTGTATGGCTCCTTATGGGTATTGCAATATTTGAAGAGCTGGAGCGGCGTTCCGGTGCTCTCTCAGCACTCCTTTCAGACGAGACATATACCACGTGAAGACACGTTACGCTCGTGTTGTGTTCAAGGAACCTGTCCTTGGCCAGGAAAAACAGGTACTCGCTTGTTTAATTATTTTTGCGGTCTAGATTTCTTCTTCTTTTTTGAAGTGAGAAGTTGTCCGTCAGTCGGGACGGACTCCCCCCCCCCACCCCCAAAACGAAAAGTCTTCGGTTCTCCACGTATTCCACAAGTCAACCAAATCAGCGTTAAAAAAGCGGGAGGAGCCGAAAAAAACCCTATTAATGTATTGATTATAGCTCCGGGTCCGTATAGGTCGGCGTCTGTGTCCGGATCCGGACCGCGGTCCGCCTGTTGCCGACCCCTGGTATAGGGCGTACACACGGAGCCGTTTGACCCCCCAGAGCGTTGCGTATGCCGTTCTATCCACCTTGGGACCCGTTATCGTTTCCGCAGTCGTTTAGTGCCGTATTCGGTCATCCTCGTGTGGCCGAACGGTCTATATGACACTAAACACTAACGCAAACAACCGTTTTCGTCCTCGTGTGGCCGGGGCCTTAATGCAGCTAAAACTAAGTACATCAGTGTTAGTGTCGACATGCAGCATGCCTATCTAGAGTTGTTATTTGGCATTGCCAGCCAATCTCCAACAAACCTTCCCACACTTGTTAACTTCCCAATTAGCTTCACCCCTCAGCGAAGGTCACAGAATTCAAACTAGAAGGGCATGACAGCAGAGTTTTGTGGAAGGTAGAAAATCTGATCGTCCTTGACATTGAGTTGAATTCTACAACCCACAAGCTTATTGGATAAATGGCATTCTTTACAGGTCCAAGAAAAAATAGCTGACAAATAGTAAGTGCTCCTTTAAAACATGCATCACATTCAGGACGTTTCACTAAATTCCCTTCTTGGAGCTTTCCAGGAACCAACAGGTTGCCATTGTTGGCCACTGAGCGATGACCAGTATATTTTTAGTTTTCTATCCATTCTATATTCAATGGTTAACCACTGGGAGTCAACACATACAACCACAGGGTTGTTTCTGTTGGCCTCTGAGTGCTAAAATGTGTAACCACAGTCTTGCATTTCCTACCAATGGAAGCCATACAGTAAACAACCATTACAGTGGGAGTCATTCAGTATCTTGCCTATTTCTTCAGCTACAGCTTTCCCTGCATGCCAGCAGCAGGTTTACTAATTGTATCCATTCAATTCCTTTAATGTCTTATTTTGTGTCACTATGCTCCCATTTAAAGGGGACCTATCATGCAAAATGCACTTTTGTACGTCTTTTATACATGAATATGTGTCCCCGGCAGAGGCGCGGGAAGGTATTTTGAGTGGGGGTGCTGAGGTGCTGGACTCCAGTGAACACTATTACGGGCAAAGCACGCACAAAAGCACTCCCCACACGCAAACACACAGTACACCCGCGACTGTTACAATGAAGGCTCGATAATCAGCTCACGGCATATAGGCAGGGGTAAAGTGCTATTTTTTACGAGTGGGGAGCGGACCTCACCTCCTCTAGGGGGGTCCAGGGGGGTGCTCCCCCGGGAAGATTTTTGCTAAATATTGAAGTTAAAAGCATCAATCTGGTGCACTTTGAGAGCAACATTAGGAGATCTATGGATACGTCTCTCAACACCCATATGCAACAGAACTGTAAACAGATTGACTTTTTCTTTATGGATATTTTACAAATCACTCCCCTTTCAAACTGTATTCTTGTTTTTCTGCCATATAGTATTTCATAATGGTTTTTCCTTTATTCTCTTATTTTTTTTATAACTATAGTGATCATATGAAGGTGTGCCGCAGAAATAATCTTTTGAATAATTTGTGACCTAACCGTTTGAGACTCACTTAGACTAAAGACTTAGACTAAAGTGAACTATCTTAACACTCAGAGAGTCCTTTAGCTCACCTGAGTCTCACATGCCCCTTTCACACCAGCGCTTTTTCAGCTCCGGCTCGGAGCTGGAGCCTGAAAAGCGCCCGTTTTTCCTGTTCACACCGCAGCGGCGCCGGCTCTTAGCTCCAGAATCCGGTTCACTTCCAGCTCCAAAATTGTCGGTCTAGAGGCAAGAGCTTCGGAGCTAAGAGGTGGCGTCGCTTACGTCGAGGCGTGCAGGAAACTAAACCCACCTCCCCTGAACATGGGTCGACTGTCATGCCTGCCTACAAGCAGTAGTGCTTATAAACACACTTTATAAAGTCAGGCAACACTAACCAGGCTTCGTGTGATTCTGTTTATTTGTACCTTACTTTGACCATCCGTTCACTGTTATTGATCATTGTGGAGAGAGGCAGACGTGTTGTTTTGTATTATAGCAGCTATCGGATGGAATCAATACATGGGCTGCACAGGTTTTCGTGTCCGACTATCACAAGTAGAATCATAATAAAAATACGCCGGTAAAATGTGCCTGTAGAAAACGGTTTATGCCACAATAGGATAGCAATAGCAAGTAGTCAGTTTAGCTTCGGTTGCTATGCTAACATCACCCATTTTATACCAGAGAAACTTTAATAACAGCGCTGTGATGCCAAACAGCGTCAATTCAGACTGACACACATTCACTTAGGCTAAGGGGAACTGGGGATATGTATCAGCTGCTTGTGTGAGTCGGACAGTGAATACTTTAGAGCGGCCGCTGCAGTGTGAGCTAACCGGGAGCTAACGGAGGAGAATAAACTCCTGTGGAAGAGCAGCCAACACTGCTGCAGAAACACATTAATAAACAATGAACCACGGCACTCTGGAGCAAAGTATAAGGTTGGATAAGTCGTTATTCAATTTATTCTGGCTTCGTGTGATTAAAAGCAACACGATCATCGACCCGACTCAGTTCCCCGTTGTTGTGAGCGCCGTAATGCCGTTGGGGAGCAAATCAGCGATGTAAACGGTGACGTCATGACGCAGCAGCTGCAGCACCAGTCGGGTGCTGGGCGGTGTGAACAGAGCGGGAGCAGAAAAGGGAAACCGGAGCTGAACCAGAAAAGCTCTAGCTCGGAGCTAGAAAGGGAAAAGCGCTGGTGTGAAAGCCGCATCAGTCTGAGAGGAGAGGACCCTCCTCCAGCTTGTTGTGGAACAAACAGCTCCTTGTGTCCGTTAGTGCAGCTAGCTAACCAGATGCTAACAACACGGCCCCTGCTGCTGGCACCGGTCCCCCTCTCTCTCTCTCTCTCTCTCTCTCTCTCCTGCCGTCCTCTCTAGTGTCATGATGAGGTTCACGTAAAGCACGGTTAATGTATTATATTATTGAGGTAGAATTGTCCGGGGCTACAGAATTGTAGCCAACAATGTGGAATTTATTGGCTACATATTACACAGATTATGCACAGCGGGAGCAGCAATAACCGTCAAATAATAATTCAGACAGGGGAGCTCCGCACCCCCTGCCCACCGCTAGGGGGTGCTGCAGCGCCCTCAGCACCCCCCTTCCCGCGCCCATGGTCCCCGGTGTTCCAGGGAACTCACCAAGTGTCAGAAACACAACCCTCTCTATTTTCCTCCATACCCAAATCTCTAAAAAAGGGGCTGCAACGGATCTGATAGAGACTGATCCAGATTTGAACACTTTACTGACGTCAGTAAAGTGGTGCTACGGCTATTGGTCAATTCTCCACCTATCGGGGAATGAGAGGTTGGGCCACGGCCGGCCATTGCTGCTCGAAAGCGCTGGAGACGCTGTAGTACATATGCCAGGCCTGTAAATGGCGCTGTAGTCTGCCACAAAAGCAGTGAAGAAGACTTCCCTTGCATGGTTGCCATGGTTGCCCTTCTGTTTATTCTCCGCTGTGGCTCTTTTTTTCCCTCCCCGAGGCAAGCTTTTGCGCCTCCTGCTTTAAAACAAATGAATAATGACTCTATATAATCATATGTAAGGGATAATGTGCAGCGACGCGGTCATTATGGGGAAAATAACACCGACAGGCTGATCAGGAGCCCGACGCGAAGCGGAGGGATCTAGATCGGCATGAAGGCACATTATGCAATGTGCACATTATCCCGCTTATTACATGGCCACATTCTCGACAAAGTAACGACATGACTCCCAATATTAATTGAAATGCTTTTATGGATTTAGAGAATGAATTGATTTAAATTGACATGCATCCGCTAAGAAAAATAGTCCGTTGTTACTGTTTGAACTAACGTAGCAACGGCAGGAACTGCTTCGATAGTGTTTTTGAGGAGCTTTTTGCTTACAGATTTGAAAACATCGTTGCTTGCTTTAAAAGTAGCACAATTCATTATGTCAAACCTTGGAAAGTATCTAGATATCCCTGCCCTAATGCCAAAAGTAACTGGCAACTGAATATGTGTCGCCGTTTGATGTCTATGTCTGGACCGCTGCGTAAAAAGGAGGGTTTCTGCCCCATTACTTCTCTTCTATGGGCATAGATATGTCTAACAAACCATCATGCTCTTACTTTGAAATCATGCGGAAATGTCGTCATCAGCAGGCCATCACGTGGTTTCCGAAAATAACCGAGTGACACGAGTAGATTTTAGCGGAGACCGGCGGGAAATATGTCTCAAAATTCCGTGTGTGTAAAAAGACGATCCACAAGCAGAATTGTGAGATCCACGAGCAGAGATTTGAGATCCGCAAGCGCATTATTGGTTGACAAATACAAAATGGATTCACAAATGCCTGATTGAAAGTTGTAAATGTTAAAGAGATATTCACAGATATTTTTTTTATTTGTGAAAATATTTAGCGTATTTGCAGATCCGTTTTACACTTGCAAATGTACTTGTGAGTTTGCAAATCTTTTAAATGCATTTGTGGATGGTGTTTTACATTTACAAATCACATACACAGAAATTATTTTTATGTTCACACAAATAATTATGAGACATATCTATGCCCATACTCTTCTTACTTCTATAAGAATAAAACACGGTGGACGGAGATCTCTTTTTCTCCCCCTCTTCTCCCTGCTGCAGCCTAGCAGCTGATCTCAGAGCAAGCTCCCTTTTCCTGCAGGGGGGCGTGGTCAGCTGCAGCTCACAGAATCAGCCCCCTGCAAAAACAGCGCTGGAAAGAGCGAAATGAGGCATGGCTAAAAAAAACTATATTTATATACTTTATATAGGTATGGCCCTACAATATATTTTTCAAATATAGCATGATAGGTGTCCTTTAATTTAACCATTCTCAGTAAGATTGGGTGTAAAGCAGCGACGTGCAGTCAGGGGAGGCAGGGGAGGCAGAGCCTCACCTGTCATACTCCAATGTAACGGGAAAACAACTAAAGAAAAACTAAATAGTAATAATAATAAAATGTCTCCACTGATCTGTGTTGTAAATGTGATTTATGTATGATTCCAATCGCTTTTTATAGTCAAAATCAGCAAATTTGCCGAGCTCCGCTACAACTACGGATAGCGATGAGAAGTGAGGCAGGGACGAACTCTGCCTCTCGTAAGCCCACAGTAACTGGCTGGAGCGCGGGCACTAATTTAACGCGGGCACTTATTTTGTGAGTGCGCTCAAGCCAGTTACTGTGGGGTGATGTGAGGCACATGAGCTCTGCCTCACCTCAGAATGCGTCACCCCACAGAAACTGGCTGGAAAGCGGACCGTAAGCGCATGCCTGCACCATCTCACTGTATGTCACCAATGTTTGTAGATCCCTTTATTACATTTATCCTCGCCATCCATAGTCTCTAAATAACTTATTTCACGTATATATGATATTTAGGCTCGCTGGTCTCATCATACAACGGCAATGAAAAAAGCACCAGGGGAGGCAGCCATAACCTCTGCCGCACTGAAGGGGGCGCACGTGAGCCCACAGGTTCTTGTTGCTACTGTTATTCTACGCAGAGACGGACGCAAACAACAAACTAGACTTTTGAAACTAGAGGAAGATAAGGAGGACTTTTACAAAAATGTAATGGAGATTGTTGTCCAGAAGGATAGCATGGACTTCATCTTCAAGTCAAGGTAAGACCCCAATTGTAATGAAAATGGGATCTTACTAAGAAAGAACAATCCAATATTTAGATTTTGGGTATCCTTTTGTTGAACGGTCTGTTTAAAATGAATCGAAGCATCAGACTAAAAAAGCTTTTGAAAATAACCGAATATTTCGATTAAGGTCAAAATATAATATTTGTAAATCTGACTCTGAAAGAGTCAGTGCCTCACCAGCCATGAACCTCACTTCACTGGTGTAAAGCAGTTTCATGTGGATGAAGCCTGTCTACCCTATGGAACTGCCTCTTTACTTAATGACACTTGACAGCCAGTTTCCGCTGAAAAGGTCAGTCAGTTTGCACATGCAATTATGATTTATGGCTCAAAGAATACTACTGCTGCAGGGAATTTGACCATTTAGATATGTGAATTGATGAATTGGACAAGAGGCTATGTATGGTGCTGTTAGTGAGGTTGTGGGGTGTTAATTATAATAATGACAGGTTAGAAGATAAAAGTAGGGGAGGGTGTATATACAGTAGTAGCCTTTAACACAAGCGCAAGATTTATGATGCATTGAGACTGTTAATAGCAGTTGTTGGCAGCAGCGCAAATCATATTTCAGCATAAGGCAGGACATATGGCAGCGCTGACACATGACTGGCTTTTTAACAGGTGGTACGAACCACAAATCTTTAAATGGCTTCTCATAGGGACCAATAGAACCAGGAGACTGGTCATTTTAGGGAAAATAAACAGATTGAAGCTTGAGAGCAGTTTCAAGCAGGAAATGTTAGTGTACTGCGAGTCACTGCGACATACAGTATATCAAACGCTCTCAAAAGAATCAGTCCATACTCTCGAGGTTGCCCCAGGGGATAGTAATAATTGTCTGGCCAAATCCTTCATTCTCACAAAATGTTTTAGATTCCGAACTGTAAATGGACAATCCTCTATATATTTTTGCACAATTCTGTTCAATTGCTACCTTTTTGATTACTGTACTGTATTTATTAATTTTCTTGTAGCCATTTCTTTTAAAATATTTTGATGGTATAATAGTTTTTTTAAATAGCATTTGAAAAAAAGAAACAAATATATTACTATTTTTAAATTAATTTGGTTATGTATGCACCTATACACACAATGGCAATAAACCTGAATCGAATTAGGATTCTAAATGTGAGTTGTCTGACTAAAATGTACTTCAACCTATTTTGAAAGTTACTGCTTATATGCAAAGTAAAATATAAAACATGGAGAGCCACTGCCAAGTTGTGACTCCTTAGGTCTCTGACTTAAACCAAACAATGAAGTGTACAATCATAAATACTCACCGCTCTGAATTTTTAGTGTTGTTGTAACTGTGTGGAGAAGGTCAGCCAGCCTCTTGGGGATACAGTTGGGGGGGGGGTATATATATTGGTTTGGCTTGCGCAGATTGCTATGAGGACTAAATGTCACCGCTTCAGCTGGGCTGATTCTGTCGCCATGCTGCCTCCCTGGGGGTTTGATGGATATTCAGGGAAAGTTTTGGATACATTTTCCTTATAATTCTCAAACAGAAAATACCAATTCCATTCATTACAGAAGCACATTTGGGAATTCACATGCTGGTTGAGAAGATAATTCAGCCCAATGCTGAGACTCTTAACTGGCGAGGCCAAGTGCCCAATGCATGATTAGACTAGGTCCAGACACATTTCAGATGAGATTTTAGAATCTACTTGTCAGCAAGTGGAAGGGCATGACTGTTGATTGCATCTTGAACACATCTGGCAAAGATGTTTGTTCTCTAAGGAACGTAATATTACGCTTCTTTATATAGGCTTTATATATAAAACTACAACAAATAAATACACTGAACAAAAATATAAACGCAACACTTTTGTTTTTGCTCCCATTTTTCATGAGATGAACTCAAAGATCTAAAACATTTTCTATATACACAAAATAACCATTTCTCTCAAATATTGTTCACAAATCTGAAAAAATCTGTGATAGTGAGCACTTCTCCTTTGCCGAGATAATCCATCCCACCTCACAGGTGTGGCATATCAAGATGCTGATTAGACAGCATGATTATTGCACAGGTGTGCCTTAGGCTGGCCACAATAAAAGGCCACTCTGAAACGTGCATTTTTGCTTTATTGGGGGGGTCTGGGGGGGTCTGAAAACCAGGCAGTATCTGGTGTGAGGGGTAGTGGTAGCGGTAGGGTTAGGGTTAGGGTAATGTTGTGAATCGAGTGGCCCATGGTGGTGGTGGGGTTATGGTATGGGCAGGCGTATGTTATGGACGACGAACACAGGCCACTCAATTCACAACATTACCCTAACCCTACCCCTAACCCTACCCCTACCCCTCACACCAGATACTGCCTGGTTTTCGGACCTCCCCAGACCCCCCCAATAAAACAAAACTGCACGTTTCAGAGTGGCCTTTTATTGTGGCCAGCCTAAGGCACACCTGTGCAATAATCATGCTGTCTAATCAGCATCTTGATATGCCACACCTGTGAGGTGGGATGGATTATCTCGGCAAAGGAGAAGTGCTCACTATCACAGATTTTTTCAGATTTGTGAACAATATTTGAGAGAAATGGTTATTTTGTGTATATAGAAAATGTTTTAGATCTTTGAGTTCATCTCATGAAAAATGGGAGCAAAAACAAAAGTGTTGCGTTTATATTTTTGTTCAGTGTACATTCATGAATACCTTAAAACATTCTAATGTTTTTTTATTAACCGTTGACACTACAGTATGTTTAAAATTTGACAAGATTATTGCAAAATTAAATAAATTAAAAAGCCTTTTAAGTTACAGCTATATTGGTCAATATATTGGTTATTTTGGTCTTCTTAAAGGGGCCCAGTTATACTTTTTTGGTTTTCCCTTTCCTGTAGTGTGTTATATAGGTTTGTGTGGTCTGCAAAAGGCTAAAATCCCATAGTTCCCACCAGCTCACCCCCCCAACCTTCTGAAACGCCCCTACTGGACTCCCCTGTTTACTTAACATGGGACAACACTATGCAGCACTCACACTTTTATTGGCTAGCGCTCCAAGACATTAAATGTGTTGGCTAAGTGAAAATGTGTCAGTATGACACAAATAAGACCTTTTTAAACATTATAGCATGTAAACAGGTCACAGCAAAGGAACAAAATGCTAAAAAATATCGTGAAAATTAGCATTAAAAGGGCCCCTTTAAGACATATTGGTAGTTTTCTCATGACATTTGGGAGATGGCTGGTTCAATTATTGGCAGCCGTGGTTTTACTTTATGACTATCTCAAACGCTGAGAAATCTGAGTCAGATCTTGTAAGCTCCCAATCTCTGTCTGTGACATAGGGAAGGAGGAAATAGCCTGTCATAACTGGCCGCGAAGCACGTCAGACCACAGCAGGACGGTGGCTGATGACAGTTGCTGCCAACTAATAACCACCTGAATACTCTTCGTAGAAAAGCGGTCGGTGGTAGAAGAGAGGCGAGTGTGTCACTTTTGCAGGATTAGTGGGCCCGTAATTTAGAAGGTGAATTCTGTGTTATACTGATGCACTACGTTTTAGCTTTACTTTTCAGTTATAATTATATTTGTGTAATTACAGCAGTGTGGTCATCAACTGTATAGTATTCAATTGCATTCTTAGACATTCACTCGCTCACACGCACACATACACAAACCGTGTTACAAAATGTAATGATTGCATTTTGTCCTAAAAAGGAAGGGCAGTCCTCCCAATGTGAGTGTGTACACGGATTGATGTCCCTACAACAGGATTAGTACACACACACACACACACACACACACACACACACACACACACACACACACACCACACACACACACACACACACACACACACACACACACACACACACACACACACACACACACACACCAGTTCAGTGTTTGGTAAATGTCAGTAAATCAACTCCAAGTCAGATACTTAATCAGTCACAAACATTACTTGTGACACTTTGATTGACTGCTTCACTCCCAGTATGTATATTATCTGTCTGCATATTGACTGCTTACAATCTGTAGTCTGATCTATACACAACCTTTTGGGAAACACAGCATTCTGTCTAGCATTCAGAATGCAGTTGGTAGTCAGTATCATAGAGATAATCTTAAGAAAGAAAACGAAAACAATCTAGGTTTTGTCATTTAACATATTCGGTCTATATGCAAGGTAAATATGTGATAAAACAAGCCGACTCACAATTAAAGAGCTTTTGGGGAATTATGACTTTACATTTGGATGAGGTCATAAATCTATGCCTGTTACCAATAATGTAATAAGTCATACAGTCATCATTTGTATTCTTTAATTGGTCATATTTTATAGTAGTTATTTTAGCCCTTCTTTGTATCAGTCGAGATTTATATCCTATTAATTGTATGTCCAACCAAACATTTTCAAATATATAATCTATAATTTAACGATCAGGCTACCACCCCCATTCATTCTCATTTTTTCTCTGGCCACTGCAACGGTTTAAGGACTGAAGATGTTATATGCATCACAGATTGTAAAGCCCCTAATTCAAATCTGGCTAGATACATACAATTTGATTTGATGTTTTACATTTCATTGTCAGGGTAAGGTTAAATAGGCCTGTAAGTGTATTTCACTACCTAATCCATGTTGATGATTTGCTCATAAACGTCATATTACTCTGTCACGGTTCTCGGCTCTGTAATTATGTCTGATAGATTAAAATGCTCAGCAGGTAGATTGTTCTTAGCAAAGTGAACAATTAATGTGTCGATAGGAAAAGGCAGAAAGCTTCGTTATGAACTTGATGTTAATCCCATCAAATGCATGGAAAGCACACATTCTAGATCTGAGTCATGTCCCCTCTGATGTAGGAGGTGCCATTTTCTTAGGAAAATGAATATATGATGATTTCATTTGTGACGGATAATGGTCTAATTTTCTTCTATTAGGAGTACATTTCCTCGGTGGACTATTGGTGTTCCAAGTAAATAGATTTTCTTGGAAAACAGGTGCTTTTCCATTTTTGCAACTGTTTCTAGCCATGTTGAAGTAATACTACCCTTTGATTATGGAAATAAAAAGACAATACCCACTGTTAAACTTAGTTGGACCCAACGTGCTTTTAACTCACTGCAAAAGTAAATGTTCACATGCTCTTAGCTCTCAAGTCTATCCAAGATAATATATTTATTTTGTTTATGTTTTTCATTAGGTGGCCTCTTTGAAAGCAATTCATCTTTCTAAGGCAGGGGTCAATTAAGAATGAAGTCACCCTTATATGCTTGATTTCAGGTTTCATAATTGAACTTTTCTACTGTGACATGTCTCCATGCTTTAATGTTCCAAAGGCTCTGTATGTTTCTCATACTGCCTGTGCTGTAGCACCTCTATTCTTATAAAATAAGATATGAATGAACAACGCAAATAAAATAAGTTACATTCATTTGTTATTGGCTATGGTAGGTTATTGGTTATGTTCACATACTTATTTGATTACATCCACTTGTCTAAGATGATCACAACAGAGACTTTCGACCCAAACCCAGCTGTTGACTTGTGGATTCAAGCAGCTAATCGCAGACTCAACCAGAGAGGAAGAAGTAGGCCTACATCATCAGCTACCATGTCTGACAGAGAGGAAGACAGTGAGGAGAACAGTCAGGAGGGTAGTGATGACAGCTTGTAGGATTACTGGTCGTGCTAATGTTGTCTTGTGTTCACCTCTGCATGTGTGTTCTGTGTTCACCTCTGCATGTGTGTTCTGTGTTCACCTCTGCATGTGTGTTCAGTGCCGTGTGTCTGGCAAATAAAGTCAAGACCCCCTCAAAAGTTACGGTTTATTTCATTTTAAGAATGAGCACCAAGCAACATCTCCAGGTGCTCCTTTGAGAACCAGGGCAAAAAATGATGTGCACCCCTGGCAATAACATTGTTTTTACTCATGGAAGAGGTAATAGAGTTAATCATGACATTCCAGAGGATTTTTAACAAGTTATTCACAGACAACACTAATAGGACTAAAGTCATTGAAAAAGTAATTCACTCAACTATTCATTTAATCTACCTGATGCACTAATGTGGCACTTATGTTGAATGTCTCCTTGGTTGTGATTCGTTGGCTAAGAAAAAAGCATTTGATATCTGTTGGCAGTTTTCTGATAAAAGCTCTGTAAAGAGAAGCCATGTTTTCAGTGCTTGCTCCCTGTTGCTTTCTGGGTACAATAGACAGGATCAGTCGGGGGTCAAATGTGCTGTGTGTACATTATCTTTATAGATAATTACAGCTCACCTCATCTGGTATCATCATTACTAGATAGAAAGAAGGAATAGGCTGAAATAGATATTAAATATATAACAAGTAATACAACACAAGACTAACTGCTCCAGTACAAAATATCTCGGAGTCATATCCAGACAAGCCCGGCTACTTGAGAATCCATAATCATTCAGAGTAACAGAACAACTTGTTTGTGTTACCCTTTATCCAGCAGACAGTAATATACTCCTACACACAGAGTTCAAGCACACACAGCATTTGTCCTCAGACAGACCTTGTTTTCCCCATGAATACATCTCTAACTGCAGAGCAGCAAAATCCACCCTCTCTGTTTCTATTTTGTGCATCTTAATCAGTGTTTTCTTTCTTTCATTCTTTCATTCATTGAACTGCCCTTCTATTGCTTTATTGACTTTATTTATAAGGCTTTTATTTTGCATGAATTGAGGTTACTCCGTATAACAGGAAACATGTAGGCCACTTGTATGAGTGGGTGTGTGTGTGTGTGTGTGTGTGTGTGTGTGTGTGTGTGTGTGTGTGTGTGTGTGTGTGTGTGTGTGTGTGTGTGTGTGTGTGTGTTGCACTAACTGCAGTAGTTCTGAACTGTCCGCAGCTCAACAGCTGCTGATCTGCTGACACAACGACTTAAACTCCGGTCTAGAACTGTCATTGGCTGCACACACACACCCAAACAAATAAGCCCTTAGACATACAGATGCAGCCACACCAGCGTTTCCACAGATCTGCAGTTTAGTGTGTGTGTGTGTGTGTGTCGTTCCTCACCTTGTCCCAATGTGTGTGACTCCCCCTCCTCCACTCCAGTTGTCTCTGCTGCGCTGTCCTTCATGGAAATCCTCCTCCTTCATAGCAACACTCCACATCTCATTCCTGTGTGTTTATGTGTGTTTGTATGTGCAGGTGTACCGGAGCCAAGCGTCAACCAGGCTGGCAGGGTTGGAGGAGGCAGCGGAGGGGAGGACAGCTTCCTACCAGAGGGAGATCCTTCACCTGCAGAGGCTGCTGAGAGAAAGGCAGGACGCTGAGGAGAGACTGCTGCAGTCCAAACGGTAGGAGGGGAGCGAGGAGTAGAGAGAGAGGGAGGAGAGGGTAGAGGAGAAACGGTAAGGAGCAGGCGGGCAGAAAAAAGGAGGAGGATAGGGAGAGAATGTGTGAATGAAAGGAGGAGGAGGAGAAAGAGGATGTGTGTGTCGCTGGAGGGAGGGCGGAGAGAGAGATGCAGCGCTAAAGTGTGCATGGAGACGGAGCCGCTCACATCAACAAAACAGTCAAAACACAGAGATGTCTAGAAAATCCGATCGGGTGCAGCTCTTCTGTGAATATCTGGCTTTTTCTTACATTGTTTCCTTCAAAAGAAAACAAGTTAAACCAATGATTGTCTTATTTAAGCTCTTGATACATTTCTGAAACACAGAAATTCTATAATTTCTTTCATTCAGAAGCAGTTTTTATAAAGTTTTTCCCGAGAGAACACTAAATCACAAGCACTGCTCAGTACATACTGTATGCCTCGGTCTCAAGTCTTCAAGCGACCGTTCTCAAACACATTTGTCACATCAAATACATAAGGTGATAATATGTCAATATTTAGTTAGCAACTTGTTGCACTGCCCCCAAGTGGCCAAATACATGAAATAAAGATAAATGTGCTTTTGGTGAGTTCTGTTAGTTTGTTGTTGGTTTGCCATAAGGAATATGGAGAAACAGCACAACACACATATCAACGTTTGCCCATTTATCAAGTAAGGCTAGTCCATCTAGCAACTTCTTTGACCCAAAACTGTTAGAAAATAATTAAACTATAACCAGACTGATGAGTTGCAGATTGATATCGGCTGATATCCAGAACAAATATGTGATTGAGCGATTAATGCTTTCTATTCCTTGGTCACTCTTAATGCCACATTTAGAACAACTAATGGTAGTTGAGACCACAGTAGAAGACCTGGTTAGCGTTAGTTGAATTTCAGAGCTATCAGCTAATGACTTGACATTATGATGCTTTTTTCAGTCAAAATTCTTAATGGGCTAACGTACTGTACATGACAATGTTTTTAAATCAAATCTAGTAAAACTTAGGGGCAATAGAAAACAGACGGAAGAAAGGGAAATATGAACTGTTTAACCTTTTTTAAACTAGCTCTAAGCGGATTATAATGCATATAATTTACATATATTTCATCAAATAAAATATTGAAATAAAATACAATCATTTATATCCTCATCATTTGAATTGTTTATTTCAGGCCTATAACCATTATATATGACAATGGCAAAGTAAAAGGATAACACCTGGATGTTTTGGCAGTTAACACGACTTCTAGAAGGTTGAAATTAGTTATTGAGATTGCTTAAAGACGTGGTGAAAAAAACTTAAAAAGCTTTACTTAGGAAACAGCCTTGGTCGAGACCTGAACTCTAGGAGTACTGTTCTAGTTTTATAATGTGTTCAGTTAAGTAACATACTGACGGATTGATCTTTAATAAATGTGTTTGAACCCACAACAAACAATATAACAAGTATAGCACACAAGACATAAACAATTCAAACTAGTAATACAGAAACAACATATTACAACACATCGCCTTTCTAAAATAAAGCATTTCACACAGCAAAAGTCTTAACTGCTCTCTCTAAATGAATCTGTTAACTCCATCAGGACCATCGATTTCTACCAATCCTCCAAGCCTCCATTCTTATTCACACATGAGAAATTGCTGCAGTGGAACCACCATATCTGATTCACTGCAGGATTTGCATTAAGTAGTACCCGAGGCATTTTATTTTCAGAGCTACAGAGAACGGCCTACTGCTGTGACAAACAGCATAGGCTGGTGGGCAGTAATTGGTTTCAGTAAATGCTAGAAAAAAACATGTTTTTCATATGGTATGTATTGTATTGTGTAAGTGTTCTTTTTCAAAATTACTAAATGCAAGTATTTAGGAAGAAAGGAAGGAAGAGAAGAGTCATCTTTTAAATAAACATTGCTTGTACATCCTAGACCTCTGCTAAAGCGAATGTAATTGTACTGGTGAGGGTAGTGCTGAACGTATCCTTATTTATCACACACAACTACTAATACCTGAAATGAAGGAGCTTGTCACTCAGTTACAGTATAGGGGGAAATGGACATTCCTAATAGCCAACCGTTTGAGTTGGAACTCTTTATTTATGATATTCTTACTGCTACATATGACCTATAAAAACTTGACTGGAACTTTACTGCTCCTGAAACGCACTACCGCTTCCCCTTTATTCCCCCGCTGTTATGTCTGTTTTTAGCTTGGTCACTGGGCCTGCTGCATGCTGCTATCAAATGAAAGCTGGCTAATCAGATTGTTAGAAGATCCTGTCCTGCTCTGCCCCGGGGGCATCGTAATGACAAATCACAAACACACACGCACGCACGCGCACACACACACACACACACACACACACACACACACACACACACACACTTGCACCAGCTTTAAGACACCACAAACCACTGTAGTCTGGTATTGTGAAAGTGCATTCACCCTGTGAGTCATTGGGAGTATGGGAGGAGTTGGATGTGGGTGAAACCCTGATTGACCTCTAAATAATTAGCCTGAAGCACCAGATGGTTTGTTTACACAAGATCATCTGATAAGTCATCATTGGAAACTTACAAATACTTTGCAAGTGCTCCTACTAGCCAATAAATATCTTGGCGAAGTCAGTTGGCAAAAGACGATACTCTCAATTTCTGATGTAACTTATGCTGTTGTATTATCTATGTTAAACTCTTTATGACCTGCCATTGCTGTATAACAGTACTTGTAGCCTGACCAGATTGATTATTGCTTGACCTTTTGATTCTTCTGTGATTTTGTAATGTCGCGGGTATGCAGTGCAAGGTAACTACATAATTTCAGCAAAACTACAAGGCTACTTGACTAGTTCACCAGACACAGCAAAAAACATGACATGCAGTGTAGTTGTTCTCAGCCAAGAAAAGCAATCCACTTGACTAAAGTCAAACTTCTAACCTCCACACGGGCGGAAATAAATCTATCTCTGCCTTATTTTATTTTATCTCTGATCCTCTGCTTTGTATTCTGCCCATCGTTTTGCAGCAGACGTGCTGATAGGTTGTGATTGCCGCCTGCCTGCTGAGTTCTGGGTAGCCTCCAGAGAGGCAGCACTGCCTGAGACTTCCAGGAGCTTAGAAGGGGATGAGTTTTTAAATGAATTTCTCCCCTTTAAAAGTATATATATTGTATGCTTTTATTACATTTTCTATCACATGATCAGAGATATATATAATTTGTTTTGGGGTTAATTGAGTGAAGTACTTTGTGGTGGACGCATTATAATTGGTTAAAATTGATTGATGAAGACTGTACTGAGAATTGTTTGAGAATAGGATCTATATAAGGTTTATACTATTGTCAATATGTCTATAATCGTCTTTTTGTGAACATTTTTGTAGGTTTCATTTATATGTCAATAAAAAATTGTGTTTACTTATAGTGTTTGGAAAGTATCAGGGAACTACTTAGAGCTCTAGTGTTTAGTATTTAGTGCCATCTAGTGGGGAGGATGCAGAATGCAACCAACTAAATACCCCCCTTTACAAGTCTTCAGTATCATGAGCTGCCTGGTGCAGAACCGTGGTTACGCTCCCCTATCTTTCACGACCATCGCCTCACTCAAGGCCATCTTTACCAGAAAAACGATATTCCAAAAACAATGAAATTCAGGCAGTGGATGGCCTCACCGCGGTAACATAATAATAAACATAATAATGAATATTTTTTCAACAAAGACAATAATCCAAGGTGCAGTGTAAACTTGTGTGGATATCTATAAATGTTTCAGCTCGGGGAAACAGTGGTTCAGTTGTAATGTTGGCTTCCTCCTTTAAGGCATGTTGGAGCGTTTGTTGTTGCAGTCTTAATCTCTCCTGTTTTCACACGCTGGGAAACAAGCAGTGTAAATTGCTGACGTTAGTTTATGGAAATGGCTTACGCACTTAGAATTTCATGCATAATTGATGCTAAAGCCCATGAATGCAGATAAACTGATTGTGGTTGTATTTAATTATCTCCTGGTTTCCTATCAGGTTCAGGAGTGGTTCTGAAAGGGTCATGGCTTAGTCTTCATTTAGCGTTTGTTACTTTTCCTATGGTATCGGTCATTAGAGGTTTTAAGTCATGCTGTGACCACATCTTTTATAATTTGTACTTCTCGTAGTGGCTCAAAATGTCAAAACAAATACAAATAATCAACCATGATGGGTGGTAGGTCATTATTTGTAATTTAGTTTGTTGTATCCATTGCTCTTGAGCTTTTCTCTAGAGGGTTTGTATTTAATTTTAAAGCAAGTATATGTGGAAGTCTGGCATTGCCAAACATTAGGAGTACTTTGCTTACAGCAGCACTTTACTCACATGGATAATCCATAACCCATTTGTAGAGCTACAACCAAGTCACCATTTCTCAATTCTACAGAAATAAAACACAGTCATCATGTTTATTTATTATAGTGTTAAACTACAATTTACCTTGCAATTCCATAACACATTTTGCACAATAAAACAGAAGCCAGAGTTGACATATTATACAGAGTAAATCCAGGAGTGAACACTTTTATTAAATAGGGCAAACTGTTTATATTTTGAAAAAAAAGTTGATGTCGGCTGAAAAATGGTGGCTGAGTATCGCCCAAAGCATTGCACTGGGACCCTCTCCTAAAATATTGATCCTAGAAAAAGCCAGATTCAATTTAGAAAAGCCATTGACATGTGTGAATGTTACACACAATTCACTACTGCTCAGCCATAGCAGTATCTGTCTGGATCTTAGTGCTGGGGGGAAACGATTATTTTGAAAACGATTAATCGGGCGATTATTTGATCGATTAGTCGACTAATCTAACGATTATTTTTCTGTTGTTCATTTAATAAAAAACGTAATGTAAAAAAAAAATTTTTCACGATACTGTGTCTCAGGGAATCTTAATATTTAAGAACCTATTAATGTGTTATACCAGATTAACGGAAATAATCTCAGCTAACTGACGATACAAACCATGTTTACCAAAACAAAACACAAGTCTCATAAGAAGCATCTAAATGACCCCTGAGCGAAAAATGCTAACGGACATTGGCACAGAACTCAAGATGAAAGTACCCTTATTACTTATCGTAGCTGCACATACAATATATCCGATTAAAGCTGAGACTCCACAGATTATGTAGGTATATAGTATCATCACTGAGTGATCCGGACTCGCGACAGGGGAAGCAAATACACTCATCACAACACGTACCTTCACAGAGCTTCTCGGGAGATCGTCTCACCACCGTAATCTGATCAAAAGACGTGTTCAATGGCAATAAAATGAGAAAAAACGCGGCTGAATCGGTTAATCCATAGGTTTTTAACTTCTATGTATACAAAAATGATTGAATTTATAATCCATAATTCCATTTTATGTCAAAATCGGAGAGCAAATGCTAGCTGCTAATGGTAGCCACCACAGCTAGCTGCTGCTTCTGCTAGGCTATGCAGCAGTCTCAGTGAGATATAAATATATAAATATCTTTGCGTTTTGGACTAACTTTAAAATATTCCCATGCTTTTGAAGACCTAGGGCGAGATGTTTTCGTTTGGGGGCTTCGTGCGCAATCCTGTGAGGAGGAGGTGATAGCCGTTTCAGTCTCCATTGTGTTTGAAGTGCGATTGCGAACTGCTTGTTGCTTTGGGTGACCCACGTGTGTGTAGCGACGCGTCGACGCGGAAATATGTCGTCGACGATATTTTGAAGTCGCTACAGCACTACTGGATCTAGTAGCCTACTATTAAATGAACCATTTGCATTTGTGAAATGGCTCACTTCCCTTTGGTTATGAAACAGAAGCACAAAGACTCTGTTGGAGTGCTAATAAAAAATGATTGTCAAATGCTGGGGCTGGTACAGTATAGCCAGCCAGTAAAAAAAACACCTGTATGTAAATTGTAAATAAGCCATCTGTATGTCAAATATGTCTTAGATGTCTTAAATGACATGATGAATTGGAAATGGGGGACCCTGATGTAAACAAGACGAAAGTCTTTCTCTGGTCTGCATCCCCTTAACAATTGTATGTTTTGAGCTGTACTGTACTGTACCCAATATACAAGCTGTTAATAAACTTTTCAATCAATCAATCAAACCAGACTGTCCTTTATAGCCCTTTCTGCTCAGAAAAACAGTGAATCATGTCAGTGTGCTGACAGGGCGAGGTCTGTGGCGGGGAGTTGTTGTGTTGCAGAGCGATAGACCAAATCCTGAGATGGCTGCAGCTTACTGAAGCTGTAGTTGTAATGTAGATGTACTGAGTTGGTGGAGCTGCTGCTGAGCTCTTAGCTACAGGTCAGACTGCAGCTGTGCAGCCTCACGGTCCCCACCACTATCACACCAAAACAATCCTACGCAAACAGACACACTCCTGTTGAATTTTCCATCTATTTTAGCTGTGTGATTTAGCTTTGTATTCTGTCTGAGTAGCTTCAAAAGGAAGCAATCAAGACTGCAGTTGCCATGGGTAACGCATTTGTGCATGCTGTTAGGGTTGGAGGCAATTAGCAGGTGGTTGAGTTTGTGAGGGTCTGAACTGAAAGGATACAAGGGACAAACTGTTTTTAATCCATCACTCAGGAAAACAGCATTAACCCTCTTAACTTGATTAGAGAATGTTTCTCTTTTTTTTCTCCATGTAAAATAAATGCTTTCAAGATAAAGCACGTGAGCTCACATGGCCTTGATGAATTTAAATGGAATTGAAAATACAGTTTCAAACCCCATCAACAACTAATCTTGTCCTGCCAAAGTGTTTCTAAGAAAAAAGGCAATATCTGAACAACAAAATAAGGAGTTTCTCTTGAAATGATCCTTTGACCATTATAGACTAGTAATATGGGCATTTCATGATGGTGGTTCACGTTTGTGTTGTATAAATCTGATCTATATGGCATACCAATAACCTGTCGTCATTGCATTGCATACATAAGTTATGTCATCCTATATTACCAATTGATTGGTTTATAGAGGGAAGTGCGTCCGATGTTAGCTTGTTGTTTTGACCAAATGACTCTTTATTAAGTAATCGAGCCAATGGTATCCTTCTTTGCTACTTCCGCTAATTTTTTTTCAATTTCTGGTTCCTGCCAGAACTTTCTGTTATGAGTCCTAATGTCCAAGCCATCCAAAAACAGATCTTGTTTGATTTGATCCTGACTGAGACCACCTGTTTGCGTCAAACCGATGTTCGGCTGTTTGGTCCACACAATGGTGTGGTGAGGTTTCAAAACCTGTAATTTCGTTTTGGATCAAATTGACAGTACAGAAAGTACAGACTAAACAAGGTACTTTTGAAAAAACATGGTCATATTTATGTCCAGAATCTATAATGTGTGCTGAACCAGGATTTTTTACAGTAGTCTTATACCCTTGTGACTAACTAGTAATGCAATAGTTCTTACGTTGAGGAATCATTGCACTAAAGTACACTCTAAAACCGAATTCAGGCGACCTTTCACCTCCACTTAATTAAATGCATGGTTGCAAGTTAAAAATGTGAGATAATTGATTTAGATAAACATTTTAAGTTGCAAACATTAATTTACGAGTTGTGTTGACGTAATAATGTTGGTAATTATATCAACTTAATATTGTGTGTAATTTAAACTCTGATTTCTGCGTTAATTTACTTCAAACTAAATTCGAGTTGTAGTAAGTAATGCAATTGGCTTGATAACTTAATTGTTCTACACCTTGAGTTAAGGATTTCAAGTCCACTCCCACTTAACATGCCTGGACAAGTTCCCACAGTTCAGACAAATAGAAATATACAAAGGACATTTTAAGGTGAGTGTCATCTTTTGTCATTCAAATACAGTAGATAGCCTTGTAGTTGCACTGTATAGGCAAATTGCTGTTTGACCAAAATTAGCAGCCTTTGAACTGTGAATAGTTCTGTGAGAGGATACAAAGTAGAGGCTACTGTGAGAGTAAAAATACTTTGGTTACTATTGTGATATCGCTTTTTATTCAAAATGAATCTCGGTGAAGCAGATCAAGGATGCTTCTTGAGGTAGGATCCTTATTTAGAGTTGTCATTGAAATGCAAGTTGTTGGCAGTCACCCATTCAGAATATATTCACACACACACACACACACACACACACACACACACACACACACACACACACACACACACACACTCATCTGATTTCTCTTTTTTACCTTTTTCAAAAATAGTACAATACAATTGAAGTACGCAGAGAACTATAGCCATCCGCTGCCTTGTCGTGTGCCTTGGAGAAAAGGAAAAGGATCTTTTCAAGGAGTTTAGCGACGTAATTACAAATCTTGAAATAAAATAAAATCCACAGGCACAGTGTAAAAACACAGGACAAAAGCACTGCTCTCTGTCAGAAACATATTGCATTTTTGGCCACACCCCAATCAATAATGCTTAATAAGTGCTTCAAAAGGACATAAATATCGCCTTCATCAGTGACCGGTCCATCTCAGGATCTGACCATACGATGGCAACCATCGTGGTCGAGGGAAATAAATGAAAGAGCATTCTGCGTTAAATGTGTTCGTACTGTTTGAAATAATGACTGTCGGCAGTGTAAACATCTTTGTTACATCTTTTGTCAAATTGATGTGTGTGATCTGCAGACTGGTGGCCATTGAGAGTTTGTTTCTGTAGCTTTACAAAAACTTTACAGATTTGACATATTTGGCACTGGTTTTAAATATGCAAAGGCCTCTAACTTCGATGTGCTGGCAGCATGTATTTGCTGTGTCCCCATTTCCCATGGTAATATGGCTAATGTGTTTATTTATTATTTGTGTGGCAATTTAAATTTGTGTTATTTATCTTTTTTTTCAAGATTTAAATTAAGCTCAGCGCAAGTTCTTTCAGGAAGACTGGGGGTCCTTCTCACTTCGGTTAAATGGATTCCTTGCGTCCCTCACTTGCGTCGTTTCCCTGTGACTAGTCCCTCCCACCAGGGAAGCATGGAGAGACGCAAGGAAACCACGAGAAGCAGGGAAATGAGTTTTAAGAGCAATGGGACGTCCTTTCCTCCGGAGCGTCACGTGAAGCGACGTCCATTTGTGATGACGCTGCACAGCTGATCGTCTGACAGCAGCTCTGTCCCCGTTATTTCCACACACACCCCCGCCTCTGTTAGTGCACATTTACTGACACAAACATGTGTATCATCTGTTGTAGACCCAAATACATTAAATCAAATAAGAACTCGTTCTCAAAAAAGATAAATGCCATTCTTAAAATGTATAAACGAAAAAAGCGATCATGAAAATGTTTCCAATAAATGAAGAAAATTATTTTTGACCACGTTGTTGTTCAGATATATCACATATTTGTAACTAAATGATACATTAATTGAAACAAAACACGGTATAAACTACGGAGTGACTCCCGTGAGGTTCATGTATTTTCTTCACTCCGCTGGGAAACTGCTCTCATGTCAAGAAGCATCAGATCAGTGCATGCGTTACATCGTCCAATCAGTGAGCGATACACAGTAAGGGGGCGGGGTGAGTGCCTGAGGATTTCATCGAAGGATGGTCTGGTGGTTCCTCGGTTATAGCTCCTCCGTTATCGCTCCTCGATCCTCGGTCCTCCGGCAAAAATAAGGCCATTGGGACGCTACTCAAGATGGCGTAGACAAATCAACTTCCGGTGAGACCGAGACCGAGGAGCGAGGAAATTAAAAATAAGAGAAGTGAGAAGGGCCCCAGGTGTATATACATTCACTCCGCAGCTGCATATAATCAGCTCATCACAGGCGTTCTCTTTAACCTATTACATTTCACCTCATTCTCCAGCAGCCAATCAACGTGCTGCAGCCAAACTATAAAATGGTTCTCCTCTCTCCTGCAGTCAGCTGTGATTTCAGGTGTTCATGCACCTTATCATATGGCATGTGTCAATAAATGTTCAAACTAAATGAATTCTCTCCTGATTGAAACATCATGTGTTGAAATAAACAACTGCAGTTCAAAATAAAAAGTGAATTGCCTAATATTTTTGTTGTGGAATCAATTAATTTCTTTCTTTAAAGGCAAAAACATGAAAAAGCTAAGAAAAAAAACTATTGAATATAATATATTTGGAGCAACTTAATTTATAAATGGTTGTCAACTTAAAAACGTGTGTTCACAATGAGGGTAATTAAGTACATACAACTTACAATTCCTTTTAAATCATGTGGTAAAACAAGTTGGAACAACTTAATCTTTTGAGTAATCAACTTCAAAACTTGTGTTTATATTACCAATTATTAAGTACGTGGTAATTAAAAACACCTCTGATTGTAGAGGAAAAGCCTTCTCCCCTAACTCAAATAACTTTGTTGCTTTAAGACAATTTCATTAGAAGTTGTCTTAACTCAATAAACATCGATGCAAACTGTTGCGTTGATTTTCTTTGTTGAGCCAAGGCATTTGTTTTTAGAGTGTACATGATACAATGGTCCCAATGTGTTTATCCTGATTCATTGGATACCATCGGTATAGTCAGGGCTGCACATAACTGGTGCGCAGGTGCGCATGCGCACCTCCGCCAAAAAAAGAGCACCGTGTCATTTGAAAAAAGGCGCATTTGCGTACCAACATTGAGAGAGAGAGAGAGAAGAGGGAGAAGAGAGAGGAGAGAGAAGAGAGAGAGAGAAATATATTTGCGAGTTGCATATGAACCTATGATATAAACTCAGGGCCGGCCCGTAGCGCTGGCGTAATAGATGTTCGCCTAGGGCGCCAGATCTGGGGAGGCGCTGCGCTGGCTGCTCTGGGAGGGAAAAAAACATTTTTGACCGTTGGGGCTCATCCTAATTTTCGGCCTTGATGTAACAATATTCACAATTAAGTAAATGTAACACCCTTTTCACCCCGGTTACACGTACACATGACATTTTTTTTCTATCAATCCCTCCAACAATTGATGCTGAACAGATGATGAATTGATTTAAACCCCAAACCACAAATGTCAACCTTGTGATAGCACAAGAAGAAAAGTCAGGGGATAACAAATTTGCCTCAAAATATTTTTTGTATATAACATTTAGCAACTGTGAGGGTAACACTGATGTGGTTCCTTAAGCAGTTGCTATGAACACTTACATCGTGAGTGGTAGTCATGTGATGCAGAGAAAACGTATTGCTGGAGTCTATTTCAGTTTTAACAATCTGCTGGTAATTGCATAGTTATTCAATAATTTATTAGGCAGCATGGAGTACATAACAGTCGAGTCAGTAGTATTCAGATCATTAGTATCCATCTTGTTGTTTCTTACAATGCATTAAAAACAAAAAAGCAACAGATACAAAAGCGCATCCTCGACCCTTAATTTTGGAGAAACCAGCTCGAGTCCGCTAGAATTTGAAAATACACAACCGGAAAAAATCTGCCACTTCCTTACAGAGCCCCTCCTCCAACACACACGAACGCGCACATGACCAATGAGAGCACAGATAAGTTTGTGCACAGATGGAAGGCTGACAGGCAGGTAGGCCGTCCAGTTACTTTAGCCGGGCCGGCTCAGATGATTGGTCGTGCTTTTTACAGAGCTACGGCTTCCACAGATGAAATGTTCTTATGGATTTTTTGTCAAAGCACTTAATATATTAATTGCTTTCGGGATGTTAAGAGCATTCCATGGAATATAACAAAAAGTGTATCTCGAGCCGGTTTCTCAAACTTACCTACCTCACCTTTAACAATGCATTTGTGATAGTTTAGTGTGTACCTATTAATTCCAGCTAAACTGAATCACCATTAATCATTTCTAACACAACATTGCCCTTTTCTAGCTTTAAGCCTGGGATGGAGATACAGAGCACCATCCTCTTCAAACAGCTCTTTTCATTTTTTTTGAATAAATTGGATATATTGGGAAAACCCGTTGTAATAAAGGAAGAAGTTTGCCAGGCACAAATGTTAATTATGTCATGCTTTTCTGGTTAGTACCCGTCCCCTTGTGTGTTATGAAGGTTTTTATGCATGTAAACGGTGTGCAGAGTCAAAACCCTCAAATTCTCTCTGCAGACCCATTCTCACAGCGTTTATCAACCTTTTTCTTACTCAATATCAAGCCACACTTATTGTTTTTACTTCGGCTGTGACTTTGTATGTGCTCAGGATGAGTTTGGCTGTGTTTCGCTGTGTATCGCTAAACAAGGAAACAACACCTCCACGGAGCTTAGCGCGATTCACAACCTCCCGACCAATCAGAGCACACTGTGCTCACAGGGAGGGTGGGGGCTGGAGCTATTGGAGCTACAACGAGCCGTTAAAGGCAGAGAGTGAAATTCAGTGAATACACGTAGTTTACAGAGATGCTGTTTGAGAAACCAATGTGAGTTTGGAAAATTGCACAATATAAATCTATTCTAGTAGACCTCAACAATGGAATTATGATCAGTGGAAATGGCCATGACATGGGACCTTTTAAGCAGCACATTTCAAACCATAAAACAAATAGGTCATAGGCACCTTAAAAAAACAAACACGAAATTATCCAAGTCATCAACAGCTAAACTAAAGGCGAAAAAGTGTCAATGGTGGACTCAGTCGGACCAATAGACCTTCTAGGGGCAAGAGGCAATATTTTTTGAAGTTCTGGTGAAGCTAACAGATATTCGGGACAAGACAACCCCTTATGTGCAATGGTCATTGTTTGTTTTCCGATTAGCAACTTCAGATAGATAGATATATAGACAAGATAGATAAGTACTTTATTGATCACAATTTGGGAAATGTTTGCGTTGCAGTAGCATAATGGAATGGAGTTAAGAGACAACTTCTTTGATGTATATCTGCATGATTTCACACATATCTGTTGATGTCTGTCAGTTAATAACCAATGGGTTGCGAGATTTGACTTGTCCTACCTAAAAACAACCAAAGCCAGCTCAAACGTTATTCATCAATACTTCTACAAACGGAAATAAAAATTCAAGCTACAAAAGTATTTTTCAATTGCCTACTGTACAGATTCATTTTGGAATTCATCTGGAATTGGGGCGATTTTCATCATAACAACTAAACTAGACCTGACAAAAATGTCCTGCTTGATCTTCAAGAGGAAAAGCTTTCACTGGACTATGGATAAAGCTTTTCTTTTTTTAAATGTTGTACCTCGTACCTCACAGTCTCTCACAGCGTTCTCCTACCCACACACGCACAGGAGAGTAGTGATGGGAATTATGGCTCTTTGAAGGGAGCCGGATCTTATGGCTCCGTTCCTTTCAAAGAGCCGTTCAAAAGAGCCGTTTTTTTAAAGGGGGCGGGGTTACTAGGTTTATCTGTGAAATAATCACCAGGATAATGATTGACTGTATTGCCAGACCTAATGTCAATAATCTGCATTATAAACATGATACAAGGTGGCACCATATCCATGTCATTCATGTCAGTGAATGTACTACTTTGAATTGACCCTCTGTATGTGTTAAGTAAATAAAGTTGCCTTGCCTTGAATGAAATTCACGCAACTCTTAATATTAGATACTGTGCTTTTAAGTGGCGATGGAGATTATTTGTTGACCCTGCTTTAAAGGATATTTTGCCTTTATAAATGGTGCGCTTTATCACTGCCTGGGTTTTGGTTGAAGTGCATCCAAATGCTGCTGCGTTTTCGCGTTTGGCTCATTTTCTATCTGAAAAACATGTCGTCTACCTGTCCTGTACCACTTGTTATGACTTCTCTCTCTCTCGTATTCCGTTAAGACCAACCCCATCTCACTCCTCGTGCTGAAACCTACCAATCAGAGTAGGGGCGGGTCTTCACAGAATACGTTTGGGGAACAAAATCAAGCTTTTCAAAAGGCGAGTGGATTTTGGCAGGCAGTGAGTGCGGAACAACGATTGAACGATAACAAGAACGGCTCTCACCAAGTACGACTCAGTTCCCCTCGTTCGTACCAAAGAGCTGTTGAAAATAATCGGCTCGTTCGCGACCGACACATCACTACAGGAGAGCCCACACACGCACAGAGGCGCACAGAGGGAGTCGCAATTTGTACAGGCTCCCACTACCTGTTAGCATCTGGCATCTGTTAGCATCTAGCTCTCCTGCTTACAAACATTTAGCCATCCCTGCTTATACAACATCTTGACGCAGTTTGGCATTGGTGCATGGGACCAGGGCCGCCCCTGGCCAACTTGGGGCCCCAAGCGACATTGTGAGATGAGATTTTATTATAGTTGTAATATACAGTAGTCAAGACAAAACATGCTTATGACATGCTCAAAAACTGATATTTCTTAAATCTGTATTCTAGTTCCCTCTGTCAGCAATGTATCAACAACTACACACATTTCTATCAGTACTTCTCTGTGTTGTGGTTGACATGATGATGACTGTTAGGAGTTAAGGGGAGAGGCTGAGTGTCACCATGAAATGTGCAAATTGGCATAAAAATGAATAAAAGGGGAAAAAATGCTTTAACTGTTATGTAAGCCAACTAGACAGACAGTTTATCACTCTTCCTCCTGTACATTAGCAGATAAAAGGCATTACATACTTGAATGAATGTTAAATATAGAATGCTGGAAATAACTGCATCTCCATTAGCCTATATGCTATGCAGAGACTGCCTTCTTCATGTCGTGAATTGCAGCTGATGTTTTAATATGGCAATTGGCAATTTGACTTATACAACATTTGCAAGTTGTACATTTGACTCATACAATAGCCCACCTTCGAGTGATGCTCTAGTTTCTTCATGTTTTGTTTTTTCCCCTCTTGCTTGCGCCGGACTGAAACTGTCTTTTCACCGACATCTCTTCACCTGCACTAGTGGCCGTATCAAAGCCGTGATTGGTCAGATGTCGATTCATTGCAACGGTGTGGGGTTACAGACGTGCTCCCCTTCTCACCTATCACTCTCGCGGGCGGTGCACGGAGAACTGAGCGGAGAACTGCGCACAGCAGCTGAGGCCCTCTGGGCGGGGCCCCCTGCGCAAGGCGAGGCCCCATGCAGCCTGCGTGATTGGCCTGTAGGGAGGGGCGGCCCTGCATGGGACAGTAATTGCCCTAAACCTTTCACACTCAAGAATACCATCAAAACACCCTGAGGATGATGTGCTACTTCAAAGAGCAAATAAACAGATAACAGACCTTAAAGAGCCTGTGACAGCCTCCCAACAACTGTTGTGCAATGAAATATTGTGCTACTAGTAATCTCGAACCGTCAGCTTAAAAAAGAAGGTGCGATACCGTTCCGATAAATATCAATAATTTCGAACATCGCGGGGAAATTCCTTCGACTCATTTTGAAGTTTGGGGGAAGCCGGAAGTGACGTCAATGCGGGAACGCTTCACTGTGCGGCGAGAGAGCCAAACACGGACAAAGTGTGTTGTCATGCGTAGAAATGGTGAATTACTGAGTTTAGGCATGTTAATAACGTTTTAATGAAGTTGACTACAGTATATTCATATTTGTCAGTGCTTTCATGTCAATTCGGCGAACATAAACATAAATGATTGTGGTGAAGATGATGATTAAATTAGGATTAAAAATCGCTAGTGAGAGCTGCTGAATTTCCTCCCGTCGGATGTGATATAAAAACAAATCGATTATTTTTGTAGTTGTAAACTCAGTGGATGAAACTACATTTATTAGTGCTTTCATGTCAATTCGGCGAACATATGATACATTAAATGATCGTGAGGATGATGATTAAAAAATCGTTTGTTTGAGCCGGTCTGCATTTCCTGATGAAAAAACAAACCGACGCTTTTTATAGTTGTAGTACACCAACATGGATTAAACGTGTGTTTTTTTTACCACAATGTTGGGGAAATTAATGGATAAAATGCACGGATTATGATTATTATTATTATTCCCACTCCGATCGGGACACGAGGTCCACAGTTTCCCCGCAGCGAGGCTCCCCCCGTTGACAGTTTACGTGGGCTGGGCTGGGTGCAGTGGCGGACTGCCCATCGGAACGAATCCCGATGGGCCGGTACCGAAGTGGGGCGGTCGGATAAGTCACTAGCACAGGGGTGGCCAACCCGCGGCTCTCGAGCCGCATGTGGCTCTTTGCCTAGTTTCATGCGGCTCTTCACTTCATATCGAATTTTATATGTGTGAGTTTGGAGGAGAGACACTGACTCCTGACTAGTGTTGCACGGTGTACCGATACTTGAAACGTTAAAAACGTTACGATTCCTCCGTTTCATTAGTAGGCCTATCGCAGGGGCGGATCTACGGGGGGGCAGCTGTCCCCCCACTGTAGAGCCTTGCCCCCCCAGCTGCCCCCCTAACTTTTGTTTCCCTAAAACTGTACTAAAACAAACCTACACTATTTCCACAAGCTTCTCAAGCAACAAAACAAGCATTACATTAGTTAAAATTGAATCATTTTAAATATCATTTTAGGCCCGTTAAAAACGCAGCTACGGCCCTGCATTACATTACATTACATTACATTGCATTTAGCTGACGCTTTTATCCAAAGCGACTTACAATAAGTACATTCGACCAGGAAGACACAACCTTGAAGAAAACAGAATCATATAAGTACATCAGGTTTCATAGAGCCAAACATTTCAAGTGCTACTCAACTGGCTTTAGGTAAGCCAGTCCTTTATTAGTATAAAAGTGCTTCGTTAATAGTTCTAACGCTCGAAGTGGAGTCGAAAGAGATGAGTTTTCAGTTTGCGCCGGAAGATGTGCAAGCTATCTGCCGTCCTGATGTCAATGGGGAGCTCATTCCACCATCTTGGAGCCAGGACAGCAAACCCACGTGTTTTCGCCGATGGGAACTTGGGTCCCCCTCGCAGCGAGGGCGCAACGAGTCGTTTGGCTGATGCAGAGCGTAGTGCATGCGCTGGGGTGTACGGTTTAACCATGTCCTGGATGTAGGAAGGGCCAGATCCATTCGCAGCATGGTAAGCAAGTACCAGTGTCTTGAAGTGGATTCTAGCAGTTACCAGAAGCCAGTGAAGGGAGCGGAGGAGCGGAGTGGTGTGGGAGAATTTAGGAAGGTTGAAGACCAGACGAGCCGCTGCATTCTGGATGAGCTGCAGAGGTCGGATGGCACATGCAGGTAGACCAGCCAGGAGGGAGTTGCAGTAGTCTAGGCGTGAGATGACGAGAGCCTGGACCAGAACCTGAGTCGCTTTCTGAGTCAGCTGGGGACGTATCTTCCTGATGTTGTAAAGCGTGTATCTGCAGCAACGGGTTGTAGCAGCGATGTTTGCAGTGAAGGACAGGTTGTTATCTAGGGTCACACCCAGATTCCTTGCAGTCTGAGTCGGGGAAACAACTGAGGTGCCGATGTTGATTGTTAGGTCGAGAGTGGGACAATCTTTTCCCGGGAGGAAGAGCAGCTCAGTCTTGTCAAGGTTGAGCTTGAGGTGGTGAGCAGACATCCACTGAGAGATGTCAGCTAGACAAGCAGAGATGCGTGCAACGACCTGGGTCTCTGAGCGGGGAAAGGACAGAATTAATTGGGTGTCGTCAGCGTAGCAGTGGTAAGAAAAACCATGCGGGCTAATGACTGATCCGAGCGAGTTTGTGTACAGGGAGAAGAGGAGGGGACCAAGAACAGAGCCCTGAGGGACCCCCGTAGTTAATTGACAAGGGTCGGACTCAGACCCTCTCCAAGTCACCCTGTAGGTACGGTCTTTCAGGTATGAGGTGAGGAGGGAAAGTGCAGAGCCTGAAACTCCAAGTTTTTGGAGAGTGCGAAGGAGGATCTGATGATTCACCGTGTCGAATGCAGCAGGTCCAAAAGGATGATGACAGAGGAGAGGGATGCCGTTTTGGCAGTGTGCAGTTCCTCCGTGACAGCAATGAGAGCAGTTTCGATTAAACTGCGGAGCGGCGTTCACACAGACCGCGGCTCACACCGCTGCAGAGAGGGAGCGAGCTGTCCCAGCACCTATGGATCAGCTTCCCCTGGGAGCATTTCCCTTTCCACTAGTTTTGTTTTTACTAAGGACGAGAGCTTGAAACTAAATATTAATAAAACGCTGCCGTTTGAATCGATAGCGTTTAACAGACGGGCGCTGTTTGGGGCGTTACGTTACAAAATACTACGCAGACAGCGTTAGCTGGGAGATCAATCACTTTGCTAAACTACGCGGTAGCCTACTATTAAATCCACGTAAACTACACATCACAGCAATGAGGCCAGATCAATGAAACTAGGATACATCCTTTACCGTAAAAACTGGATCCAAACACAGCTGCCTGTGTGCGTTTGATCAATACTTTCTGATGTTCTATTTATGATATGCTACATATTAGCTAGGCTACATGGCCCTAACGTGTAAAGTTATACAAGCATTTGTACCAGTGCTTTTCACAAGTAGACTCTTGCAGGCCATAGTATAGGAGTGATTCAACAACAACAAAAAGACATGAGAAGTGATCAGGACGAACAGAAAGAGGAAAAGGAAAAGAGAGATTAAGAGACCAGGAGGGTCAGAGCAGGAGGAAGATGAGGAGATGAAGAGACCAGGAGGAAGAGGAGGAGATGAAGACATTAGTGAAGAAGAAGAAATATATGAGATGAAGTATCAGAAAGAGGGCCAGAGGCAGGGATCAGGAGGCAGATGAAACTCCAGCTGGACCACATGGTATGTTCTTATTCTCCTTACATATTCCATTACAGCAGCTCAATCTAGCAGCTCTTAGTATTGACAAATATTGATTGAAATGTGTTGCTGCACAGGTCACCTGTAGCTCTCTGAAGAGATGGGTGATGTCATTTGTGTACTTAATTATAATTAAGTACTTACAGTATGCAGAATTCTGAGTATTCTCTGAATCGGGTGCCTTTTGGGACTTTATATCTTTGAAAAATGAAACCAAAAAGTTTGGTCATAACATCTGGTAGTGGACTACTTACATTTTCCCACCTCAGGCACAAAATATAAATAATTACTAGGAATTTCCTTGAAAAAATGTAACAGGGTTGAAGTTTTTGACAAAAAGTAGGCATGAGACCTTGTTTAGCTAAGATATGGCACCATATGGAAGTCAAGGACATTACAACATTGTAATATTTTGCAAAACTATTAATTATTTACTATTATTAATTCATACAACAGAGTTGAAATGTTGAGTTTATCAATCTTAATCAGAAAATACAAAAACTAAAATATAGGTAAGAGAAGAAACTGACACTTCTGTGATGTAATTCCCTCAATGCAGATCACACATGGACTGATCCACACATGGACTGATCCACACATGGACTGATCCACACATGGACTGATCCATTATTTTAATAGGAGGGTAAATGGTATGGCGTGACGGGGTTGAAACAAACTGAGGGACAATATTGCAATTTCATAGATAATTCAAGTATTTTTTCAGAATTTCTTTTTGATCAGTTAAAGTTGACAAGTATGTGATTATATTAGCAGCAACATTTTGGGATAATTGGCCATTTTGATTTGTTTAATATTAAATTAATATGTAATAATGCTTAGTGAGGACATGCAAATATGTCTGTCTAAGACAACCAATTTTTTTTAAAACAAAATATATATTTAATTTTACATTGTAATGCAAAACAACCTGTTCCATTAATTCATTGCTTTAAAATACATTTTGTAGTTTCCTTTCATTTAAAATGGTTGAGGTAAGCTTGGGGGACTCAAAGGGCACCCGATTGTTTGTCTGAACACCTTGTTTCTCTTGTGCATTAAGAACACTTGTGTTAGGGCATGAATTAACAATAAATAGGTTATATACAGTATAAAATACCACGTACTGCCTGCCCTCCCATGCCACCCTGGCATGACCTCTTGCCTCCCCTTTGCCCCCCCATGTAAAATGTTCTAGAACCGCCACTGGCCTATCGGTACTTTAAGAATGACGGGGAAAAGTACTTCGGTGAGAAAGCGCCGTTTTAATAAGAGCCGTGTGTTCAGCGCTCTGCTTCCAATGCTTGCACTGCAGCCGTGCCTGCAGTCCCGCCCCTCTCAAGCACGCTCTAAGTCCCTCCCCTCTCTCATGCACGCGCTAGCTGCCAGAGCATGTGAGAAAACGAGAAGCATGGCTGCAATAGGGAGTGCAACTGCCGCTGCGCCTCGGCTTGTTGACAAAAAAGACGCCAGAAGCGAAATTTTGATGTATTTTAGCTATATCTCTGACAGTGAGGGCAAGCCTACGGACACCATGAGGCCTGTCTGTAAGAGATGTTTTAATTTGATTTAATACGAATTATTGTCATTTATTTTATTTATTGTTCTCATTGTTTAAAAGGTTGTGTTATGGTTATGGTTCTGGTGTGAAATAAAGCACAATAATTACATTTAAGACTGTTTCCCTTTTTTTAAGAAAAGTATCGAAAAAGAATCGGAATCGCAATTCTTGACTTGGTATCAAAACCAAAATGTTGGGATCGTGACAACACTACTCCTGACAGTTAAACCTGATATTTAGTAGGTCTGTTAAGTATTGAATGTTGATAATTCTGACGTAATTTGGCCGGTCAAAGTTGTTTGGGCTCGGATAAAATCGCTCCGTTATTTTCGTCCCGTGTTACTTTTGTCCCGGCTCTCCCCCATCTCCCCACGTATGTGTGGTGTCAGGTAATTTTGATGTGGCCCAAGAGCCAATCACAATAATACCTTCGATGCAGTGAACCATCACCTTTGAGGGGGGGACAACCTATCGTTGATTAAACACTATCCAGTGTTTCCCCTACCATTGTCTTGGAGGGGCGTTGCGCACCGCCAACGGAGCCCCTCGCCCAAAAAATATATATCATTTTTTTTTTTTAAATATATAGCACCAAATTGCAAATAATCTATAACTACTGTCACTTTTCACATTGAACATGTGCTCTTTTATTAAATAAACTAAACGCTTTCATTTTAAGTTGTGAGTTTAGTGTTTTTGACCCTAAGAAACACTGATGCATTAATCAATAACAATAATCCACAGCTCCTCTCTCTGCTCCAGAGGATTTAAAAAATATATATCCCAATGCCACAAAAATGCATCAGTGACGTGGTTGAAATCTTGTCTCCAGAAAACAAAAAACTGAAACAAGCGGTATCAGTGACTGTGTGTTTGATGTGGCTCTTTGCAGTAACATAGAAAAAAATGTGGCTCTTAACCTCTGACTGGTTGGCCACCCCTGCACTAGCACATCCCCCACTCCCCCGTTGACAATTTACTAGCGGTACCGAAGTGGGCTGATTTTTAGTCCCAGTCCACCACTGGCTACATGACCGTATTATCGCCATATTGACGCACCTAATTCCTAAACTTCTAACAGATAAAACATAAACCGATTCTTCAGCCTCATATGAGTTCTCAGACATGTTCAAAATTAAACTGTCATCATCGCTGTCTGAGCTTGCTGCTGTGTGCGCCATCGTGCATTTGCATGCAGATGCTGGGACCCGGACGGTGCAGCTGGAGCTCTTGGCCCGCAATTACGTCACACATAATTTGGCGGGATTTGAAGAATCCCCAAGAAGATCCAGAATATGGTCTACATTGAAGGGGAGATTAATGGTTATCAAAGTACAAATATCCCAAATCAGTTCAGTAACGGTTTCAAGGGGACAATATTTACTAAAATTGATGGGTTTGGATGATGGGTGAAACCCGTGTCACAGGCTCTTTAAGGAGGATATCTGAAGTGGTGCGCAAGAGCTTTTTGAAGGGGGTGATTTCACCGCCTCGTCTGGGCCTTCGGAACCGCTTCGCGGCCCTGTCCGACAATCCGGTCCATCCAGTTGATGCCCCCGCGGCACTGACCCGTCCAGATGATCCGGCCCGTCCAGCTGGTGCTCCCGCCACGCGCTGCCTCCCTGGAGCCACCGTCCTGGTTATCCTGGAGAAACTCCCGGGGCTGCTGCACTTACTCCCGTCCTCTGTCAATTGTCTAATCGTCCATGTGGGGTCTAACGATACAGCCCGCCAGCAGTCGGAGCTGACAAAAAAGGATTTAAAGAAACTTTGTATTCTTTTACGGAGCTGTGAAAAGTCGGTTTTTATCTCAGGTCCGATCCCAACGCTAGGCCGTGGAGCAGGGCGTTTCACTAGGATCCTCAGCCTCCACACCTGGCTCCAATCCCCCTGCAGAGCTGCCAATTTTGGTTTTATTGACAATTTCAATCTATTTTGGAACCGACCCGCCCTCTTTGGCACTGATGGAATCCACCCCAGCAGGGTTGGTAGCCGCATGCTAGCGGCTAACATGCATCACGCTGTTCAGACGTCTCCCTGACTTTTCCAGCGCCACGTTGACACACCCCCCTCTCCGGCGGTGTCATCCAAGGCCACTGTTTCCACGCCTGCCGTCTCGCTCTCTGGCGCCACCCAACGACCAGAGGCTTCTATGCCAGTGCAGCGTCCCATTTGTGTTGTGGCCTGCTTACACAGGCTGGCGACTCGGACTGAGAACAGAGGATCCAAGGGCATCCGTCTGAATGTATGTAATGTATCAAATTGTGTAGTGATTCCACGTGCTCCACGTTCTGTCGTTAACAGTCAGAGTGGTGGTATGTCAAACACACTCAAACTGGCTTTATTAAATGTCAGGTCTTTAGCAGGTAAATCATTTTTAATTAATGATTTTATCACCAAGCACAACCTGGATTTTATGTTTTTAACTGAAACTTGGTTAGACCAAAACAACAGCACAGCTGTTCTTATAGAATCAACTCCTCTCAACTTTAATTATATGACTCAGGCAAGACTACATAAGAAAAGGGGTGGAGTAGCTATTTTGTTTAATGACTTATTTCAATGCAAGCAGACTATCTATGGAAACTTTGCTTCTTTTGAATATGTGGCCCTTGAGTTGAAATGCTCCTTTCGAGCTCTTTTCCTAAACATCTACAGACCACCCAAATACTGTGCAAGCTTTTTTGATGATTTTACCGAGTTGCTGTCTATAGTGTGTATTGACTTTGACCGTTTAATCATTGTTGGCCATTTTAATATCCATGTTGACAACCCTGAGGACAGAGGAGCTATAGAACTGTGTTGTGTTATCAACAATTTTGGACTGACTCAGCATGTCAAGGGTCCGACGCACAATAAGGGGCACATCCTGGACTTAATTGTATCAAAGGGTCTGAACATCTCTAAGCTTGTGGTGACTGATGTAGCGCTCTCCGACCATTCCTGTGTTTTCTTTGAGAGCTCTATTACCGTCCATACAACTGTTAAGAAAGAGGTAACCACTAGACGTCACTTAACTGAAAATGCAGAGGAAATGTTTGCACAGATTTTTACTCCCTCACTTGCCCATGCTAACTTCTCAGTAAATGAGCTAGTTGATCATTTTAATTCTAAAATAACAAATGTCATGGATACCATCTCTCCCATTAAAATAAAGGAAGTATCTGGCAAGAAAATATCTCCATGGAAAAAAGCCATGACTGTGAGAACAGCAAAACCTGAGTGCAGAAAAGCTGAACGCAGGTGGAGAAAAACAAATCTCCAGGTTCACTTGGAAATATATAAAGAGAAACTCGGTTTCTATAATCAGGAAATAAAAAAGGCACGACACTCTTTCTTTTCTGACATCATTACCAAAAATAAAAACAACTCACGTGCCTTGTTTGCTACCGTCAACAGACTAACAAACCCCCCAGTGTCGATAGCCTCAGAATTTCTATCCACCAGGGCCTGCAATGATTTTGCCTCCTTCTTCACTGACAAAATCATGCAAATTAGACAGGCAGTCAGTGCCTCTGCATCAGGTACAGCAAATGCACTGTCCCTGTGTTCACCTAAAGCTAATTCAGACACCATGTCATAATTCCGTCTGATAAATGCTAAAGACCTGGAAGACATTATCCAACATCTGAAATCCTCCTCCTGTAGCCTCGCCATCATCCCGACAGGATTTTTTCAAAACTGTTTTTCATTGCTTGGCCTCAGATATTCTACACATAGTAAACAAGTCTCTTAAATCAGGTGTATTTCCACAGGCCCTGAAAACTGCAATAATTAAACCGCTCCTAAAAAAGCATAACCTAGACAAAACCATAATGAATAATTACAGGCCAACAGTTGAGTAATTTCATGTTTTTAACTGACGGTTTTGATGTGTTTCAGTTGGGCTTTAGACCTAACCACAGCACTGAGACTTCACTTGTTAAGGTCTTAAATGACATCCATTTGAACACAGACAGTGGCAGAATATCAGTGTTAGTATTATTAGATCTCAGCGCTGCCTTTGATACTGTTGACCACAACATATTGCTAGACCGTCTTGAAAACTTGGTGGGAGTTTCAGCAACAGCTCTAAACTGGTTTAGCTCCTACTTGAAGGACAGAACAAACTTTGTCTCAATAGGCAATTACAAATCAACCCTGATAAATATGTCATGCGGGGTTCCTCAAGGCTCCATCTTAGGACCTTTGCTTTTTAATATGTATATGCTACCTCTGTCTGAAATTATTAAAAAGAGCGATCTAAGCTATCACATCTATGCAGACGACACCCAGATTTATTTTAAAATTACACCGGGAGACTACTCTCCGATTAGAACACTGAGCAAGTGCACTGAGCACATCACTGACTGGATGACTAAGAACTTTCTCCAACTGAACAAACAAAAAACTGAGATCATTGTTTTTGGAGCAAAGAAGGACCGATTAAAAGTAATCACAGTGCTTCAGTCGGCAGACTACAAAGTAACTCACAAAGCAAGAAATCTGGGTGTAGTGATGGACTCAGACCTGAATTTTAACAGTCACATTACAACAGTTATTAGGTCTGCATACTACCACCTGAAGAATATATCAAGGATTAAAAAACTAATGTCGCAACAGGATTTAGAAAAACTTGTCCATGCTTTTATTTTCAGTAGACTCGACTACTGCAATAGTGTATTCACAGGGCTCACTAAAAAATCTAACAGAAAGCTGCAGCTGATTCAGAACGCTGCTGCTCGAGTACTCACTGACACTAGAAAAGTGGATCACATCACTCCGGTTTTGAGATCATTACACTGGCTTCCAGTCTGCCAAATAATTGATTTTAAAATACTACTGCTAGTTTTTAAATCACTAAATGACTTAGGACCGAGGAGGTATATAGACGACCTACTCCATCACTATGAAGCATCCAGGAGTCTCAGGTCTTCTGGGTTGGGTCTGCTCTCTGTTCCGAGAATAACCACTAACCATGGAAAAGCAGCGTTTAGTTATTATTCCAACAATTTGGAACAAACTGCCTAAATCATGCACGTCCGCCGAAACAATTCCTATTTTTAAATCCCGACTAAAAACGCACCTATTTGCCGCTGCTTTTAATTGAGCTGCCCATACTCACACTACAGTATGCCTTTTTAGTCATGTATTCTGTACCTGCTGTGTTTATTTATTTAATTTATTTCATTACCTTTGCTTATTATGCCTGTTTTTAAATGCCTTTTTAATAATGTATTTATGCTGTATTTGTTCTTAAATGTCTTTTTATTTTAATCCGTAAAGCACTTTGAATCGCCACGTGCTGAAAAGTGATATATAAATAAAATTGCCTTGCCTAGCGTTTTTTATTTTAAAAGAGCGTTATCAATCATTTGTAGAATGGACCAAATTACATTATTATCATTTCCCAACATGGCTATAATGATTTTCCTGTCTGCTAAAATGTGTCAAAAATGTTGTTGTGTTTTGTGGTCAGTATTGTGAAGTTGAAGACATTTTACACGTTACAACTGTTGGAAGATATAATATTCAATTCATTGTATGTATTAAAAATTATTATTATTAGTGAAAATAGCCATCTGTTGATAAAGTACCAGAGTATCAAACAGGTCTTCCTTGGGTTAATAAAATGGTTGGTGTGGCTAATTAAAACTTCAGGTTAGGGCGGATTGTTCAATGTTTTATTGGGCCTTAAAACTAAATTTAGTGGGAAATGAACACAGATGTCTACTTACTACAGGCAGTTCACATTTTAAGACAACTATGATCATTTTATAATCATAGTGCCACTCAAATATCATCCATCTCTCTGAAATAGCCTCATTCCTTTCATTGTCACAATAAAAAGCTGTCCTGGAAGAAAAACACCCAGAACATCAAGATTGATTATCATCAGTTGAGCTTGAATGTGTGAACACTTCCAAGTCTCAGCCTTTAACAATCATACACTCTGACAGATATTCCCACACGATCTGAATGTAGTGCTACACCCCGGCTGAGCCCAGTGATTGCTGCCTCATTTAGAAACACTCCACTTATTCTTGCATTGTGCCTGGTGAGTTAATTTGATGAAAAAGTGCTGTTGTGCTTCAGCTAAAAAGATCCCTACAAACAAGATGAATGCCAGTAGGATGTAAAACTATCAGGCACACTGATTTCAAAGCAGTTTTATATATAAACTTTAATTGCAGAAAGCGTTGTTCTGGCCACAATTGTATGTGTTTTAGACCCCGGCCACATGAGGACGAAAACGGCTAAACGCATAGGATTAACGCAAACGCAATCGCAAACAAGCTTCCGTCCACAAGCAATAGTTATCTGGATAGTGTCTGCCCACACGAGACCGCTCCGTTTAGCTCCAACCGCTGGAGAAGCTGCAGTACATATGCGTGGCGCTGTAACTTCCTCCACAAAAGCAGCGAAGAAGCATGGTTGCCCTTCTGTTTATTCTCCGCGGTGGGGGCCGAGGGAACCGGGCAGAGTTTTTCGCCAGTCAACGTGTATTAAAGTTTAAATCTTCCGACACAATTATAAAAGTGCCGGTCAAAGGTCTTCTTTGTTATTTATTGAGCTTTAAAACAAATGAATAACGAATCTATATAATATAATAATAAAATACACGGAGCCTCTCTTTTCCTCCCTCTCTTCGGACAGCGCCAGTGTCTGTCTCATGCAGCAGCTGATCCAGTAATGAGTGACTCGGCCGACAGTAAAAATAAACATATTTATATCTAGGTTAGGTAGTTTGAGAGGTAATTAAAATAGCTAAGGGTGATGATCGGACTTGAAGTGTGTGTTTTACTCCGTTCACCGCCGCATCACAGCGGGAGGAGCTGCAGGTAAGCAGAGCTGCGTGTCTCCGTCCTGTCAGATTAGACTTCACTCGCGTTTAGGTCCATATCGAGAGAAAGATAAATAATCTGAATTCAGTGTGCAGTTTACTTTGACGCGGAGGTGGGGAGAGGCGGGGCTATTGCCTCATCATTATCAGAAAAGTATCGTATAGGCCGCAGGGATCACCAACTACATTTGTCCAAGGGCCAACATTTATCCAATAGACACAATCGCGGGCCAGTGATTTTTATATAGTCCACAATGCTAGTGGAGCACGCTCAGGTACTGCGGACCTTTAATTTATTATCTGAAACGATGTAATAACTTTTAAAACTTGTTCCAGTCACTTGCCCCATGCATTCAGCAGCAGCAGGCCATTCACTTTGATCGTTATGAAATGTCATAATTTCGACAATAAAGAAATGCTACATAAACGTTATCTTGCACATTTTATCCAACCATCTCCGTTTCTAACTTTCAATATATTTTAAAAGAGATCTCTCTCATCTGCGTGCGGGGGCGGGGCCTCACAGACACGCTGCATCTCTCTCTCGCTCACAGACATGCTGCAGCGCTGTGCAGTGTGCACACAGTTCTGCCGGTAATGAATATTACATTTTGTGAGGAAATTTTTCCACCAATAATTCCAATAAGTATTCCAAAATGTATTCACTTCAGGTTTACGAAAGTAACTTTAATCAGATTACTCGTTTTTCAAATGTAACGCCAGCTGAATACAGTTAGCCTACTTGATTTTTATATTCTGCGTAACGCCGTTACATGTATTCCGTTACAACCAGTCTATGGTTACAACCCAACCCTGCTTCTAGGCTACTGTCCCGCAGCTCCTGCCTCTCTGTTGGACTCCGTCGCAGCGGGGCTACTGCTGCGGAGCGCACAAAGCAGACTCTTCATAACGAAGGGTCACTTCTTCTTGAAGGCAGGGAAGGTTTCGCAGTACGCAGTCTACTGACCCGCAGCTGCTGCCTCTCTGTTGGACTCCGGTACTGCACCTTACTCACGACGTTGTAAAAAAAAAAAATGGGTGGGAGGCGAATGCAGTAACCACTCAGCCAACACCACAGTCACCCCCGTCGTGCGGGCCGGATGAGAATGTCTGGCGGGCCGGATGTGGCCCGCGGGCCGCCAGTTGGTGGTCACTGGTATAGGGCGTACACACGGAGCCGTTGGACCCCCCAGAGCGTTACGTATGCCGTTCTATCCACCTTGGGACCCGTTATCGTTTACGCAGTCGTTTAGTGCCGTATTCGGTCGTCCTCGTGTGGCCGAACGGTCTATATGACACTAAACAGTAACGCAAACGACCGTTTTCATCCTCGTGTGGCCGGGGCATTAGTGTGTGAGAGAGATGTATTGGAGGTTATTATGCCAGGGTTAAACACTGTAAATCGAAAATACATAGCATGCCAACTCAGCCATTAGTGCATGTCATAGACAACGATGGAAATGCCAATATACTGCATGCTAAAACCCCACTTTATCAGCTAGATCTAATTTACTAATGTGTTGAGCCAAAGGCTGTTTATTCAGCACATTCCAGTTAAACCTGCTTGCAATTTGTTGTTTGTATGTATACCCCTGACAACAGCAAACAGGTAGAGATGAAAAATGTCCTTGCAGCTTTTGGTACAGCAGAGCTGGTGTGCAAATTGCCTCTGTCACAATGCTAGACAGTGATGTACTGTCACCGCAGCATTAAGGGATGGTTAAGTGTAGCATCAGTAGATTGAGGTTGGCATGCCCCCAGTTTGGAGAACCTGCATAACGACAATGCATTGTACTGATGTGGAGAAGGCTGCAGCAAAACATAATCTAGCCACCTAAATAAAAGGCCATTTAAAAAGAAGTGTAGGCAAACACTATGTGATGTGCAGCAAGCCACATATTAATGAGAAAATAACCTTGACATGGCGAGCAGGATCCCGGAAACAAAATATATAGTCCATTCTACTGAGTAGCAATGGCAGGCAGCACTGTTCGAGGTTTTCTGTAACTGGCCAAGTCTTTTCACATTTTCTTTTCCATTTACCCGTCTGGTAACATACAGTAGTGTTTACTTCCTGTCAGTCTTCTTCTGCTGATTCCTCTGACATTCAGCTCTTTCTTGTTCTTCTTTTTCTTTACTGGAGGACAATTCAGCTATTGTGAATCCAAGTTTTAAGCTATCCACAAATATAACTCATGTTATAAACTAAAGGGATTTCTGTCATGCCACAGCAGGTGTTAAAATGACCGCACTCCTAGCGGCGGATTGATATTACTGCACACGGACCATTGATCAGAGCATCCTTAGTAACAGTCTTCTATGCTTAGCAGCGGTCTGCTACCGGAAAAGAGCAGAAAGCTGAATGTCCAAATTGACCAATCAGCATCAAGTATTCAACTTATGTGTGTCATAAATTGTGACAAATTCAGCTAGGTGAATGCCAAACTATTTTAAATACTAAAGTCACACAACAGCACAAATGTAACAATCGAGGCAGCAGTAGAGCAACAACCCCCTGTGTTCTGCAGGTAACAATTCTGTTGGCTATCAAAATAGTCTGGTGGCTTCAAATCGAGTGTAGATAACAGCTTCATTCCCCTGTTGAAAAGGGGTGTCTGATGCCAAGGTAAAGCGTGGAAAATATTCTAAATTTAATTAGATTTTTTTGATGGTGGCTAAAATGTATTTCCCTGCTGATCACGTCCACAGAAGTACACTGTTTGCAGATTTAAGTAAGGACCATAGTTAAGTAGTATATTTTTGTTTTACTCTTCTCAGTTTTCTTCACTCCTGTAGCAATAGTCATCACACTTGGATAAGTAACATACTAGAACCCAGTCGTAGAATGTGTCAGATACTTGGCACACAGGCTGCCCATTAGTAAGATTGCTAGTTCTCAGTGCTAAAACAAATTTTACATGACAGGAACACATTTGATAACATAATACATAAAGTAGTGCTGTTTGCCAGTACAGACACACACACTTCAAAACAAACAATTTACTTCAATTAATTCCAACATGTAATACAACTGAGTGAATCGTTTTCTGTGTGCTTGGATAGAAAGTAGAGTTTTCACATTTTGGCATCACTGGATAAATGTATAGCAAGATGGTTTGTTGCATCACAAGGTTTTGATTTAAAAGCATCGCTATAATGTTTTTTGGGGGTTACCCTTTCCTGTAGTGTGTTCTATAGGTTTTCATACATGTTAATACTCCGGAAAGGCTAAAATCCCTGTGTTCCCTCCAGTGGGGTGTCTCTCCCTCACTGCCTGAAACACCTCCATTGGACTTCTTTTGCACTTCCATAACATAGGGACATCAGTATGTGACACTAGCGCTTCTATTGGCTAGAGATTCACACAGTTTACGTGATAGGCTAAGCCGCAGGGCTATTCAATTACAAATTCAGTTGGGCCAGATTTTATAACTACAAAATTCAGGGGACAACGACCTCTGTCGCCTGTCAGCGCAACTTACATGATGCCGTTTAGACAATATAATAATAAAGGGTGGTGCCGGCTGTCAGCGAACCGATCCGGCCTTTCTGCGCGACTATCACTCAAATGCGGGACATTGTCTCAATTTGTGGGACGCGGGACAAATAATAAAAATGCTGTGTGTGCAGTCCCGCACAGTGCGGGACACCTGGTCACCCTACACACACACACACACGGTGCTGCCCCTCACACACACGCTTCAAATCAAGTTGCATAAATGCTTGAGCTACGTTTTTATTATAATTAGTGTGAAATCTGCCTATTATGTTTTCGTCATTATTACAACAAACACACACTTGCAACTGATAACACTGGCAATGATTTTAGATGTATTAGACTATTAAAAAAAGAAATCATCCTTCAAATAAGTGGGCGCACGGTGGGGGGGGGATGCGGGTGCTAGTGGAGCCTCGCAACGCCTTGTTGGAGCTCCTGCCCCCCCCCTTCCCGCGTCCATTCGCGATGTCTCGCTGTCTCGCAGCAAGCAGGAAACCACACCAGTAAGCCAGCTCACACTGTCAGCTCCTCACAGCAGCGAGCCAGTGGGCGAGCTGACCAATCAAAGCACACTGGGCTCACAGGGGGGGGGGGGGGGGAAGGAGCTCCAACAAGGCGTTTAGGACAGAGTGAAATTCAGTGAATACACATACTATACCAACACACTCTCACTCCATAATCGTCCAGGAGTGACGCTTGGTCAGGGTCCCGTGGCGTGCAGTTGTGACGCTCCTAGGCTCCTTCAGCTTCATAAAGGGACGCAAATAGCTTTCAACTGATTGCAATGTATTCCCATCTGCGGCGGGATTTGACGCTCATGGAAGCACGGCATTCGTTTGTGTCGGCTGCCCTTAAAGGCAATGTGAGCGTCCATTCCCATTGGATAACGGAGAATTATACACCTGGAAGTAAGTATTCCCCTTACTGTCGATTGATTTTACAGTGATATCTGCACTACTCATCGACTAAAAAACACCAGATTATCCTTGTTAATTACACAACATTGATTGGTTTAAATTGTGTGCAATGCTTTTGTATTTTTCCCCTTCGATTCGGAGAAACAAATATTTGTTCGGAGTAAAGGATGGCAGAACACTACCCAGAATCCCCAGCTATCGTTTAGGAATACACCATGTGCTCTGTTTGACAAGCTCCGTGATTAGTTCTCAAGCTCTGTGATTGGTTGACCTCCAACTGCATTCCATTCATTCCAATGGCTGGCGTCTATGTCACGTGATCTTCAAATTTCTCCCTGCAGAAAAAAAAACATGGCCGAACTTCGTATTATTCTCGGTGGAAAATGCCTATTTTAAAGTTAGTTTGGCCATTAAAATGCGTTTTGATGTCATTTGATGCGAGAAATATGAGTTATTATTTCAGATTATGTATGCAGTGGATATTACGAAGATTACTTCAGGAAATTGTGTCCATACAACGTTTTCATTGTTACCAAGGTGGTTGCTAGGGACGCTGCTATCGATATTATTTCTGTTATGTTGTGTAACTGTTTAATGGTGTTATCTTTATTGCTACCCCCTTCCCCGTAAATGTATAGTGTTGGTCCACAGCGCAAACGTATTAGTTTAACAAAATCCGCATCTAAAATTGTGGCATAGATACGTTATTTTCCCCTGTGCAATTCTCCATTTACTCAACAATAACACATAATTATCCTTGTGTTTATTTATTTGTTTGATTAATAAACACAAGTTGGAGTCCGTCAGGACCGAGGGTCGGAGCAGCTCATTTGCTTTAGAGAATATTACACCCGGAAGTAAGTATTCTCTCCGCTTCGCTTGACAAACCCTGTGATAGTCCTCAAGCTCTGTGATTGGAGAGTGTGCTCCGAGGGTTACGCCGAGCGTCGAACAGCACTTGAAATGGAATGGAACCACGGCAGACTGTCCAAAACTGGATTTGAACGGGTCCACCCCGTCCCCCCCTACCCCACCCCGTCCCCAGAACATGCTGGCTATTGTGTTTCGCAACATGTTCTCTATCTATGGCACGTCTCTACTGGGAATTGTAGTTTTAAAAGACGTTTTCGTATTTCCCATAATAAGAAGTTGCCAGTATTAAACTGTGTACATCCCTGGAGGTTTAGGGGATAGGAAACACTCAAATTTAAAACATATAATTAATAAATGGGTGAAAATTGCTTGTGCCCATAATGGGCAGCATTAATATATATACACACATGCCAGCTAAGGTCAGAAGAGCTTTATTTAACAGCTGGTCTTATGTCTGTGACCCCTCCTGTTGTTAATTGATGAGCCTGAAACATGCACTTGTCAAGGTTCAGAGGCACATTTTGCAAATATGGCAGTAGCCATCGATCATCTTAAGATAAGATATACTTTATTGATCCCAAGTTGGAAACATTTGTGTTACATCAGCATGTGTAACAGTTGTAAATATGCAGTGGTGTTTATTTGTAAATAATTTAGTATAATCACACAAATTCTGTGTTTTATATTTAACAATTCGGTGTTCTTTATTTATTGATTGTTCAATACCTGACAAGGCCGGAGATGAAATATCTATATACATCTTATAAGAGTATAATACATATGTATAATATCAGTTAAAATAAGTGCTTCAACATAGTTAACATTGCTGGAGGTATGCACAAATATTGATAGATGTCTTGTAATGCACTATTGAGGAACCTGCGACCCAAGTTTTTCATTCATTGCATAACTACACCGTTTGTGTATATGATATGTCAATAAACCTTAGAAATCTTGAAATCTTGAAAGGGATGTGCAAAATAGTTAACTGGTTCTGTTATGGAAATCTAAAAACCCCAATACTGTAGAGTACAAGTCAGAGTGATCAAATCAAATAAATGGTGAATCAGACAGAGTTGTCTTTCTGGTATTTATTTGAAGCTTCAAATATATATAAATACAATACAATAAATATAGACACAGGTCCCACAGAGTATAGAATATTCTGCGCGAGTGTGCGCAGTTCAATATGGTAGCAAGGCTTATATAGCAGAAAGGGTGAGAAGGTAAGAAATCTCTCTTCACACGGTCACATTGTTATTAGACACATGTCCTTGAGCTGTAGATCTCAGGAAAGGCGTGTGACTATGTGTGAGTCCATTCATAATAGCAGCTGTGGCCTTGAAGTAGAGTAGATAGAGGCAAACAGCACATCTAACCAAATGAGAAGCATTTGGTTTAAACATATCAGGATATAATAAAATGTCCACTACAGTTCTTAAACTTAAAACGAATGCCCTGCTTCCATGAGCGTCAAATCCCGCCGCAGATGGGAATACATTGCAATCAATTGAAAGCTATTTGCGTCCCTTTATGAAGCTGAAGGAGCCTAGGAGCGTCACAACTGCACGCCACGGGACCCTGATCAAGCGTCGCTCCTGGACGATTATGGAGTGAGAGTGTGTTGACTATACAGAGATCCTGTGTGAGAAAACCAATGTGAGTTTTTCAGCTGAAATGCTCCTCTCGAGCTCTGTTCCTAAATATCTATAGACCACCCAAATACTGTGCAAGCTTTTTTGATGACTTTACTGAACTGCTGTCTATAGTGTGTATTGACTTTGACCGTCTAGTCATTGTTGGTGATTTTAACATCCATGTTGACAACCCCCAGGACAGAGGGGCAAAATAACTGTTTTGTGTTCTTGATAGCTATGGACTGACTCAGCATGTGACGGAGCCCACGCACAATAAGGGGCACGGGCACACTCTGGACTTAATTATCTCAAAGGGTCTGAATATCTCTAAGGTTGTGGTGACTGATGTTGCACTCTCTGACCATTCCTGTGTTTTCTTTGAGAGCTCTATTTCTGTTCACAAAAATGTTCAAAAAGAGGTAACCACAAAGCGATATTTAACTGAAATACTAGGGAAATGTTTACTCAGAATTTTTCTTCCACACTTGCCCCTGCTAACATCTCAGTAAATGAGCTAGTAGATCATTTTAATTCAAAAATTAAAAATGTTATAGATGCCATTGCTCCAACTAAGGTAAAGGAAGTGTCTGGCAAGAAAATATCTCCATGGAGAAAGGCCATGAGCGTGAAAACAGAAAAAAGAGAATGTCGAAAAGCTGAACGCAGGTGGCGAAAAACAAATCTCCAGGTTCACTTTGAAATCTATAAAGAGAGACTTGGCCTTTATAATTTGGAATTGAAAAACGCACGACAATCGTTCTTCTCTGACATCATTACCAAAAACAAAAACAGCGCACGTGCCTTGTTTGCTACCGGCGACAGACTAACTAACCCCCCAGTGTCAGTAGCCTCTGAATTTCTATCCACCAGGGCGTGCAATGATTTTGCCTCCTTTTTCACTGACAAAATTCAGAAAATCAGACAAGCAGTCAGTGCCTCTGCATCAGGAACAGCAAATGTGTTGTCTCTTTGTCCACCTAACATCAATTCAAACACCATGACACAATTCCATCAGATTAATGATAAAAACCTAGAGGACATTATACAACTTCTGAAATCCTCCTCCTGCTGCCTTGATATTATTCCAACAGGATTTTTTAAAGATGTTTTGCCTTGCATGGCCTCAGATCTACTTCATATAGTAAACAAATCTCTTCACTCAGGTATTTTTCCACAGGCCCTGAAAATTGCAGTCATTAAACCGCTCTTAAAAAAGAATAATCTAGATGCTTCAGTAATGAACAATTACAGGCCCATATCAAACCTCCCATTTCTAGGTAAAATCATTGAAAAAGTTGTTTTTCAACAGTTGAGTAATTTCTTGCATTTAAATAGCTGTTTGGATGTGTTCCAGTCAGGCTTTCGTCCAAACCACAGCACTGAGACTGCTCTTGTAAAGGTCTTTAATGACATTCACTTAAACACAGACAGTGGCAGAACTTCAGTGTTAGTATTATTAGATCTCAGTGCTGCGTTTGACACTGTTGACCACAGCATATTACTAGACCGACGAGAAAACTGGGTGGGACTTTCGGAAACAGTTCTAAATTGGTTTGAATCCTACTTAAAGGACAGAAACACCTTTGTTTCTATAGGTAAATACACATCTGAGTTGACAAATATGACATGTGGGGTTCCTCAAGGCTCCATCTTGGGGCCTCTTCTCTTTAACATCTACATGCTACCACTGGCTCAGATAATGAAAAACAACAAAATAAGTTACCATAGCTATGCAGATGACACACACATTTACATAACAATTTCACCAGGAGACTATGCTCCAATTCAAACACTGAGTAAGTGCATTGAACAAATCAATGACTGGATGTGTCAGAACTTTCTCCAATTAAACAAAGATAAAACTGAGGTAATGGTTTTTGGAGCGAAGGCAGAACGTATAAAAGTTAGCGCTGAGCTTCAGTGTGCAATGTTCAAAACAACAGATAAAGCCAGAAATCTAGGTGTAGTCATGGACTCTGACCTGAGTTTCAACAGTCACATTAAAACAGTTACTAAATCAGCCTACTATCACCTACAGAATATATCTTGGATTAAAAGACTAATGTCACAGCAGGATTTGGAAAAACTTGTCCATGCTTTTATCTTCAGTAGACTCGACTACTGTAATGGTGTCTTCACAGGTCTCACTAAAAAATCTATTAGGAAGCTGCAGCTGATTCAGAACGCCGCTGCTCGAGTCCTCACTAACACTAAGAAAGTGGATCACATCACTCCTGTTCTGAAGTCTTGACACTGGCTTCCTGTGTGTCAAAGAATAGATTTCAAAATACTGCTGCTGGTTTATAAAGCACTGAATGGTTTAGGCCCAAAATACATTTCTGACCTCCTGCTAAATTATGAACCATCCAGATCTCTCAGGTCTTCAGGGACTGGTCAGCTTTCTGTCCCCAGAGTCAGAACTAAACATGGTAAAGCAGCGTTCAGTTATTATGCTCCAAATATCTGGAACAAACTCCCAGAAACCTGCAGGTCCGCTGCAACTCTGACTACTTTTAAATCCAGGCTGAAGACTTTTCTTTTTGTCGCTGCTTTTAATTGAACTATTCATATCTTAGACTGCACTGTAACTTTTATCCATGTATTTTTTCTTTTAATGTTTATTTTATTAGCTTTTCTTTTTAATGACTGATTTTAAATGCCATTTTCTTAATGTCTTTCATTTTTTGTAAAGCACTTTGAATTGCCTTGTGTTGAAAAGTGCTATATAAATGAACTTGCCTTGCCTTTGGAAAATTGCACAATGTAAATCTAGTATAGTATACCTCAACAATGGAATTATGATCAGTAGAAATGGCCATGACATGGGACCTTTAAGTGATTAAGTATAAACTTTTCCATTTAACTCATTCCAGCACTCTTCAGCCAACAACACTGTGAAATGTAACTAAACTAAACTAAACTACAACCATTCTGAAGTCCATTGCTGCTTTGGGCCTTATTCTTTTTCAATAACAACGCAATGCTTCAGGCACTACTTTTCCCCCCTTTAATATTGACTCACAAATTACAAACAGTGAAACAAACAACTTGAACAATGAATCAACATAAAAATGTTTCCTGCCATTTAAAACCCCTTCCAATCCAATATACAGATGTTAACCAACCGTTTGCCAAACAAATCATCTGTGTTACTTTCCTTAAATTCTCAATATACTTTCATCTCAAAGCACAGGTAGCATGCATTATTAATACTGTAGAGCAGCACTGACTTAAAAAGGCAGTTTTTAGTTTTCTTTCCCTTCCTTCTAATTATTTTCTTTTCTTTTGTCTTCCCCTTTTTCATTTTAATAGTGACATTAAGTACTTTCCTACAGTCATCCATTATTCAGCAGATTCTGTCTCATTATTTTGCAGTCTGGAATCTACCTTGTCCAGCTTAATCATTTCTATAGCTTCAGTGATCCATTCTTTTTAGAGTTTCTGAGAAAAACCAATCCAGTTTTTCAAGATTACAGTCTTTGTGACAATACATAACAGGAAAAAAAGATCTCCTTGGAGATGCTCTGCTGAAGTTATACACATCTCCCATGGACATCATTATGGTATGAGTGGAAGGGCTATATCACTGTGGATCATTGCTTTCTTTGTTATGCCAAAGCATTTGCTTCAAGCGCTACTTTAGAAATAATTGGAAAGGAGATGATGCATGCAATTGTATTCCCAGCAGTAGCCCAGTGTTTTTGGATAAGAAAAGTGTTGAAGACTTAATCTTGTTCTGCACAATGTAGATACAAGTTTGAAAATAAGTTTTGGGAGCTGCTGCAGTGTGTGTCCCCCGGGTGTCACCATTGTTACCATTGTCTGCTGTAGACATGATGGTGCTGGCGGTCGCACAGCAGATTTAGCAGATACTGTGACACTGGTCATGATGCACTCGAAGGAATCCGCTGAAGATTATTGCACTCTTTAAAGGTCCCATGTCATGGCCATTTCTACTGATCATAATTCCATTGTTGAGGTCTACTAAAATACATTTATACTGTGCAATTTTCCAAACTCACATTGGTTTCTCATACAGCATCTCCGTAAAGTATGTGTGTTACGACTGTCGCCTTCCTGTTCGTCTTAACTGTGTTAATCTGTGTGATATGTAAATGAGCTGTGCGGTTGCCCTGACGTGATTGGCTGCCATCTCCTGGTCCGCCTCCTGAAGATTGTGATTGGAGCACGCCGGCCCGACGCACTCCAATCGCAGCGCACAGCCGGCGCACACCTGCTGGAGATGACTACAAAGCCTGGGGACAATTATCACTCTGGAGGCTCTGCTGTGTGAACAGATGCCTCTCGCTAGTTGCTCTACAAATCTGTTAACAGTGGTTAACTTGTGTGGTCTGTGTTTGTCAGTATTGTTGTGATTAGATGTGCTTAGATTAGTTTAGTATTATTTGACTGTTGTCCTCTACCTTAGCTGTGTTTTCTTACAGCCTCCCTTTGTTAGTCTGTACCACTTTAATAGTGAGGGTTGTTTTGTTGTTATTTAGTTCGTTAGTACCTATTTCTTTGTATGTAAGTAGGCTCAGTTTTTAGAGTCCTCCTTTTGTTTGGTTAGTTATCAACCTGTGCTCTTTTGGCCTTTTTGTTTGTTCCAGGCTTCATGCCTGCCATTTTGTTTACCTCTGCTATTTAAAATAAACCCATTATAATTATACCAATTCCAACTGGTGTGTGTTGCATTTCCTCATCCCTAGTGGGGACCTACCAATATGCATTCACCGGTATTCACTCTCTGTCCTACACGGCTTGTTGGAGCTCTTGCCCCCCCCCGATTGGTCGGGACGTTGCGAGGCTCGTTGCTGCTCGCCGCTGCTGCGAGGAGCGGACATGTTTCCGGGTCGGTGATACAGCGAGAACAAGCTAAACTCATCCTGAGCACACACAAACACTCACAGCCGAAGTAAAAACAATAAGTGTGGCTTGATATTGAGTAAGAAAAAGGTTTATAACGCTGTGAGAATGGGTCTGCGGAGAGCATTTCTCCGCGATCCCAACTAGGCAGGGTTCGTACGGTCATTGAAAACCTGGAAAAGTCATGGAAATTCAAAATGCAAATTCCAGGCCCTGGAAAAGTTATGGAAAACAATGTTTTTCCCAAAGTTTTGGAAAAGTCATGGAAATGTAACTAAAGTTGCGTCAAATATAATTTACATGTTATCTAATCGCCGAAATAATCTGCGGTCGCGAGCTGTTATGTGCCATCATGACGCGCATGGTGTTATTTTTTAATATATGAAGCGCAAGCTGTGTGCTCGAATCTTCCTGCCTGTCGGGCCGGCTGAACTGTGCTGCTCAGGGATGAGGGTCAGCTACATTATCTACGGTGCGTTCGTTAACTGTGCGGAGTCACTGTGGCACAGACTGAGCCGCTGGTGAACAGCTGTTAGAATAGGCCGTTTAGAGCAGAGCGTGATGTGAACTGAAACGTTTTTCTGTCACAATATCATTTATGGAATCGTTGAGCTAGCTAGCTAGCTAGCTAGCATACATTGTCAGTTTTGTCACTATCTGCTAACGTTAGCTTTAGCCTTCGTTTTCTAATAGTTTTTTTTCATAGGCTATAAACGGAGGTGGTATAAGTATAGATATTATGCTAGAGTAAAAGTAGAAGTACTCAGATCTTGTACTTTAGTAGAAGTACGCAGATGATGTTCTTAAAAGTAGAAGTACTCAGATCTTGTACTTGAGTAAAAGTAGAAGCACTCAGGTCTTTTACTTGAGTAAAAGTAGAAGTACTCAGGTCTTGTACTTGAGTAAAAGTAGAAGTACTCAGATCTTGTACTGGAGTTAAAGTAGAAGTACTCAGATAAGTAAAAGTAGAAGTACTCAGATCTTGTACTCGAGTAGAAGTACTCAGATCTTGTACTTTAGTAGAAGTACTCATATATTGTACTTTAGTAGAAGTACTCAGATCTTGTACTTTAGTAGAAGTGGAAGTACTCAGATCTTGTACTTAATAAAAGTATAGTACTCAGATCTTGTACTTGAATAAAAGTAGAAGTACTCAGATCTTGTACTTGAGTAAAAGTAGAAGTACTCAGATCTTGTACTTGAGTAAAAGTAGAAGTAGTCAGGTCTTGTACTTGAGTAAAAGTAGAAGTACTCAGGTCTTGTACTTGAGTAAAAGTAGAAGTACTCAGTCTTGTACTTGAGTAAAAGTAGAAGTACTCAGATCTTGTACTTGAGTAAAAGTAGAAGTACTCTGATCTTGTAGTAAAAGTAGAAGTACTCAGATCTTGTACTTGAGTAAAAGTAGAAGTACCAGAGTGTAGGAATACTCTGTTACAGTAAAAGTCCTGCATTCAAAATGTTACTCAAGTAAAAGTAGAAAAGTATTATCATCAAAATATAGTGAAAGTAGCGACAGTAAAAGTAGTCATTGTGCAGATTGGTCCATTTCAGAATAATATATATGATATGTTTCATAATGATTGATCATGAAAGTGTTCTCAGAGCTGGTAAAGGTGCAGCTAGTCTGAATGACTTTGTATACTGCAGGGTAGCTTGTGACTTTACTCCAGGTGGAACTAAAGTCTGATTTAACACTTGATTAGATTTCACATCATTCATCCACATCTGTAGAGTAACTAAAGGTATTAAATACATGGAGGTGGAGGAAAAGTACACCATGTACCTCTGAACTGTAGTGGAGTAGAAGTACACCATGTACCTCTGAACTGTAGTGGAGTAGAAGTACACCATGTACCTCTAAACTGTAGAGGAGTAGAAGTACACCATGTACCTCTGAACTGTAGAGGAGTAGAAGTACAAAGTAGCAAAACATTGAAATACTTAAATAAAGTACAAGTATCTAAAAAGTGTACCCATGTATAGTACTTGTTGAGTTTATGAACTTAGTTACTTTACACCACTGGCTATACAGATAGAAAGACTAAGCCTTGCACAGAGGCATGACAATACATTTTCAAAATGCTCAACAGTGCTGCCAAAATTATAAACTGACTGCTACACAATTAAAATAAATGCTTTTATATATTTCTATTAGATGTGACTCTTTGGCGTTTCTGTTATTATTGACACTGCTGCTTTTAGGGATTCTCCGATCGATCGGTCACCGATCGAGATCGGCCGATACTCACTCTCTACCGATCGATCGGTGCTCTCTAAACATGCCGATCGCGAGAGCCGATCGCATGACGTAAAATATATGACACTTTTCTCTGTGTGCGGCAAAACAAGCTCGCCAAAATGGCTTCACCGGTCTGGCATTATTTGAAGGTGTCCGAAAAAGACAATAAAATAGCGGTATGCAACGTGTGTGAAGCAGAGATCCTGCAGCTCCGCCCGCCGGACCGGTGAGCGGGACGAAACACACAAGAGTTAGACCTAACACACTTAGCTATTGATCTACCTCTGGAACAAGCTAAACTAGTTATTATAAATATATGTATTCTTCACTGTCGGGTCACTCATTACTGGATCAGTGAGCTGCATGAGATACTGACAGGCTGTCAGGAGAGGGAGAGAGGATAAGAGAGCGCTTCCGCTCATTTCTCCCGTGTTATTATTCAAAGTGAATGTAAACTTGAATAATGTACATCATTTGAATGTAATAATTAAGTTGATTGTTGTTTGTGGAAGCTCCAGTGAATGAGCCCCATTAACTGAGTTTTAAACATCACTTTAAATCAGGGATGGGCAACTTTGATGGTGGTGGGCGCCACATCATTGATGTACTGGCCACCATGGGGCCGCAGATTGACTTGGAACACACACACACACACAAATTCCATGTGTTGTATGTAATTATTAACGAACATACTAAGTCTGACATCTTCATTGACATTTTACAATCAAAGGGAACATCCCCAAAAAATGGGAACATCCTCTAATAAGCTCACTAAACAAATATCAGTTCACAGAAATTGTATTTCATTTTTACAAGTGGCATGTTTGTATTGAACAGGTTATTAAACAGTGGAATACAACTATTTTAAACTATTGGAAAGCACGGAAAATGTGTGTGTATTGAGATTAACTATTAGATGACATGCACATGAAGTCATGAACACTAACCTAGACATTAGTTGTCTAACTTGAACCTAAAACACTTGTAGCCTGTCTCTGCTCACGCACAATAAGGGGAGTGTCCACACAGACACCTGTCAGCCCGCACTCTGCTGTTTCCTCAGCACCACTCCCCCTCCCTCCCTCTGAAATGAATGAAAAGCGTAGTAATCATAGATAACACGGCAGGGTCCGTGACAGTTTGTTTTCATCTGATTTCAAATAAACAAAGTCTTGGTTTTAAGAATATTAAACTTGTTTCGCCAAATTCAGATGATAAATACAACTTGTAAGCTTGTAAAGGCATAATTACAAGAGGCAACTTAACGTCACAGCAGGCATAACAACAGCCGGTGTTTCTTGTGAGGGTTTCCCCGGGAAACAAACACAATACACACAAATGCGTCACAGATTATTTCGCGGTATTTGAAATCATCTACGCAGCTCGCGACGTAACTAGGAGTCTAGTGGACGGTATCAGTACTACAAGTAAAAAAATAAAATATTTTTTTTTAAACATTTTTTAAATTAATTACATTGTTTATAAATTAATCTGAGGGCCGCAAAAAGAGGAGGTGGGGGCCGCATGCGGCCCATGGGCCGCCATTTGCCCATCCCTGCTTTAAATGGAAGATTTAAAGTGATGTTTAAATCTTCCATTTAGGCCCCGCCAGGGGCGGATCTACGGGGGGGCAGCTGCCCCCCCCACTGTAGCGCTTTTCCCCCCCAGCTGCCCCCCTAACTTTTGTTTCCCTAAAACTGTACTAAGACAAACCTACACTATTTCCACAAGCTTCTCAAGCAACAAAACAAGCATTACATTAGTTAAAATTGAATCATTTTAAATATCATTTTAGGCCCGTTAAAAACGCAGCTACGGCCCTGCATTAAACTGCGGAGCGGCGTTCACACAGACCGCGGCTCACACCGCTGCAGAGAGGGAGCGAGCTGTCCCAGCACCTATGGATCAGCTTCCCCTGGGAGCATTTCCCTTTCCACTAGTTTTGTTTTTACTAAGGACGAGAGCTTGAAACTAAATATTAATAAAACGCTGCCGTTTGAATCGATAGCGTTTAACAGACGGGCGCTGTTTGGGGCGTTACGTTACAAAATACTACGCAGACAGCGTTAGCTGGGAGATCGATCACTTTGCTAAACTACGCGGTAGCCTACTATTAAATCCACGTAAACTACACATCACAGCCATGAGGCCAGATCAATGAAACCAGGATACATCCTTTACCGTCAAAATTGGATCCAAACACAGCTGCCTGTGTGCGTTTGATCAATACTTTCTGATGTTATATTTATGATATGCTACATATTAGCTAGGCTACATGGCCCTAACGTGTAAAGTTATACAAGCATTTGTACCAGTGCTTTTCACAAGTAGACTCTTGCAGGCCAGAGTATTGGAGTGATTCAACAACAACAAAAATACATATGAGAAGTGATCAGGACGAACAGAAAGAGGAAAAGGAAAAGAGAGATGAAGAGACCAGGAGGGTCAGAGCAGGAGGAAGAGGAGGAGATGAAGACATTAGTGAAGAAGAAGAAATATATGTGAGGAATAAAGATGAAGTATCAGAAAGAGGGCCAGAGGCAGGGATCAGGAGGCAGAGGAGACTCCAGCTGGACCACATGGTGTGTTCTTATTCTCCTTACATATTCCATTACAGCAGCACAATCTAGCAGCTCTTAGTATTGACAAATATGTATTGAAATGTGTTGCTGCACAGGTCACCTTTAGCTCTCTGAAGAGATGGGTGATGTCATTTGTGTACTTAATTATAATTAAGTACTTACAGTATGCAGAATTCTGAGTATTCTCTGAATCGGGTGCCTTTTGGGACTTTATATCTTTGAAAAATGAAACCAAAAAGTTTGGTCATAACATCTGGTAGTGGACTACTTACATTTTCCCACCTCAGGCACAAAATATAAATAATTACTAGGAATTTCCTTGAAAAAATTTAACAGGGTTGAAGTTTTTGACAAAAAGTAGGCATGAGACCTTGTTTAGCTAAGATATGGCACCATATGGAAGTCAAGGACATTACAACATTGTAATATTTTGCAAAACTATTAATTATTTACTATTATTAATTCATACAACAGAGTTGAAATGTTGAGTTTATCAATCTTAATCAGAAAATACAAAAACTGAAATATAGGTAAGAGAAGAAACTGACACTTCTGTGATGTAATTCCCTCAATGCAGATCACACATGGACTGATCCACACATGGACTGATCCACACATGGACTGATCCATTATTTTAATAGGAGGGTAAATGGTATGGCGTGACGGGGTTGAAACAAACTGAGGGACAATATTGCAATTTCATAGATAATTCAAGTATTTTTTCAGAATTTCTTTTTGATCAGTTAAAGTTGACAAGTATGTGATTATATTAGCAGCAACATTTTGGGATAATTGGCCATTTTGATTTGTTTAATATTAAATTAATATGTAATAATGCTTAGTGAGGACATGCAAATATGTCTGTCTAAGACAACCAATTTTTTTTAAAACAAAATATATATTTAATTTTACATTGTAATGCAAAACAACCTGTTCCATTAATTCATTAATTTAAAATACATTTTGTAGTTTCCTTTCATTAAAAATGGTTGAGGTAAGCTTGGGGGACTCAAAGGGCATCCGATTGTTTGTCTGAACACCTTGTTTCTCTTGTGCATTAAGAACACTTGTGTTAGGGCATGAATTAACAATAAATAGGTTATATACAGTATAAAATACCACGTACTGCCCGCCCTCCCATGCCACCCTGGCATGACCTCTTGCCTCCCCTTTGCCCCCCCATGTAAAATGTTCTAGAACCGCCACTGGCCTATCGGTACTTTAAAGAGCCTGTGACAGCATCCCAACAACTGTTGTGCAATGAAATATTGGGCTACTAGTAATCTCGAACCGTCAGTTTAAAAAAGAAAAAGCGATACCGTTCCGTTAAATATCAATAATTTCGAACATCGCGGGGAAATTCCTTCGACTCATTTTGAAGTTTTTGGGGAAGCCGGAAGTGACGTCAATGCGGGAACGCTTCACTGTGCAGCGAGAGAGCCAAACACGGACAAAGTGTGTTGTCATGCGTAGAAATGGTGAATTACTGAGTTTAGGCACGTTAATAACGTTTTAATGAAGTTGACTACAGTATATTCATATTTGTCAGTGCTTTCATGTCAATTCGGCGAACATAAACATAAATGATCGTGGTGAAGATGATGATTACATTAGGATTAAAAATCGGTAGTGCGAGCTGCTGAATTTCCTCCCGTAGGATGTGATATAAAAACAAATCGATTATTTTTGTAGTTGTAAACTCAAGTGGATGAAACTACATTTATTAGTGCTTTCATGTCAATTCGGCGAACATATGATACATTAAATGATCGTGAGAATGAGGATTACAAATCGTTTGTTTGTGCCGGTCTGCATTTCCTGATGAGAAAACAAACCGATGCTTTTTGTAGTTGTAGTACACCAACATGGATTAAACGTGTGGTTTTTTCACCACAATGTTGGGGAAATTAATGGATAAAATGCACAGATTATTATTATTATTATTATTATTATTCCCACTCCGATCGGGACACGAGGTCCACCGTTTCCCCGCAGCGAGGCTCCCCCCGTTGACAGTTTACGTGGGCTGGGTGCAGTCGCGGACTGGGTGCAGTCGCGGACTGGCCATCGGGACGAATCCCGATGGGCCGGTACCGAAGTGGGCCGGTCGGATAAATCACTAGCACATCCCCCATATGCGGCGCGTGAGGCTCAGGTTTGGGAAGGCTAAATAACTTTTTTTACCTGACGCTGCCCGCCTCCGGCGTCTATAGAAAATAGATCAACTCACGGAGCGTCCACACAGCAGCGTGCGTTGACGCTTGGAGGTGGGCGTATCTGAAGCTTGGGGATTTTTTGCGAGCAACGCGACCAACAACCAATCACATGAATCTCCTGCCCCCGACATACAAAGCAATAGCAATGTTAAAACGAAGTAAACTGGATATAAAATCCCCAAACAGGCGAAAACCTACCAGATTCACCCACTGTCTCTGCCACCTCCCTCCGTGCCTCGCTCCTCCGGTTTGTATCCCGGTAGATCAACAGACTGATCATACAGCACCGGGTGATTCACTACCGCTATAATGAATTTTCCCTCCATTTTTTTGAATATGAGGAAATGACCTGCGTAGTCTCTCCCAGCATACACGCGGTTTGATTGGCTAGCTTGTACTGGCAGATTTGCATACACAGGATTTCATTGGCTGACGCCTCCGTCGAGGCGTCAAAAGTTGAACATTGCTCAACTTTTGACGCCAACTACGCCAGCAACGCTCCACGTCGCTTCCCAAAATGCAGTTCGGCTAAAAGTGACTTCACCCCATTCAAAGTGAATGGGCAGAAGCGTTGGAAGCTTCAACGCACGCCGCTGTGTGGACGGGCCGTCAGTGTGCGGAGTTTAAATCTCTCAAGTCATATTACAGGATAAAGGAAATACAGTTTAAACTGCCGTATGCAGAGAAGACGCCGACGTGTCGCACTTATCATTCATATTACATCATCAATCAGATCATCGATCATATAATATCATAATATATCATATATTTCCTTATCTGCCGTGTCTGGCCGTGCAACACTTACAGTGTCACATACTGTATGCAGAAGTATTCTTTTTAGCAACACATTATGTTGACGAAACACTCGAGTCAAATGTAATTAAAGTCAGATCCACTCGTGTCTTAGACGTGAACGCGCTCTCAGCTGGTGAGAGAAACCCTGGCTTGATTTACCGAGTTGATAACCAGCGTCGTAGGACCGCTTAGCGAGATCTCGTTTTTTAGTTTGTTGTTAGTTTGTTTGTTACTCAAACATATTCAGGGTCTGTTGAACTGGCTTCGTAGTACAGGGCACAGGTGGCTAGCAGCGCTAATGTCAAAGACACAGACATTGCATTATATTTGTATTTTACCAGGATGCAGTGACACAAATATTTACATATTTACATTTACTATCTACAGCACCCGCCGCCCCTGACATCCCCCACTCCCCCCGTTGACAATTTACTAGCGGTACCGAAGTGGGCCGGTCGAGAGTCCCGGGATGATTTTTAGTCCCATTCCACCACTGGCTACATGACCGTATGATCGCCCATATTGACGCACCTAATTCCTAAACTTCTAACAGATACAACATAAAGCGATCCTTCAGACTCATATGAGCTCTCAGACACGTTCAACATTAAACTGTCATCGCTGTCTGAGCTTGCTGCTGTGTGCACCATCGTGCGTTTACATGCAGATGCTGGGATCCTGAACGGTGCAGCTGGAGCGCTGTGCCCGCAATGACGTCACACGTAATTTGGCGGGACTTGAAGAATCCCCGAGCAGATCCAGGAAATGGTCAACATTGAAGGGCAGATTAATGGTTATCAAAGTACAAATATCCAAAATCAGTTCAGTAACGGTTTTCAAGGGGACAATATTTACTCAAATTGATGGGTTTGGATGATGGGGGAAACTCGTGTCACAGGCTCTTTAAGAATGACGGGGAAAAGTACTCCGGTGAGAAAGCGCCGTTTTAATAAGAGCCGTGTGTTCAGCGCTCTGCTTCCAATCCCTGCACTGCAGCCGTGCCTGCAGTCCCGCCCCTCTCAAGCACGCTCTAAGTCCCTCCCCTCTCTCATGCACGCGCTAGCTGCCAGAGCATGTGAGAAAACGAGAAGCATGGCTGCAATAGGGAGTGCAACTGCCGCTGCGCCTCGGCTTGTTGACAAAAAAGACGCCAGAAGCGAAATTTTGATGTATTTTAGCTATATCTCTGACAGTGAGGGCAAGCCTACGGACACCACGAGGCCTGTCTGTAAGAGATGTTTTAATTTGATTTAATACGAATTCTTGTCATTTATTTTATTTATTGTTCTCATTGTTTAAAAGATTGTGTTATGGTTATGGTTCTGGTGTGAAATAAAGCACAATAATTACATTTAAGACTGTTTCCCTTTTTTTAAGAAAAGTATCGAAAAATAATCGGAATCGCAATTCTTGACTTGGTATCAAAACCAAAATGTTGGGATCGTGACAACACTACTCCTGACAGTTAAACCTGATATTTAGTAGGTCTGTTAAGTATTGAATGTTGATAATTCTGACGTAATTTGGCCGGTCAAGTTTTTGACAAAAAGTAGGCATGAGACCTTGTTTAGCTAAGATATGGCACCACATGGAAGTCAAGGACATTACAAAATTGTAATATTTTGCAAAACTATTGTTTATTTTTGTAATAAACAATTATTCACTATTATTAATTCATACAACAGAGTTGAAATGTTGAGCTTGTCAATCTTAATCTGAAAATACAAAAACTGAAATATAGGTAAGAGAAGAAACTGACACTTTTGTGATGTAATTCCCTCAATGCAGATCACACATGGACTGATCCACACATGGACTGATCCATTATTTTAATAGGAGGGTAAATGGTATGGCGTGACGGGGTTGAAACAAACTGAGGGACAATATTGCAATTTCATAGATAATTCAAGTATTTTTTCAGAATTGATTTTTGATCAGTTAAAGTTGACAAGTATGTGATTATATTAGCAGCAACATTTTTGGGATAATTGGCCATTTTGATTTGTTTAATATTAAATGAATATGTAATAATGCTTAGTGAGGACATGCAAATATGTCTGTCTAAGACAACCACTTTTTTTTAAAACAAAATATATATTTAATTTTACATTGTAATGCAAAACAACCTATTCCATTAATTCATTGCTTTAAAATAAATTTTGTAGTTTCCTTTCATTTAAAATGGTTGAGGTAAGCTTGGGGGACTCAAAGGGCACCCGATTGTTTGTCTGAACACCTTGTTTCTCTTGTGCATTAAGAACACTTGTGTTAGGGCATGAATTAACAATAAATAGGTTATATACAGTATAAAATACCACGTACTGCCCGCCCTCCCATGCCACCCTGGCATGACCTCTTGCCTCCCCTTTGCCCCCCCATGTAAAATGTTCTAGAACCGCCACTGGGCCCCGCCCACTCGATCGGATCGGCGATCGGTATCGGCCGATACTGATTCCGGCGATCGACGATCAGCGATCAGCCCCGAAATTGGCGATCGGAGCATCCCTACTACAAAGTAGTTATTATTACCTGCTGCTTTAGTTGTTCTGACTGCTAACATCCTGTTATTCCTCATTTTAAAGCCGATATCCCGTGGGGTCAGGGGTCGGGTCCTTGTCACCTTTTTCATACCTGATGATTTTACCTCCCTGACTACAGTTGCTTTAGCGTGTAGAAGATAGTAAGCCTACTATTTGATTTGATAGGCACAACATGTTTCATATGCAGACCTTATTTTTCTGTTCCATGTTAAAATAAACCATTTTCAGTGGTAATTTTTTTTTGGTCATGGAAAATGAGGTAAAGGTCATTGAGAAGTCATGGAAAAGTCATTGAAAATCATTGGTGAAAAAGTGTATGAACCCTGAATAGGGAATAGGTGTGTGAGGTGCTCTGCGGATTGGTCCATTTGGGCCAATCCGGTCATTTGTTGTTGATCTGGGTATTCACATGTCACAGAACCCAGGAAGAAAACAATGGAAAATGAGAAATCTCCAACGAGGCGTTCTGGGGCAGCATAGTTTTTTTTTTTGTTAGAGTTGTACTCGCTACAGGGTGTACTTTGAGGGTTTTTGACTCTGCAGACCGTTTACATGCAGAAAAACCTTCATAACATACAAGGGGATGGGTAATAACCGGAAAAGCATGACATGGTCCCTTTAAGAAAGTAGGGATGAACAGTTGGTCTTCCTGTGGTCAGCCTGATCACACTGCAGTCACAGTGATGTATGAATGAGCTTCATTACCACCACATGTCACCTGTTTTCCACCTTTCCTAACTCCAACACACACTTGCCTTTAATGTGTTGGGTTAACTCAGTCTACGTTTTTTTATTCTTCTGTATTTCATGTATTTACTGTACGTAAAGCCCCAGAGAAGCAAATGAGCAAAAAGTTTGGTATGTAATAAAGTGTTTTCCCCTGACTTTCCCCTGGAATAGTTTTTAGCAGGTGAACTTTCCAGCATATGAGGCAAAAGTGAGTAGTACATCAGGAAAAAGGATCCTGAAGGAAAAATAAAATGTCCCTGGAAACAGTTAGCCTTTTAAGTGTTTTGTCAGTATATTTAATATGACTATGTTAGCTAGGCTAGCTAGCTAGCTTACAGCAGAACTGCAATAATCTTGGAAGGAATCCTGTAAATAAATTGTTAAAATAAGACAACAAAGCTTACATTTTGGGTAACTTTCCAATAACACAGACTTTATAATGCGTTGTTTCAGTAAACGCTGTGCATGTTTCATCCAGCTGGTTAATGTGTTCTAAATGCTCATCACCTCAAGCTCAACCTTGACAAGACTGAGCTGCTCTTCCTTCCGGGAAAAGATTGTCCCACTCTTGACCTAACAATCAACATCGGCACCTCAGTTGTTTCCCCGACTCAGACTGCAAGGAATCTGGGTGTGACCCTAGATAACAACCTGTCCTTCACTGCAAACATAGCTGCTACAACCCGTTGCTGCAGATACACGCTTTACAACATCAGGAAGATACGTCCCCAGCTGACACAGAAAGCGACTCAGGTTCTGGTCCAGGCTCTCGTCATCTCACGCCTAGACTACTGCAACTCCCTCCTGGCTGGTCTACCTGCATGTGCCATCCGACCTCTGCAGCTCATCCAGAATGCAGCGGCTCGTCTGGTCTTCAACCTTCCTACATTTTCCCACACTACTCCGCTCCTCCGCTCCCTTCACTGGCTTCCGGTAACTGCTAGAATCCACTTCAAGACACTGGTACTTGCGTACCATGCTGCGAATGGATCTGGCCCTTCGTACATCCAGGACATGGTTAAACCGTACACCCCAGCGCGTGCACTACGCTCTGCATCAGCCAAACGACTCGCTGCGCCCTCGCTGCGAAGGGGACCCAAGTTCCCATCGGCAAAAACACGTGGGTTTGCTGTCCTGGCTCCAGAATGGTGGAATGAGCTCCCCATTGACATCAAGACGGCAGATAGCTTGCACATCTTCCGGCGCAAACTGAAAACTCATCTCTTTCGACTCCACTTCGAGCGATAGAACTATTAACGAAGCACTTTTATACTAATAAAGGGCTGGCTTATCTAAAGCCAGTTGAGTAGCACTTGAAATGTTTGGCTCTATGAAACCTGATGTACTTATATGATTCTGTTTTCTTCAAGTTGTATTTTGTTGGTCGAACGCACTTATTGTAAGTCACTTTGGATAAAAGCGTCAGCTAAATGCAATGTAATAATAATGTAATAAATGCTGCCCATGTGTTGTGAAGTTGGTGAAGATGTTTCTTCATTTGCAACTGATTTGGCACATTTGTGTTTTTAATTTGCATTTTTTTTGAAACTACAGCGTGTTTCTCTTAATGGAAATGTTTGGGGCCGTTGTTGCGCATTTGCTCCTGTTGGCCAACATCTTTTTTATCCTGCTCATAACCATAACCCAAGAAGTAGAAACAATTAAGAACAGACTTAGAAAATGGATCACCAGATTGTTTTTTCTTTTAAATCATTTAGGTCCATTTTATTTTTTCAGCCTTTATTTTTTTGTATTATGCTCTGCCTTTCTGGTTGAATTACATTTCCAGAAGTTTGTTGTGTTTTGATATATATGTAAGTCATTGTATCGGCTCGCCTGACTGGCTTCCTTGTCTTCTCTCCTCTCTTGTCTCCTCCAGGGAAATAGAGGAAGAGTTGGAGGTGGTGTGGCAGGCAGCGACCCGGGAGAACCAGCAGATCAGGGACACTCTTTTGGACTTGAGGCCCTCTGTAGACCTCTCCAGTATTGCCTGGCCTTCTCCAGCTCAGGATGAAGCCAACACATCCGTCCGACGACAGGAGCAAAGCTCCTCACCTGTCCTCTTCACCTCACATGAAAGCCCCGGGCTGCAGAGAAGGTCCATATTTAAATCTGACTCTGGTCACCAAAACATCTCCTTGGACGAAAAACATAAACATGGGCTGGATTTCTATTGCTAAAAGTCATAAACAATAGGTGTTCACTCATATTGGCAGCATATACTTTATTAGTTAAAGTCCTGAATGTGTCAATGTAGAGACTTCTGCTTTTATTTCGTAGATATTATCTCAGACTTGCTTTAAACAAACCATTGTAAGACAAGCATAATGAAACAGCTTACTTTATATAACTGCTCAATTTTGAGTATGTGGCCAAATATACCTGACATCAGTCTAAGTCAGAAAGACTGCCATTTTATAAAGGTTTTTAATCTATTGCTCTTTTTAAATTTGCCTCAGGGGTTATAGACCATGCCACATATAATAGATGAAGTTTACCCAGGAGTGGAACAAGTTGCATAATTCTGCTTGATAAAGGCATAGGCAATGTTGCCTCCTACTAGGCACATCTGGTAATAGATTCTCATTGTCACAGTGTGACATGGTACCGAACAGGCAGCAATGGAAAAGCTACAGGTACATTAGTATGTTCAAAATGAGTCATTTGGAGGATATACTGTTGATTGTGCTTTAGGGAATTTCCATGTTTAAAAAACTGTTATTATAAAATAAAAGGGAGAACAAGTGTTAGAATAAATGTTTATGCACAAAGAAAAGCACATCTTTAAATACATGATTGGGTTTATTTTCATGTTATAACTGATTTTTTTCAACAATCAGATATATTATGGCAAATTTTGCTGAATTAACTACCTGATTTGCAATTAAATCTGCTTCAAACATAGTGAAAAGGGAACAAAGTGTCATTCAATGGGACAGATTGTATACAATTAATTGTTTTTCTCACTTTTAAGTAGTTGTGAAACCAGTGGGCTTTTATCGTTGGGAGTGCTCCTTTTCAAATACATACGTAACACTAGCCATCAATTAAGAACGTGTCATGACGCATAACCGTTTTCCAGCAGGATGACACAGAGACCACGAGGCAGAGTACTGTCTGCGTAGATCTACCACAGATCCCTGCTGACTGACACAGAGCAGCGTGACGGCGGTACAGTGGCTCACACACGTATGAAAGCTGTTAAAGGATGAGGAATATTTGTAATAGCTGGTGTAATGGCAGACTGTGCACCCCCCTACCAATCAAAACATCCTAAATATTGCATTGAGCCTTAGGCTAATAGTGATGGGAATTACGGCTCTTTGAAGGGAGCCGGATGTTATGGCTCCGTTCCTTTCCGAGAGCCGTTCAAAAGAGCTTGGTTTTTTTTTTTAAAGGGGGGGTTAATAGGTTTATCTGCGAAATAATCACCAGGATAATGATTGACTATTGCCAGAAATCTACTTTTACTCACAGAAAATGTTTAACTTGCTACATCTCTCAGGCAGCCAAACTACTACTCAAGCAGTATGCGTTATGCCATGATCTATGGCACATTTGCATTCAGGAAAGCAAGTTCCCGTAAAGACGAGTGGATTTATGGCAGGCAGTGAAACATCGATAAAAAGAACATAGGGCTCGGTTCCCTTCGTTCGTACCAAAGAGCCGTTCAAAAGAATCGGATCGTTCGTGAACGTCACATCAGTATAGGCTAAATATAATCAGCAATTAACATTTGTACATATGCTTTAATCATCAGCAAATAATGGTTACATTTGAAGAGACAGCTTTGTATCTGCTCTCTAAACATTTACAAAGTTGTGAATGAATAATATAAGTTTCCAAAAAAACACCAGAAAAACAATCACACATTGCGACAAAACATGATCTTTGAATCATCCTTGTTACACATCTTAAAATTCACCAGATTGAGAAGGTTTTGGCATTAATTCACCAAACAACACAGATTCATACCATGATAGAATGAAGGTAAATATTTGAACACTTAAAAGTCTTACTGGCAGCTGCTAAGGACCAAAAACTCTTGCCAAAAGAAACGGAGAATCCCCGTTTACAAACTGGTGGTTCTGGGTGCTGTGATTGTTTCATAGTGGTTAAAATCAGAACTGAAGGCAATGCCATATGCTCTTGATTTCACCACCTTCAAATTGAAGAGCTCCTAATTGATGGCTGAATTCCAAACTGACCCCTTCACCCTCCCAAGACAAGCTTTTGGACAAACTCCCCTGTCCCCTCTCTTCGACAGGAACAGGAAATGTCTTACATTTTCATAACAACGGTTTTAAGTCAGCATATTTCGGACAAAAAATCAATAAAAATTACAGAAAAATGTGTAACTCTTTTTGTTTAAATCTGATGTCTATGAGGTGCTCGGTTTCTGCAACAGTCCCTGTAAATAAACACAACTTCACAAACTAATTAACAATTCTACTGTTTTCTAGACTAGACACGGGTATACAATTAAGAATACAATGTAACCTTCAAGTTCAAATCAGTATAACAATATCAAATGTCTTTGTGCTGTTTATAAGTAAATGTTTGCATGGAAATATTTGTACACAGCATGTTCCCTGATAGCACAAACAGCCGGCACATGTTCAGGTAGGGCAGCAGGTGAAAACAGGACCGATGTAGACTCGCTGTTGGAGGGCCTGTTCAGCCACCCCCACCCCACACTCGTTGGTTTGGAATAGCCCCACGGGAACGCAAACGAACCGAATTCGATATAAAAAAGTCTTCAGTTCACACGGATACGGCTCAATAAACGTGTCCCTTCACGCGAGACCGCTTGTCCCGCTGTAGTACATATGCCGGCCCTGTAAGTGGCGCTGTACTTCCACCACAAAATACACCAAAAGCAACGAAGAAACCCCCCGAGCATGGTTGCCATGCTTGCCTGGTTGCCCTTCTGTTTATTCTCCGGGGTGGATTTAGCAACATGTTGTTCATGTAGTTCTCCATGTCCACTTGTTGCTGATGGTTGTGGTAGAGGAGCTGTAGATTTTGCACTAACATCTGTAGCATGGTCAGTAGCTACTGACAGCTCTACTGACCATGCTACAGCAGAGGTGGGGAGAGGCGGGGATATGGCTTCATCGTTATCAGGAAATGATCGTGGGACGTACACACGGAGCCGTTTGGCCCCCCAGAGCGTTCCGTCCGCAGATCTATCCACCTTGGGACCCGTTATCGTTTTAGGGGTCCGTTTCCGCGGTTCCGTTACGGCCTCGTGTGAACGAACGGGCTATACGAAAGAGAAAAGTAGCACATACAACCCGTTTCGTTCCGGTGTAAACAGCGCCTTTGATGTGGGTGACCCTTCACGAGAACGCACAAACATAGTTTGTAGTAGTGATGGGAATTCCTGCTCTTTTTAGTGAGCCGGATCATTTAGCTCGGCTCACCAAGAAAAGCCGGCTCTTTCATCTCCCTAACGGCTCTTCATTTTACCACATATACATTTTATAATTCAATCAAATGTAGCCCTGTTTTGACTAATGATATGTGTACACATATATCACTTAAATTATTCAATACATCCTTTGTACTGAAGTATTCAAAAGTAAGAATGACATGTTTAATAAATGATTTTCTGTGGCCAAATGTTTTCATTGCATTTACAGACCCTTGTAACTCTCTGATACCACCCAATGAATGCACTGACTTGCTTGTAGAACCACGCTACACAAAACAGATAGCAACACCTATAAAAACTTAAGCATAGACATTTAAAAAAAGAGGCTACTGTATCGACATTTTAAAATTATATTTAAAGAAAAGGCCCTGACAAAACAGCAGGGCTCTATTTCTGTATTAACTATAGAAAAAAAGACAGCAACAGCTGACATCAAATCTTTGCTGAGCCTAAGGATAATCATAAATAAATAACAGTGAAAAGAAATATATTGCAATGCTCAAAACAGCAGCATCCAACAGTCTCTAATCCTTGGATATTACATGTCACTGCATGCATGCACGCAGCTGTAGCGCGGAGATCATCATCATCATCATCATTCTGTCTTGTATTACTTAACAAAAAACGGCTCATTCGCGGGCCGGCTCCCGTCGTTCACTTAAAAGAGCCGGCTCTTGGAGCCGGCTCTTGGAGCCGGCTCGTTCGCGACCGACACATCGCTACTGGCTTGACTGTGTTTTCCGAAGTGGGGGCTGGCATGACCGCAGTCTGTTTACCCAGTGTTTCCTGACATGAAACGTTTTATTTCACCTTGCTATGTGTTTTTAACGTATATTAAAAAACGGGGACAGTTTCAACCGGGGACAGGGCAATACAAACGGGGACTGTCCCCAGAAAACGGGGACATCTGGTCACCCTAGTCTACAAAGGACACATTTTTGGAGAAATACACGTTCACTTACTCTGGATACAGTTGAAACGTTTTGGGGGATATTTCTTACTTTAAAACGGTATTTCCCCTACATAAATTGCAGCATGTTGCAAACCCACAGGTATTGTGTGGCTACAGCGTGCACATGCGTGAACACTAAACTGGCATCCAACAGTTTGAAGTCTACTGCAACTGTAGATATGTAATTGATGCATGCATTACTTTTTATATGATTGTGTTCTCCTCTAAGCCTTAGTCTTGCATCAAACTGAAGAAACCACAACTGTGAAATAGTTTCAGGAAATAGCTTCTTGTTCTGACAAGACAGGGCTGTGGGGTAACTTGTCCCACTGACTGAAGAAAAACAACAAAAGTCATAACACGTTTTTATCTGTTTATTTTCACATGATTATTTAGCATTTTAGTCTTGGAAAGGTGCTATTTATTATCCATCTATTTTCTGCAGACAAATCATTGCTTGTTCATCATTACTAAAATACGAAGAATTTTAGTAATTACTAAAATATCATTACTAAAAAAAATACGAAGAATCCGGTCAGAGATGAAATAAGTATTCAGATGCTAGACCACATAGATCACAGTCTAAAAATACTCTATTGTACGGTAAAGTCCAATATGTTACTTAAGGTAACACAAATAAAAGTACGCATTGTAAGAATTGCTTTTTCAAAACTGTTGTTTATTATACAATATTATATGTTTCCGTTTCTTTATTTTTTAAATAATTGAATTTGTCAATGTGGGGCACATATGTACTGGAAGACAGGGGCGGACTGGGACACTAATTCAGCCCGGGACGTTCAGACGCACCGGCCCACACACCGAGCCGCCGCCCACACATGCGGGCCACCCTTGTAGCCTACAGATAAATGATACATCTACTATGCTCATATACTGTATACTGTTATGGCTAGATTCCCCAGAGTCAAGCCATAACATAAAAGAGATGGACAACAGGAGTAAGGTGCAAAATGAAACCTTCCTTTAGTTAAGGTTTCTTAAAAATGTCCGTGTCATGTGTGAAGTGTGTCAAAGTGGCTGACTGTAGGAGTCAGTAACGTGAATGTACAATTGGGATTAAGGACAAAGTACAGCTAATGGGTATAGTCAAAAATGGTTGCCTGTGCCTGGCTGTAAACAAAAAGAAGTGCCAATGCACATGCAGCTCAGATATTCAATCAATGCCATGTGGTCTAACCAACAAATGATTCTAATAGTCATTATGAGAGCACTTGTCCAGTATTAAATAACCAACTTCAAGGAATACAATATCATGCACAGTAATGTCAATCACTAAAATGAATGCAATAGTGAATTGGCCACACATCTCTGTGTCCTTATTATTCAATATTAATATGATTGAATATTAATATTATTTAATATAATTATTTAAAATTATAATATTAATATTATATAATTTAACTTGGAATATCATGAGCATATGACTCTATCCTAATGCATCTAACTGTATGCACAATATAATAGTCTGGCCAGCCCTGCAGCCCGTTCTAGGTTCTGATTGGCTCTCTAGGTTGGCATTCTTGCTTCTGACTGGCTGTCCAGGTTGTCAATCACAGCCGTGGGCATATTATACTAGTCGTAACATCGCTAAACTTTTTTCTTGACGGTTTTCTCAGTCAACTAATGCTATTGCTAACAGTAACATAAATTAACACAGCCCTGCACCTGCTGTCATTATATGCCGGGTCTGTGGTTCATCATCTTCCTTTTCATTCTCCTCCTTATTACTGCGACTGGGAGCGGGAGCCCTTCTACTAAACAGCTCTGTGATTTTCGAAAATGTTCCAGCATCTTCGTGTGGCAATTTTCGTTTTTTCATTCTGGCTTTTTCAGCCCCACCCTTTCTTTTTTTACTGTTCTCCATCTTGTCTTTCTCAATTTCACTAGCTAACTTACTGATCAATCATCAAACGAAGCTAGGGAGCTTGTCTAATGAGTGGACCTCTGACCATACTTGCCAACCTTGAGACCTCAGAAATCGGGAGCATTTCAAAACCACCGCGGGGGGGGGGTGTTAGTGGATCACCGGAGCTGTATTAGATTAACATCTACACATGCTTATTGTAGTTGTAAGTACACTGTCTTGCAGCCTGTAGCACCATCCTTGATGGAGCTGGCTGGACCTGTATTTTTCAGGAAAGGAGTGAGCAGAGGGTATAGTTGTCGATTCTTGTTCTGTTTTCTGTGACTATCGGCTCACCCTCTCAGACTTTCAGTTGCGCGCGCTACTAAAGAGACGCGCTACTAAAGAGACGCGCTACCACGGAAACCAAACAATGGTGTAGCTGTATTAAAGTCTGAGTGCAAACAGTCCTGAGTAAATCTGATTTTGTCAGAAATCGGGAGAAATGCGGGAGAAATATGACTCCGGGAAGAAACCGGGAGAGGGCAATGAAATCGGGAGTCTCCCGCGAAAATCGGGAGGGTTGGCAAGTATGCCTCTGACGCGGGCCTCGCCCTCTTTCCAATTGGAAGAGACGACTCATCTCTCCCGGCCCAACCCCTTCAGTTCATCTATTAGCCTACTTTCGAAAACATAAGATTGACAAATTTGACAACCTATCAATAGCCCCGTTTACATGGAATGCTTTTCCGATCGTATCCGATCACTAAATAAAGCGATCCACGTTCACTCGTATACATGGGCCAAGCATTAAGCTGATTACAATTTCACCTGTACCGAAGTGGGCCGATCGGAGTGGGGCAGTGGGCCGCGTCGAGTGGTCCGACCGGCCCACTTCGGTACCGGGCTACCGGCCCATCGGGATTCGTCCCTGGAAGACCTGGAACATAAATATATATTCACAGATCATGTTATTTATGTAAAAAGTTACTAGTAACCACTATCAAAAGGACAATAATTTCATGCGAAATATAGTGGAATAGAAGTTCAGGTACCTCAAAATTCAACTTAAGTACACTAACTGAGTCATGTACTTTGTTACTTTCCAATGGATCCAGCCTGCAAAACTGTTGTCATCATTTGAAAATGCTACCATCAGGTCTTTTTGTTTATTCAAAATGGGCTGAGGTCATTGGGGAATGAAAGAAGAAATACAGTCATCTGTATCTGGCATAGTTTACCTGCAGTACTGTACATGTGTCAGCCTGCAGCCAACCTGTAATAAGCTCATCTTTTTCCAGCCCTAGCCTACTTATTTGTGGCAGTACCATCCCAAATGTATTTTTTTCCAGTTTGTTTCAGTGTACACGTGCAGGATTGATTATTACACAGCTCTAACACTACTTTGCTCCTTAGGTTCATGCACAATACATATCATTTGTCTTTCCTGTGAGATATGTATCATTGTAGGCACTTTTATCACATGCGCATTTGTCATCAGTCCTATAAGTGACTTGTGAATTATGATGTGATGAATGTCGTTCTGTATTATTTTATTTAGACCAGGGATGGGCAAATGGTGGCCCGCGGGCCGCATGCGGCCCCCACCTCCTCTTTTTGCGGCCCTCAGATTAATTTATAAACAACGTAATTAATTAAAAAAAAGTTTTTACTTGTAGTACTGATACCGTCCACTAGACTCCTAATTACGTCGCGAGCTGCGTAGATGATTTCAAATACCGCGAAATAATCTGTGACGCATTTGTGTGTATTGTGTTTGTTTCCCGGGGAAACCCTCACAAGAAACACCGGCTGTTGTTATGCCTGCTGTGAGGTTAAGTTGCCTCTTGTAATTATGCATTTACAAGCTTACAAGTTGTATTTATCATCTGAATTTGGCGAAACAAGTTTAATATTCTTAAAACCAAGACTTTGTTTATTTGAAATCAGATGAAAACAAACTGTCATGGACCCTGCCGTGTTATCTATGATTACTACGCTTTTCATTCATAATTTCAGCGGGAGGGGGGGGGAGCGGCGCTGAGGAACAGCAGAGTGCGGGCTGACAGGTGTCTGTGTAGACACTCCCCTTATTGTGCGTGAGCAGAGACAGGCTACACGTGTTTTAGGTTCAAGTTAGACAACTAATGTCTGGGTTAGTGTTCATGACTTCATGTGCATGTCATCTAATGGTTAATCTCAATACACACACATTTTCCGTGCTTTCCAATAGTTTAAAATAGTTGTATTCCACTGTTTAATAACCTGTTCAATACAAACATGCCACTTGTAAAAATGAAATAAAATGTCTGTGAACTGATATTTGTTTAGTGAGCTTATTAGAGGATGTTCCCATTTTTTGGGGATGTTCCCTTTGATTGTAAAATGTCAATGAAGATGTCAGACTTAGTATATTTGTTAATAATTACATACAACACATGGAATTTGTGTGTGTGTGTGTGTTCCAAGTGAATCTGCGGCCCCCTGGTGGCCAGTACATCAATGATGTGGCCCCCACCACCATCGAAGTTGCCCATCCCTGATTTAGACCATACATTGCAGACACAAATCTTCTCCTTTTAATCAAACAGTCCAATTAAAGATTCTAGGCTAAAGAAAAACATTAAAAAAATGTTGTGCAACAAAAAACAGAGCAATGATAAAAACAGGGGAAATACACCCAACACATACTTGGAAATCAATTCAACTTGACATGAATGTAAATAACATCTTGCATTTACTGTGACAGTAATTATTGTTATTTGTAGTTGTAACATTTCAGAACCCTTTACCATATTCACCTTTATGTATTCCGTTAAATATTGTTTGTTGTAAATAATACCATAGTTTACCTGGTATTTTGTGTCACTTTGCTTTTTTTTCATGCAATTCTTACTTTTTGGTTTTGCAGCCTGGTTGTTCAAAGTTATACATGCACTGTTGGTTCCTTTCTTTATTCTGGCCATCTCACTGAATTTCTACTTGCGTAAGAGAGGCATATCGGTCACTCAAATGTGTGAGGTTTGCGAGAGGGGGGTTTCTGGACGAGGTTGTGTGTAGAAAGGAAGGATGCTCCAGCTCAGTCCCCTTGAACTGTCTGGCTATGCTTCGCAGCCTTCACATGGCCAAGGCTGGCAGTAAGGACGTTCTCTGAGATGGACTTAAATTGCCAAGTAAAACAGGATCATATTTTCAAACAAGATTTGATGGGATTGTAGATCTCTACATTCAGAAATTGTATTGCAGCAGATTTGGAACGCTATAAAGAGGCCATTGATTGTAAGAAAATATGAAATACCATCCCTCTAACATCGCATGATTACATTGTATTGCTGAACAATGATTCTTGAGTTAATCAATTCAATGCTCTGAATGGGTGCCTTTCACTGGATTAACTGCAGACAAAAAGATCCATATCACACATGAAATATCCCCACGGACTATTAATCAATGGTTATCTTTCCTTCATGACACATTTATCTCCAAACTATTTATCGCACCTGTAGACAATGCTGGAGGAGAAACACTAGAGGCTTTTAAAGGGCTGTTATATCCTTCTTGTAACATTTGATTGCAGATATAGGCACACATTTGTATATGGAAAATGACTACTTGAGGACTAGGCAGCATCTTGGTGTACTAAAATGAAATTATGCGTTTAAAAATGTGTAAATAGTGATCAGCAGTTAAAATGAATGTTATGGACCACTCAGCTGTGTCCCCCTTGATGTATCAGTTAGAAGACTACACTGTTTCACAGGAGTGGACTGTTAATGTTTAATCTTTAGTCATTTTACAGTCAAATCCAGGATCCAATGTTGCTAAATGAAACTGTAGTAGCACTGTACACAGGGTTATTGTAGTCATTTTGTCTGTTGAGGTTAATATGGCTATTTAGAGACTTTATTAATGTGGTGGGTCTTTGTTGAAAGACCGGGCAGTGTTTCCATGAGCAGACCTGTTTGTGTCATAAAGGTCTGGATCTGGCTAGCTCTTGCATTTGTTTTTAAAGGAAGTGATAGGAAGATGCGACCAATATTTTTAAATTGTTTCCCTTTTAAACACAGCTGTTTGCAGGCTATTACATAAACGTTGCTAGAGCCACCAACGTAAATGCAGTATATAGATGTAAAACCTAGACTTATATTTCATAAATAAAATGTATATTTTTCACCAAGGAGCTCAATTAGATTTTTTTCGAATCCCTCACATGACCAGCCAAAGTTGTTATTTGGACGTGCTGACTGTCCCTTTTTAAGATGTGTTTTGTTCTTTTTCTCTGGTCTGATCCTGTCCAATCGATATTGATAGGTTGGCTAGAACTGACTGCAGCAGGCTGACAGATAGTAAATGCTTCCAAAATAATTAAAGCCTTTTTCAAATATTTGTTGTTTTCGGAATGTTAACATGATCATTGAGGGCTCATGGACCCATTGACATTTGACCTAATCTCTGTTTCTTAGTTTATGAAGGTATTGATTGTATAGAATCTAATTTGATAGTAAGATGCTCTGACATGAGTGTTGAGAAGTGAAACAGCTAAGCCTATATAATGAGCAGAAATATGTTGGTCCTTTAGACACTCACGCTGGTTAACTGGTTTGTCTAGTGTAGGTTATTAACAATGGTGGATAAATCACATTCCAGTTTCAAACAGGAACCACAGACTGGTGCTCCCTTCAGGGCTCCTTTTCTTCAATGAAAGGTAACTGTGGAAATGGGCGGTACTTAATATGCAAGTGAGTCATGGTTTCAGTTTAACATTTATTTAGAGAATCTGGAATGATGTTCCTCGTTCTTTGACCCAACTATATGGATTCAAATAAGGAATGTATTTATTTGTATCAACACTTTCATGGACAACATAATTGGGTCGTAGGAAGGTATCATTAATGTGGGGTATTTCTATATTACTTTGTAAGGGTAAACCCCAGCTCGGTTCAAATATACCAAAACCCAGTGAACAAAGATAACAGTATTCGAGTTTCAAGTTTACTTGCTGCACGGAGAATCGGCGAGTGACATGTCATGTCAACTCCTTAACCAACTCCCAGCTAGGAGAATCGGCCCTCAGCTAGGAGAACCAACTCTCAGCTAGGAGAACCAACTCTCACCAACTCTCTCAGTGCAGTCTTTTTATTTCAACAAACAGTAACATGAGACAATCATGTGGTCTTGACCAACGCCTTATTTGTTAGTGTGGATCTTGTGACTGTCAGTCATGTGAATCTGTGTGTGTGTGTATGTGTGCCATTTTAAACAGACTCTTCTTTGTTCCTCCATTAACACTCCTTGTAACACAGCAATGAGAATACATTATGAAAACACAGTTTATGAAAACACTTTTATCCTTCAATAAACTCTAACATTCCCTCCTGTTTTTCATAATTACTAGCTGGTTACAGTGTCTTTATTGTCATTAGCGTCAGACCCAGCAGGGTCACTACACACAACACCTCTCCCAACATAGTCTAGTTGTGATAGTGGTTCTGTTGTTTTCTTCACCGGGGTTGAGACCAGTATTTCCTAATGAAACACCGCCCTTTGTAGCCGGACTTCCACCACTTATCCGTCGTTAAGTTGGAGAGGTATTATCTTTTTGCAGTGGCTCTGATGTATCCACGTAGTTCTTTCGGCGATTTTTAGTGCAGTCGGTGTTGTCAGCAGTACCGTGTAGGGACCGTCCCACCGTGGACAGTGCCAATGCTTCCTCTTAATCACCTTCACGAGGACCTGGTCACCAGTCTGCACTCGAGTATCCTGCAAGGGAGTAGAAATGTCTGGCAGGTTATTTGTTCGAGCTATCTCATTACTTCTGAAGAGTCTGCTCATCCATTCAGCTAATGTAGTCTCTGCCTCAGCATCATCCTCCTCCCTCACCTCGTCTGTGATTGGTAGTCTGAATTGCCTTCCTGTTATGATCTCAAAGGGAGACAACCCTTTTGCCGTGGGTGTGATTCTCATGCATGTTTCTACTTTCCTCTCTGTGGTCGCTCATTGCCTTGAGCATTGTCTGCAACATACTACACAGGCTCTACAAAAGTTTTTAGAAAATGTAATATAGTTGTATGTATGGAAGTGTTCATTTATTATTGTCACCATCCCCTCCTGTTGAGACATGGCACGGCCCATGACTCAAATGAGCTGCTGTTTAATAGAGACTAACAGGGAGTACTATCTTGTTGTTTATTCTGAATACTTCAGAAAGGTCAATGTGATGTGTGTGGACGTCCTCTTCTTCCTTTTCTACGTCTAGTCAGTTGTCATAACTATGTAGGTTATGTGAAGGGGGGGGGGCCATGTCTTTCGTCTTTGTACTGTCCCTTTTGTCCCCCTTCTTTGTTCTGTGGTCTCTGTTCCTCACAGTCTCTCGCCATGTGCCCCTCCTTTCCGCACCTGTAGCAGAGAAATTTGCCTTCTGCGTTTCTGCCTCCTCCTCTGCCTCTGCCTGTTCCTCTATCATTCCCTCGTCCTCTGTTAAACCCGCCTCTCCCCTGTCCTGGTCCCACAAAGAAAATCTGATTTTCTTCCCCATCTTCTCCTATGAAGAAAGCTGATGCTGACGCTTTCTTATGTATTTTTTCTTTGATCTGGGTTGCTGCATGTTGTTCTTATATCTAGTAGATATATTTTTACTTCATGTTTTACTCACAAAACAATATAACATTCTTCAGACTAGTAGTTAACTTTATATAAGTTGTACTCTCTCTGAACTCTTCAAAACATCTACTTCTCCTGTCTCTCTCTCTCTGTGCCCTGCAGCTGCTCCTGCACAAGCTTCTCTCATCAATCACCTCTCTGTGTTTAGCCAACAGTGTGCTTTTAGCCTCGTGCAGCACCTCTGTCATGTTTAAACATGAACAGATCCCTCCTGTTTACTTACTCTTTCTTCATAAACACAATTAATGTCTACTAATGATATTACAAAAACTACCTAATGACAAATACCACAAAATTCACAATGCAATGCAATAGTAACAATCAGTTCTCAAAACTTCTCATGAAAACCACAATGTGACGTAACTGCATCCCACAAAAACTATGCTAAAAACGACAAATTATAGTTTCTTATTTATTTAAATATCTACGACACATTGATCTATTAATTTTCAATGTTATTCACTCCAACTTCAGACCAGTCGTTGATTATTCACTCCTTGTTTTAAATTCAACGCTCAGCAGCCATTTTTGAGGCATTTTGAGAAGAAGCACAAGCAGTCATACTTCGTGCTGCTGCTTCAGCAATTAGAGGAAAGCTGTGAAGAAAAAAGAGGGGCTTTCTTTTTATTCTTTGTTCCTGCGCTTTGTGTTCTTCCACTATCGCTCTCAATTTGTCGCTTAATTCTCTTACTGCTTGGTGTTCCTACTGGACAACGTGCCGGTCAGAACCTAATTCCTAATTCACCACTAGTGTACTTCAACAGACCACAGAGTTTTTGTTATCACCGTTAGGTTTCCACTCTGTGCGCTGATTCCACTTGGTGACACTTTTACACACTGCTTTCACTCAATCACTCATAAGTGTACCCATAGGCACGTCAATCCTCCTCCTAGGCGGAGTAGCCTTTCTCTATCAACGTTTTATCAACCTCCTTAACGGCGGAGTAGCCTTTCTCTATCAACATTTTATCAACCTCCTTAACGGCGGAGAAACCTTTCTCAACCTCCTTAAATGGCGGAGAAACCATGTATATCAACTTTTTATCTTACCCGTTATCTGTGGTCACTGGTCCGGTTGGATTCCGTCAATCGTGCCGAGGATGAGGGAGGTTGGACATATAAGCACCGGCCCGGCCACGAATTCTGCGTCCCGGGTCTTTCTCGGGGTCGGCTGATGATCCCGGCTGTCGACTGACTTGCGGCGTGTCTTTTCCCTCCTCCTTCCCGTCACGATGTGTTGGAATCCGGCTCGAAGGACCAATTAATTGGTGTATCTCCATATTACTTTGTAAGGGTAAACCCCAGCTCGGTTCAAATATACCAAAACCCAGTGAACAAAGATAACAGTACTCGAGTTTCAAGTTTACTTGCTGCACGGAGAATCGGCGAGTGACATGTCATGTCAACTCCTTAACCAACTCCCAGCTAGGAGAATCGGCCCTCAGCTAGGAGAACCAACTCTCAGCTAGGAGAACCAACTCTCACCAACTCTCTCAGTGCAGTCTTTTTATTTCAACAAACAGTAACATGAGACAATCATGTGGTCTTGACCAACGCCTTATTTGTTAGTGTGGATCTTGTGACTGTCAGTCATGTGAATCTGTGTGTGTGTGTATGTGTGCCATTTTAAACAGACTCTTCTTTGTTCCTCCATTAACACTCCTTGTAACACAGCAATGAGAATACATTATGAAAACACAGTTTATGAAAACACTTTTATCCTTCAATAAACTCTAACATTCCCTCCTGTTTTTCATAATTACTAATAATACATTTATGTGTTGTGCGTAGACGGCTCTGCTAAGATTGTTCCCTAGTTTAGGTTTCATGTTATGTGTTTAGATAGGTTCCTGTTTTATTTTGATAGTCTTGTCTACCCTCATGTGTCTAAAGTACGTTTCCTGCCTTGTCTGTTTTCCCACGGTTGTGATTGTCTAATTGTCTTCACCTGGTGTTGTCTGTCTAGTATATATAGTTCTCGTCTTCCCCTGTCTCGTTGCCAGATTGTCTTGTGTGTTCCAAGCCTTCCAGCGTAAGATCCTTTTGTCAATGTCCATAGAGTTAGATTAGTGTATTAGTAGTTTTTGTTTTGTTGCTTTATGTATTCAGTGTGTTATGACCTGTCTACATTAAAACACTTTATTTTGATACTTTATTTGTCTCTGCATCGTGCATTTGATTCCACACCCTTGTACAGCCCTAACAGTACAATCTGGCCAAAACATGGAATTAGCAGATGCAGAACCAGTTAAAACAGCGATACGACTTCAGGGCGAACGTCTACACCATCATGAGGAGAAGTTCTCTGTCATACACCAGGCAGTGAGGGACCTGGCGGAGCAGCAACATGGACTCCAAGCCTCGGTCAACACCCAAATCAGCGACATGGCGGAGGCGGTGCATCGTGTGCTGGCACGCCTGGACGCCGGTGCCACTGCTCCGGCATTACCTGATGCTGCGGCTCATCCTCAACAGCTGGCAGCCCCTCCTACTACAGCGGCGCCGCTTCCTGGATCTCATGCTGTCCCGTTGCCTCGCTTGGCCCCTCCAGATAAATTTTCCGGAGATTCCAATGACTGTAGATCAGTGACGTGCGGTGAGGTTCATGGATGGTGAGGCACTGACTCTTTCAGAGTCAGATTTACAAATATTATATTTTGACCTTAATCGAAATATTCGGTTATTTTCAAAAGCTTTTTTAGTCTGATGCTTCAATTCATTTTAAACAGACCGTTCAACAAAAGGATACCCAAAATCTAAATATTGGATTGTTCTTTCTTAGTAAGATCCCATGTTCATTACAATTGTGGTCTTACCTTGACTTGAAGATGAAGTCCATGCTATCCTTCTGGACAACAATCTCTATTACATTTTTGTAAAAGTCCTCCTTATCTTCCTCTAGTTTCAAAAGTCTAGCTTGTTGTTTGCGTTCCGTCTCTGCGTAGAATAACAGTAGCAACAAGAACCTTTGGGCTCACTTGCGCCCCCTTCAGTGCGGCAGAGGTTATGGCTGCCTCCCCTGGTGCTTTTTTCATTGCCGTTGTATGATGAGACCAGCGAGCCTAAATATCATATATACGTGAAATAAGTTATTTAGAGACTATAGATGGCGAGGATAAATGTAATAAAGGGATCTACAAACATTACATTGGTGACATACAGTGAGATGGTGCAGGCATGCGCTTAGGGCCCGCTTTCCAGCCAGTTTCTGTGGGGTGACGCATTCTGAGGTGAGGCAGATCTCATCTGTGCCAACTGGCTTGAGCGCGCTCACAAAATAAGTGCCCGCGCTAAATTAGTGCCCGCGCTCCAGCCAGTACTGTGAGTTTACGAGAGGCAGAGCTCGTCCAGGGGCCCATTCCAATAGTCCATTTAGCTTAGGAACCTTCCTAACCAAGTGAAATGACCCGGAAGTACGTCACTGGCAGCCATGATAAGTGCCGTTCCAATTCTCCAAATGAAAGGAAAGGAGGTTTCAAACTTCCTTTATAACCTCCTTTAGCTTAGGAACCACTGGACCTCCCTAACCGAAAGGAGAGGAGAAAATGCTGCCCCACAATGCATTGCAGCCGCAGCATTTGCCGTCACTCAACAGTCGGCCGTTCACGGACACAAACGATAATGGGAGAAATTATATCATGAAAGTTACCGTGCTTATTACGCATTTTAAAACATATGTGGTAAGTTGCCAAAGTGCTTTGTTTTGAACGTTCATCAGTATTATCATCAAAAAGAGAAATATGAACGTTAGTTTTTACTGAAATGATCAAATAAAGTCAACATCTCACAGTGTTTACTGAGCTGTGTGGGGTTGTTCAACTTTTAAAAGATGTTTGAATGGTGATATACACAGTGATAGATGTTAAGGACTAACGTTTATAATAAATACATTTGTATTGATTTTAAGATATTTTCATAGTTCATACAATCATACGTATTGGGATCATTTGTATTAATGTGGACCGGAGGGAGAGGGTGACGAGCGTAAGTTTCACTTTCCTTTTTTATTTCAATTCCAACTTTGGTCATGAAGAATATGTTTCTCTGTTGTTCATAAAGCATAAAACAACAGCATCAGAGCACGGTGCAGAGTCTCTAGATGAGTTTACAGTAGTCCCTCGTTCTTATTATACATTCATGTTGTAGTCCGCTGTATAGAAAACTGTAGTTGTCATAGTTTCCCCACAGCAGCAGACGCACATTCATGACGTCCGCTGGCGCATCATAAATACGTCGGATAGTGAAAGTGCATTCGGATTCTCTAATGTCCGGTTAGGATGTATTAGAACGAAATCTCAAATGAAAATTGTAAACAAGCAATCTGAATGTAAAAAAAACCCACCTGTATGTAAATTGTAAATAAGCCATCTGTATGTCAAATATGTCTTAAATGACATGATGAATTGGAAATGGGGGACCCTGATGTAAACAAGACGAAAGTCTTTCTCTGGTCTGCATCCCCTTAACAATTGTATGTTTTGAGCTGTACTGTACTGTACCCAATATACAAGCTGTTAATAAACTTTTCAATCAATCAATCAATAAGCACCGCAGTCTCTTCTCCTAAATCCTTTTGAATTCTCCTATCCACTATCCCTTAACCGCGTGACGTTTCACTCAGAGGTCAAGGAATAGGAGATAGGGTTAGAATTTAGGAGCTAATTTTTGGATTATCGGAACGCAACCCCTGCCTCACTTCTCATCGCGCCCCGTAGTTGTCGCGGAGCTCGGCAAATTTGCTGATTTTGACTATAAAAAGCGATTGGAATCATAGAGAAATCACATTTACAACACAGATCAGTGGAGACATTTTATTATTATTACTATTTAGTTTTTCTTTAGTTGTTTTTCCGTTACATTGGAGTATGATAGGTGAGGCTCTGCCTCCCCTGACTGCACGTCGCTGCTGTAGATCCTTTCTGACTAAGTGTGATCTTGTAGTGCCGTGAAAAGAAAGTCGGAGGCGGTGTATTAAGAATAGAGTTCCAATCTTTATTATCCATTACTTTCAGAGAGGTTAACACATGCACTGCTCTGCCTGATGAGCTAGCAGGAATGGCAGCTAAAGCTACAGGTGTTCCCCACTAAAGGGTCCGTGTGGCAACACAATAAGCAAGGTGAATTATGTCCAATAACGTGTCACCACACAAGCCCCCCCAGAATTCACACATAAACAAAATCAGCATGGCGGGGAGGAACGACGCGCCGACCCCCACGACTCCTGAGCACGGGAGTCGGAAAAGTGACTCCCGTCTGTGCGGCCCCCGGAAGGGGAGGGACCGGAACAACAGGTCTTAAATCCGTGACAGGGGACGAGGCCCGGGGGGCGTCCCTGTCGCGGAGGTCGAGCCAGCACCACAGGCTGGTCCAAGTCCAGGTGAGCAGCCTTCACCCGGTCCACCGAGACGTGCTCGGCCTTGCCACCCAGGTCGACCACCAGGTGCTTGTCCCCGTGCTCCAAGACCCGGAAAGGCCCATCATAAGGGGGCTGCAGGGGGCCTCTGTGCGCATCATGCCGGATGAACACGTGCTCCGCCGAGCGGAGCTCTGCGGGAACCTGGGACACCTGAGTACCGTGCTGAGTAGTAGGGATCGGAGCAAAGGAGGCCTCAGCTTGTGGTCGACAAACGCCGTAAATTCACGGCCTTCCAGCATGAAACGGAAGTGCCGCACGGCCAAATAAAGTCCGAGGAGCTCCCGGTCAAAGGCGCTGTATTTGCGTTCTCTAGGCGTCAGCTGGCGGCTGAAAAAGGCGAGCGGCTGCCAAGCGCCCTCCACCCACTGCTCGTGCACTGCGCCGACCGCGTAGTCTGACGCGTCCGTCGTGATGGAGATGGGAGCCGTAGATGATGGGTCTGCCAGCAAAGCCGCCTGAGCCAATGCGGTCTTGACCTCAGCAAAAGCGCCGTCCGCCTCTGCTGTCCAGTCGATCTCCTGGACGGGGGTCTTGCCTTTCAACGCTTCATACAGCGGCCGCATGATGTGTGCGGCCCGGGCGATGAAACGGTGGTAGAAAGTCACCATCCCCAGAAACTCACGGAGCGACCGGGCTGTGAGCGGGCGAGGAAACGCCGCAACAGCCTCCACCTTCACTGGCAGAGGTGTCGCACCGCCCTTGGTGACGCGGTGCCCCAGGAAATCGATGTCCGACAACCCGAACTGGCACTTTGCAGGATTGATGATTAATTCGTGTTCGTTGAGCCGTGTGAAAAGGGCTCGGAGGTGGGACAGGTGCTCCTGCACTGAAGCGCTGGCGACGAGTATGTCGTCGAGGTAAACAAACACAAACGGCAGGTCCCGCAGCACCGAATCCATCAGGCGCTGGAACGTCTGAGCGGCATTCTTGAGTCCAAAAGGCATCCGCAGGAACTCAAAAAGTCCAAAAGGCGTTATCACTGCTGTCTTGGGAATGTCCAGGGGGTGCATGGGCACCTGGTGGTATCCACGCACCAGGTCCACCTTGGAAAACACCCCCGTACCGGCCAGATGCGCCGAAAAGTCCTGAATGTGCGGCACCGGATAGCGGACAGGCGTAGTGGCGTCGTTGAGTCGGCGGTAATCCCCGCACGGGCGGAACCCGCCGTTCGATTTGGGAACGACGTGCAGGGGGGAAGCCCAAGGACTGTCGGAGCGGCGGACAATGCCCAGGCCAACACATCCTCACTCCCAGGTCGGCCTATATTGACGTTATGTCAAGTCTCCTGTCGGCTTTTTCCAACGCAAGGGGGGGGGCCTTAGCGTCCATTTTCAACGCAAGGGGGGGGCCCTTAGCGTCCATTTTCAGCTTTCCGGGATGTCCATATGCTTCTATAGACGCTCATGGAAGCACGGCATTCGTTTGTGTCGGCTGCCCTTAAAGGCAATGTGAGCGTCCATTCTCATTGGATAACGGAGAATTGTACACCCGGAAGTAAGTATTCCCCTTACTGTCGATTGGTTTTACAGTGATATCTGCACTACTCATCGACTAAAAAACACCAGATTATCCTTGTTAATTACACAACATTGATTGGTTTAAATTGTGTGCAATGCTTTTGTATTTTTCCCCTTCGATTCGGAGAAACAAATATGTTTTCGGAGTAAAGGATGGCAGAAGACACTACACTACCCAGAATCCCCAGCTATCGTTTGGACTACACCATGTGCTCTGTTTGACGTCACGTGATCTTCAAATTTCTCCCTGAAGAAAAAAAAAACATGGCCGAACTTCGTTTTATTCTCGATGGAAAATGCCTATTTTAAAATTAGTTTGGCCATTAAAATGCGTTTTGATGTCATTTGATGCGAGAAATATGAGTTGTTATTTCAGATTATGTGTGCAGTGGATGTACATGATCTTTAGTTTGCTAGTTATTACGAAGATTACTTCAGGAAATTGCGTCCATAACGTTTTCATTGTTACCAAGGTGGTTGCTAGGGACGCTGCTATCGATATTATTTCTGTTATGTTGTGTAACTGTTTAATGGTGTTATCTTTATTGCTACCCCCTTCCCCGTCAAGGTATAGTGTTGGTCCACAGCGAAAACATATTAGTTTAACAAAATCTGCATCTAAAGATAGCCTACGTTATTTTCCCCTGTGCAATTCCAGTCTCACATCTCACAGCACATCGTCATTAACAAATAACGGAAACAGACCGAAAACATTGAAAAAATATACAATAATACTTTATTCCGAGTGTGCTTGCTTTTCTCTTTGGAAGTCATCACATACCGGCATTGTAATACACGGTTCGGCTGCATTAAATATTACATATCTGCCGTAGTTCTGTATTTATAGAGCCCTGATGAGAAGACTTCTAGACAAACATGAGGAACTGAAAACGTGACGTGGATCATAAATATATCAGCCATTAAACAACATCTTACATTTCTTTTCACACAATACGTCTCCTTGCAGTATCAACACTAATTCGGCTGACTTTTATATTTGATCCAATTGGTAGATAGGCTGTATTTACACCATAAAGGTGCACACCTAATATAAAGGGACACCTAGTGGTTAAAGCATGTTATTGAATTTCATTATTTTTATCATTAGATATTAATAGGATCCCTATAAAGTATATTAATTACTCGTTATTCTCTACTAATAGTTCATTAAAGACTGTATATAATGACTATTTTGCACATCCCTTTCAAGATTTCAAGATTTTCTAAGGTTTATTGACATATCATATAGGCCTACACAACTATGGTGTAGTTATGCATTGAATGAAAAACTTGGGTCGCAGGTTCCTCAATAGTGCATTACAAGACATCTATCAATATTTGTGCGTACCTCCAGCAATGTTAACTATGTTGAAGCACTTATTTTAACTGATATTATACATAATGTATTATACTCTTATAAGATGTATGTAGATATTTCATCTCCGAACACAGAATTGTTGAATATAAAACACAGAATTTGTGTGATTATACTAAATGATTTACAAATAAACACCACTGCATATTTAACTGTTACACATGCTGATGTAACGCAAATGTTCCAACTTGAGATCAATAAAGTATATCTTATCTTAAGCTGATCGATGGCTATACTGCCATATTTGCAAAATGTGCCTCTGAACCTTAACAAGTGCATGTTTCAGGCTTATCAATTAATGTAATGTAATGTAATGTTATCAATTAACAACAGGGGTCACAAACATAAGACCAGCTGTTAAATAAAGCTCGTCTGACCTTAGCTGGCATGTGTGTATATATATATATTAATGCTGCCCATTATGGGCACAAGCAATTTTCACCCATTTATTAATTATATGTTTTAAATGTGAGTGTTTCCTATCCCCTAAACCTCCAGGGATGTACACAGTTTAATACTGGCAACTTCTTATTATGGGAAATACGAAAACGTCTTTTAAAACTACAACTCCCAGTAGAGACGTGCCATAGATACAGAACATGTTGCGAAACAGAATAGCCAGCATTTGTAGTTCTGGGGACAGGGTGGGGGAGGGGGGACGCGGTGGACCCGTTCAAATCCAGTTTTGGACAGTCTGCGTGGTTCCATCCCATTTCAAGTGCTGTTCGAGGCTCGGCGTAACCCTCGGAGCACACTCTCCAATCACAGAGCTTGAGGACTATCACGGGGTTTGTCAAACAGAGCACATGGTGTAGTCCAAACGATAGCTGGGGATTCTGGGTAGTGTAGTGTCTTCTGCCATCCTTTACTCCGAAAAAACATTTGTTTCTCCGAATCGAAGGGGAAAAATACAAAAGCATTGCACACAATTTAAACCAATCAATGTTGTGTAATTAACAAGGATAATCTGGTGTTTTTTAGTCGATGAGTAGTGCAGATATCACTGTAAAATCAATCGACAGTAAGGGGAATACTTACTTCCGGGTGTACAATTCTCCGTTATCCAATGAGAATGGACGCTCACATTGCCTTTAAGGGCAGTCGACACAAACGAACGCCGTGCTTCCATGAGCGTCCATAGAAGCATATGGACATCCCGGAAAGCTGAAAATGGACGCTAAGGGCCCCCCCCTTGCGTTGAAAATGGACGCTAAGGCCCCCCCCCTTGCGTTGGAAAAAGCCGACAGGGGACTTGACATAACGTCAATATAGGCCGACCTGGGAGTGAGGATGTGTTGCCCAGGCGCTCCATGGTTGCGAACTCCGCCCTCGCTACAGCCAGCTTAGAAGGGTTCAACCGCCGGGCCCTGGCGTAGACAGGAGGCCCCCCGGTAGTGACGTGGTGTTCCACGCCATGCTTAGTGGTAAGCGCAGAGAAGGTGGGTAGCGACAGGTCTGGAAACTCGGCCAACAGTCTGAGAAATGTGTCTGCACCTGACAGCGAGCCTGACAGCCCGTTGACTGACGTTTTCTTCCCTCGTGTGCACACTTGGCAGTGCAGCGTACGACGGTACGCTGCACTGCCAAGTGTGCACACGAGAGAAGAAAACGTTAAGGCATCAACCAAACGCCTATTCTTAACGTCCACTAAGAGTCCATGAGCACACAAAAAATCCGCTCCGAAGAGGGGAAAATAAATGTCCGCTGTCACAAAATCCCAGCTGAAACGCTGTCCTCCGATGCACAAACACATAGGCCTCACGCCGTACGTGCGAATGGGACTGCCGTTAGCCGTCGTCAATCGCGGTCCGTGCCCCCCACGGGCGACGTCTTCACTCGACGCTGGAACTACGCTCCGTTGAGCGCCCGTGTCACACAGAAACAAGCTCCCCGAAACGCTGTCGCTGACGAAGAGGAGCCTGCACGTGCCGCCGACGCTCAGAGCCACTACTGAGCGCCGGCCCCTCCGTTTCCCGGGTGTTTGTAGCTGCACGGAGCGATGCATCTCTTCGCCCTTGTCCCGAAACGTGCGTGGTAAACGCACTCTCCGGCGTCTCCACGCCGGCTAGCCACAGCCGTGTCCGGCCTCCGCCACGCTTTCTTGACTGCCGGTGGGCCGCTGAGCGTCGCGGCTAACGTCTCTGCCCCGGGCTGTTGCGTAGCCAGGAAAAAACGATCCGCTTCCTCAGCCAAAGCACGGGGCTCCGTGACAGGCGTGTTGGCCAGCGCCGTCTGTACCGGGGAGGCAAGTGACGCAAGAACATCTCCGTGAATAAAATCCGGGGATCTTCCCCCCCTAGCAGATTTAGCATTTTCTCCATTAGCTGGGATGGCTTGCTGTCTCCTAGGCCTTGAATGTCAAGTATCTGGCGGGCCCTCTCCTTAGCAGATAAGCTAAATGTCTTAAGGAGAAGGGCCTTAATCGCCTCATATTTGCCATGATGTGGGGGGGCTGTGATGAATCCCACCAACCTGGACGACGTGGAGCTCCCCAGCGCTGCTACCACATGGTTGTATTTTAGGTCCCCGTCACGGACCTGTCGGCAGGCGAAATGTGCCTCCACGTGTGCGAACCATGCCTCCGCGGCGTGCTCCCAGAATTCCGGCAGCTTTATGAAAACATCGCGCTCAGCCATGTTCGTTAATTTTCCGGAAACTTTCTCGGAAAAGTCAGGGTCACCAGTGTAGTGCCGTGAAAAGAGAGTCGGAGGCGGTGTATTAAGAATGGAGTTCCAATCTTTATTATCCATTACTTTCAGAGAGGTTAACACATGCACTGCTCTGCCTGATGAGCTAGCAGGAATGGCAGCTAAAGCTACAGGTGTTCCCCACTAAAGGGTCCGTGTGGCAACACAATAAGCAAGGTGAATTATGTCCAATAACGTGTCACCACAATCTACACTTTAAGTTAATGCCCTACATATATAGCTCTGATTATGCTCAGATTGCATTTATCATTTCTCATCTGTCCGGCCGTGCGGCTGCATGGGCTACGGCGGAGTGGGAGAACAATTCTGCAACTTGCAACTCTGTCTCTCAGTTCATCCACTCGTTTAAAAGAGTGTTTGCACATCACACACCAGCTATAGAGAGCGCACAGAATTTGACATACATTCAGCAAAATCAACGCCGAGTGGCGGATTATGCAATGGAGTTCCGCACTATGGCTATTGATTGCGATTGGAATGATTCAGTGTTAAGGGACATATTTCGGAACGGACTATCAGAGAAAATTAAGGATCATTTATTGTTTATGGATCCTCCCACAGACTTAGAAAGTATGGTAGCGGCTGCTATTAAGATTGACAATCGCATCTGTGAGAGAGATAGAGAAAGAAAGAAGACTGCCGTTTCGTCCAGCGGAACCAGAGGGTTCTCAACAGCTGTTCATCCTGTCCGGAGGACATCATTCGGCTCGTCACCTGCTTCAGAGGCCACAGCGCCCCCCATTGACTCGGAGGAGCCGATGCAGCTCGGCAGGGCCAGAATCTCACCGGAGGAACGACGTCGCCGCCTAGTGGAGGCAAGATGTTTCTACTGCGGTCAACAGGGGCATCAACAAGCCATGTGTCCAGTAAAATAACAGGCTCACCGGTGAAAGGGAAGACACTGGTGAGCCAATCTGACTTTTTTGATTTCCCTCCACGCACATTAACTCAAGTTATGCTATGTGAAGGTAATCAGGTTATTGAACACGGGGCACTTGTAGATTCTGGAGCCGATGAGAGTTTTTTGGATAAAGAGCTAGCTCTTAGGCTTAACCTGACGTTGACGCCATTACCTTCGCCGTTAAAAGCGAACGCGTTAGATGGGCGCCTACTATTCACAGTGACTCATTGCACCACACCTGTACAAATGACAATCAATGACACTCATGTTGAGAACATAGTTTTTCATGTGTTTAAATCAGCTCAACACCCGATCATTTTAGGTTACCCTTGGTTACTTTTGCACAATCCTATTGATTGGCGGTCAGGGAAAGTACAAGAGTGGGGAATGTTGTGTAAACAGAAGTGTGTACACGATCAGAGTAAGTTGGTACTGAGGAAAATCTCCACTTCTAAAGCAAACTGTCACAACGAACCTCTTTCTGACTATTTTTCTGATTACCCTGATTTATCAAAGGTCCCCACATGTTATCATGATCTAAAGGAAGTCTTTAGTAAAGCTAGGGCGGGTGCACTACCACCCCATCGGCCTTATGATTGTGCTATAGACTTGTTGCCAGGATCCACGATTCCCAAGGGCCGTCTGTACTCCCTGTCAGCTCCAGAAAAGGGGTCCATGAAGGATTACATCGACACCTCACTCAAGGCAGGACTCGTCCGACCGTCTTCCTCTCCTGCCGGAGCGGGCTTCTTCTTTGTGAAAAAAAAAGATGGTTCTCTCCGTCCCTGCATCGATTACAGTCCACTGAATGACATCACGGTAAAAAACAGATACCCCCTCCCTCTCATTGACTCTGCTTTTGACCTATTGCAAGATGCTAAAGTGTTCACAAAACTGGATTTACGCAACGCTTATCATCTGGTAAGAATAAGGGAGGGGGATGAGTGGAAAACTGGATTTAATACCCCAACAGGACATTACGAGTACCTCGTAATGCCTTTTGGGTTAACTAACGCCCCAGCAGTTTTCCAGGCGCTGGTCAATTATGTACTCAGGGAGTTTTTGAACGTGTTTGTCTTTGTGTATTTGGATGACATTTTAATCTTCTCTCCTGATAAGGAGACTCATGTGCAACATGTCCACCAAGTACTACAGCGCCTACTGGATAATCACCTGTTCGTAAAAGCAGAGAAGTGTGAGTTCCATGCATCAACTGTCTCATTCCTGGGGTTCATCATTTCTCCTGGACAAATCCTGATGGATCCTGCAAAGGTCAGTGCAGTGGCAGACTGGGCCACCCCCACCAATAGGAAGAAGGTACAGCAGTTTTTGGGGTTTGCTAACTTCTACAGATGATTTATTAGGAACTTTAGCTCTGTTGCTGCTCCCCTTCATGCACTGACCTCACCAGGGGTTAACTTTGTGTGGGGCCGAGGAGGCTTTTAATGAGTTAAAAAGAAGGTTTACCACAGCTCCCATACTGACTGTTCCTGATCCTCAACAACAGTGTGTTGTGGAGGTGGATGCCTCCAATGATGGGGTGGGGGCCATTCTCTCACAGAGAGCGGCTGGGGATCATAAGATGCATCCTTGTGCCTTTTTGTCTCACAAACTATCTCCCGCAGAGAGAAACTACGACGTCGGAAACCGAGAGCTGTTGGCAGTCAAGATGGCTCTGGAGGAGTGGAGGCACTGGCTTGAGGGGGCGCCACAGCCGTTCTTGGTTTGGACCGACCACAAGAACCTTCAATACATCCGCAAAGCTAAGAGGTTGAACTCACGCCAGGCCCGGTGGCAACTTTTTTTAACCGTTTTGACTTTACATTGTCTTTCAGACCTGGGTCCAAGAATGGCAAACCTGACGTCCTCTCACGCCTCCATGACCCAGAGCCCATGGCCAAGGATCCAGAGCCAATCCTTCCACTCTCCCGTGTGGTTGGGGTGGTGACATGGCCTATAGTAGATCAGGTGAAACGTGTCAATGGTGAGGGGCCGAAACCTAGTGGCTGTCCATTGGACAGGCTATTCGTGCCTGAATCCATGCGGTCACAGGTTATTCATTGGTCTCACACATTACTGCTCACTTGTCATCCAGGGGTCAAGCGGACCATATTCGTCGTTCGACAGAGGTTTTGGTGGCCTTCCTTGGTTAAGGATGTCTCCGAATATGTGGCTGCCTGTGTAGTTTGTGCCAGGAACAAGACGTCATCAAAATCACAGATGGGACTGCTGCAGCCTCTCCCCGTTCCCAGCAGGCCCTGGTCTGACATTTCGTTGGATTTTGTCACGGGTCTTCCTCCATCCAAGGGTAACACCACTGTCCTCACTGTAGTGGACAGGTTCTCTAAGATGTTCCATTTTATTGCCATGCCAAAGTTGCCGTCAGCTAAAGAGACTGCTCAGGCGTTATTGACTCATGTTGTCCGTATTCATGGTATTCCCAGAGACATTGTGTCGGATCGAGGTCCTCAGTTTTCCTCCAAGTTCTGAAAGGAGTTTTTCACCCTCCTGGGAGAGTCCGTCAGCCTCACCTCAGGTTATCATCCCCAGTCCAACGGACAGACGGAACGGCTGAATCAGGAGCTGGAGACGTGCCTGCGCTGCCTGGTTTCTCAGAACCCTGCAACCTGGAGCGAGCATCTGACATGGGTGGAGTATGCACGCAACTCTTTGCCCACCTCTGCTACCGGTCTGTCTCCCTTTCACTGTGTCTTTGGCTATCAGCCTCCTCTATTCTCAGAAACTGAGAAGGAGGTGGTGGTGCCATCTGCTCACGCCTTAGTCAGAAGATGCCACCGTGTCTGGGCTGCAGCTCGTCGGGTCCTCCTGAGGAATTCGGCTCGGATGAAGACAGTGGCGGATCAACGGTGGCGGGCGGCACCTACATACAGACCGGGGCAGCGGGTGTGGTTGTCCACAAAGGATCTGCCACTCAGGGTCTTGTCAAAGAAGCTCGCTCCAAGGTTTGTGGGTCCATTTCCTGTCAATAAAATAATCAATCCTGTATCTGTCCGTCTCCGTCTGCCCAGGTCACTACGGGTTCATCCAACGTTCCACGTCAGTCGAATCAAACCGGTTCTGGACAGTCCCCTGGTTCCACCCTCCAAACCCCCCCCGTGTTGTTGATGGCGGTCCGGTGTACTCTGTCATACGTCTCCTGTCACTGAGAAATCGAGGCCGAGCTCGTCAATTTCTGGTTGATTGGGAGGGCTACGGTCCTGAAGAACGGTCCCGGGTCCCGTCCAGTTTTATCGTGGGCAAAGACTTAATCAAGGACTAGGCCTACTACAGGTGTCATCCGGAGGTCCCAGGGCCGTCAGGTGTCGTCCCTAGAGGGGAGGGTACTGTTGTGCGTAGACGGCTCTGCTAAGATTGTTCCCTAGTTTAGGTTTCATGTTATGTGTTTAGATAGGTTCCTGTTTTATTTTGATAGTCTTGTCTACCCTCATGTGTCTAAAGTACGTTTCCTGCCTTGTCTGTTTTCCCACGGTTGTGATTGTCTAATTGTCTTCACCTGGTGTTGTCTGTCTAGTATATATAGTTCTCGTCTTCCCCTGTCTCGTTGCCAGATTGTCTTGTGTGTTCCAAGCCTTCCAGCGTAAGATCCTTTTGTCATTGTCCATAGAGTTATCGTCCATAGAGTTAGATTAGTGTATTAGTAGTTTTTGTTTTGTTGCTTTATGTATTCAGTGTGTTATGACCTGTCTACATTAAAACACTTTATTTTGATACTTTGTTTGTCTCTGCATCGTGCATTTGATTCCACACCCTTGTACAGCCCTAACATTATGTTTGGTGATACTTTATAGATTGACTTCTAATAAATGGTGACATGCAAATATTTGTTTATTGTAAGTACTCTGATAAATTGCATATAAAGTACTATTTACAAGTATTTGACAATGAGATTTAAAAAAAATGTATATTTTTATAAATCAAAGCTTTATATCTCCTTATTTACAGTATTGTCATATATCGCTCTATACAGAGGGCGGCTGGTGGACTTTTTTCTAGGTAGGGCTGTGCCACATGCAATCAATTTCAGAAAACATCCCAGTATGACTTAATGCAAAAAAAACAGGAGTTTTCCGTGTTAATTTACCAGTCTTAAATTGTAATGGCTCCATAAACAATTTAAGCATTTGAGACTGAGGACTATTGAAGAAGATTGAAGATTCAACTTATTGTCATTACGTAGTACAGGTACTATGTAACGAAACGGTTTCTCTGCATTTGACCCATCCTAGTGTTAGGAGCAGTGGGCTGCCATTATGAACGGCACCTGGGGATTATGTACAACAACTTAAAAACAATGGCATTAGCAATACTGTGGTGAGAAAACGTGGATGTTTTTTTGACAGGAATGTTGTTCTTCTCTCCTTCTGGGTGGCAAACCTCTCAATGACCTTCTTATTAAAGTCAGGAATGTCCCTGACAAGTTTCTTCTCCATGGAGAGCATAGCCAGAGCATTGAGGCGATCCTGTGACATGGTGTTTCTCAGGAAGGTCTTGATCCTCTTCAAAGTAGAGAAGCACCTCTCAGATTCAGCTGTTGTCAGGGGTGTGGTGATGAGGATCCTGAGAAGACTGACAGTCTCTGTGAAAGTGCTCTGAAGGTTGTTCTCCATGAAAAACTGGCACAGCCTTGAACTCGCTGTTATCATAGATGACGATGAGGGAGGGACAGTTCCGTTTTGAGCTTGGCCTTGTTCAACATGGGGTACGCCTGCACTGTCGTTTCAAGTGCTGCATCAGGGAACTTCACACTGTGTTGTTGGAACAACTCTCCATGCTGATGAAGTGCTGGGTGAAGGAGAACCATCAGGATGGTATCACATACCTGTAAAAGATATATCATTATCTCAAATTGAAATAAAGCTGTGAAAGTAATGCTGAACACATATTTCCAAGTCAAGTATATGACTAGGTTTTAACACCATTACTCCTAATTGTACTTCACAGCATGTTTCCTTCTCCTGATCTTTAACTCTAGTGCTTTCCACAACAAAACAAGGTTTACAGTGGCATTTCAATAAATAAACCACATATTTTCTGTTACATGTGAGGATGCCTTATCCTTTTTGTGACTGCTCTGACATAAACCTGGAATCTACAAAAATATTAAACAAAAATATGAATGCCAATATATAAATTGCAGACTGCCTGCTGCATCATTCGATCATTGTGGCAATATGCCATCCTGTGCGCAGTGTATATATATATATGTATATATATATATATATATATATATGTATGTATGTATGTATATATGTATATGTATATATGTATATGTATGTGTGTATGTGTATATGTATGTATGTAGGACTATATGTATGTATATATATGTATGTATATATATATATATGTGTGTATATGTATGTATGTATATATGTATATGTATATGTATGTGTGTATGTGTATATGTGTATATGTATATGTATGTATGTAGGCCTATATGTATGTATATATATATATATATATGTATACAGTATGTATGTGTATGTATATATATATTAGGGCCGGGACTTTAACGCGTTAATTAAGATTAATTAATTACACAAAAATTAACGCGTTAAAAAAATTAACGCATTTTAATCGCACTTATTTTTGCACCGTGGAACGTTTCTCACTGGATGAGTTTCAGGCGTACCGATTATACTGGAGCACCAACTAACGTTCATGACTTCAGACAACAACAAACCACAGTGAACAACAGTGGGAAATGTTGTTTTAAAAAACGGACGGATGGAAGCGTCGATAAGAGCACGGTTGTGTGCAAATTATGCAAAAAGGAATTCGCATATCACCGCAGCACATCAAGCCTCAAGTATCACCTCAATGCAAAACATATAGCAGCTAGCGTGGAAGCTAGCGTGGACGTTAGCCTCTTTTATCGCGTTCGCACCAAAAAGAGCCGGTACTAAAATTAGTTAATGAGAACCTTTTTACCCCCACGAAAGTCCCTGCTAGAGAGCAGAGAGCTGCTAGAGAGCAGGGACTTTCGTACGGCTCTCTTGTGAGAAAAGAGCTATATTTCTGATTGGCTGGGCGGATTGCAAACCACGCCCCGTAAAACTCCCAAAAAGTTTTGTGAAGCCGCCATTTTATTATCCTCGCATTAGCATTATTAGCATTAGCATTAGCCCAGTGCAGAAACGCAGAGAGACTAACTTATGGCAACACAAAATAAAACATGGGAGCGGTGGAGATGAGGAGGTGTCGGCGTTCTGGCGATTTACTCGGAAGGCTTCAGTAGAAGCTGCTGGGACTCCCAGCAGCTTCTACTGAAACTCCGGGGACTTCCGGCCGGGGACTTTGGGCGGCAGTATACGCCGTGAAGTGGTTTGCGGCCTGCCAGTAAACCCAAAGCAGAAGAAGAAGAAGTGACGTCAGTGGCTTCATTTACCTAATCCACCCCCAGGTTCAAAGAGTTCTCATGAACTAAATTCTCATGAACCTTTGTGGGAAAAGTACTGCGGTGTGAATGCGCCTAATGGTATACTAAAATCCATGTGAAAAAAATTGCTTCTCACTGTTCTTAGGTCAAATATGTATATGCGATTAAAAATGAGATTAATTTCGATTAATTAATTACAAAGCCTCTAATTAATTAGATTAATTTTTTTAATCGAGTCCGGGCCCTAATATATATATATATATGTGTATATGTATATATATATAGGGCAAACACTGACATATCACAATTTACCTCCGTAGCCAGCCTCTGTTGTTCTCCTGCTCCCAGCGTCCTCCGTCTCTTGACGGGCTCCTGCGGCCGGTCAGATGCACTGTCCACACTTAGAGAGGAAATGGAGGCCCTGATCCAAAACATAAAGTTTAGGTTGCTAACTTGCCATGAAACTCATTAATGTGCAATTATATTCATTGTGTGCAATATAGTCATTGTTGTTTACAGTATAAATTATGTATATCATTAATTATAAACTATTTATTTTTGACTTTTGTCTGTTTAAAAACAAAACATATTATATAACATTCATGAGCCAGATGCAATGTAATTTCGTTCTGCAGTGCACTTGTCCTGTGTGTAGTATGTATAACAACTAGGCCTAAATTAACCTAGAATCAATAACAACTAGGCCTCCTCTAGAAATTGACCTGGTGGACACCTGAATAAGCCTGTTATTACAAACTTTGTTTATTAACTACTTTACCTGCATTATTATCCAAATCTGAGTGTCTTCTCTTTCCTTTTTAAATACTAAAACAAAATTGTGATGTGATACATGATGTTCATTCACTTTGATGACATGGCACATTTAGACATTTGGAAGTGAGGAACTGATCTTTTCTAAACGTTTTCTCAGCCAAAATATAGTTATTTACCTGAGCGTCGGCGTAGCGTAGTAGAAGCACCAGCTGGCAGTAGATGGAGACGTCCGTCGTCTCGTTGACTTGAATGGCGATACAATCAGCGCTGTTTACCTCCTCCATGTAATCCCTCCGCACTGACAACATGCAGTCCAACAGCTCGTTTTGTACCGTCTTTGAAGTGCCTTTAAAAATGGTGGAGGTCTTTAGGTGCTCCTCCAGCACATTGTCCAGGGAGCAAACAAAATCCACCAATCCCCTGAAAATTCCAGGGTTGACTGAAGAGTGATTGATTGATTGATTGAAAAGTTTATTAACAGCTTGTATATTGAGTAAAAGACTTCACACAATTGATTATTTTGCATAGAATATTCCTGTTTTTGTCCACCTCCTCATTGTGTTTCCTGACCGCAATCCTGTGGCGCTCATCCAGCTGCGTATGCAATGTTCACTCTGCCTAGCGTGGCTAGCTTCATAGCATTGTCCATGTGGGCGCTGGTGTTCTCATGCTTCCTCACTTTCTCAGACAGCCAGGTGCTTCATATCCCTCACTCCAGTTGTTGTCCATGCTGCATCTGTCCCTGTTGTTTTAAAAACCAAGCAAGGAAAGCAAAATAAGGCATTAGCATGACTGCATCCAGCTAGCCAGCTAGCCTTTCTCACTATCCTGCTGTTTAATGACAATATCAGGTTGATCTGGGCCCAGCTCTTTCACCTGAAGTTTGTCCGCCAAACTTCTTCTCTCAAACGACTCTTGGATGAGAGATTTCACAGAGTTAGGGTTGAGTCTTGGGGTAGTGCTCACGCTCACCATTGTCTTTGTTGTTAAAATGGCGCCCACAGAGACTGGTCCTGGTTATATCAGTTACTTGGGGCGATACAAGAATCGCCACTCCGGAAGAAGTTTTGAGGACGCTGATTGGCTACATTTTATGACACTCGTTAATATCTTGAATCAACAATTGGCTAACATGTTACAGAGACCCACCTCCGTGGGGCGATTTCTCCATAGCCCCAGCAAAGTACTTCAGTCATACTATACAGTGTATAGGAAAAGCAATTTAAATAAAGTTAAAAAAAAATAGAAAAGCATTTCCTTGTGTGTGGTTTAGGGAGGGCGGTGCCCTATCACCCCCTATGGGCCAGCCGCCATTGGCTCTATATAGAATCGGAACTCCAGCTCATAACGTATTGTCATATGCTAATTGCTAACTTGCTAATAGCCCTATAATATAACTGATTACCTGGAGCTAACAATGAAACGTTACTTAAACTTCCACCCAGATTTGTTGAGCAAAATCACACAAGTTATATATGTTCTAGATCTGTGTACAAAAGTGAAATGCAGGTATTGTTGGACTGGAGATGTTTTTATACTACTTTGACTTTGAGTTATGACACAGGCCCATCTGCATTGAAAGGTCAGCATAATTTACAGCAATAGTGCAAACACAATCAAACCAAATCATCCTCCAGACTCAGGTGTAAGAAATGTATTTCTAATGTGAGGTAGTGTGAGTCAAAAACATCAGAACTGTTCTGAATCAATAACACATTCTCCCATTTAACTTGAATGATGGGAATAAGGAACCTGTCTAAGTTGTCTGATTCCTTAATAGCGCATCCAACTTGTTCCCATGTGCAGTATTGTATATTCATGTGGTATCTTTTACCAGTTTATATGGGACCAGATCCACCCTGTAGATTTAAAGAAACACTTAAAAAATGCTTTTGATAATTAAGGATTTATAATGGTTTACACTGACTGCGGTTTAAAAAAAAAAAAAAGGTTTGCAGCTGCACCCAAAGATTTCTCAGGAGATCATAAGTAAATCAACTTTTAAGAGGAATTGATAATGGAGTCAGTATTGTTAAATGTTATCAATTTCCATTCCTATTCATGTTTGCCTTACAGTTCCTGCATATTTCCAGTTAATGTTACTATTATGATAACTGCACCTAAAATATAACACATGTTTAGCTAGTGGTTTAGGGTGTTATGAATGTGTTGACTGATGTGTCATTTCCTTTTTATTTATTGTAGGCAGGGCCCTGTCTGTGTAGTGTGTGTTTTTGTAATTACTACAAGTGAGCATTTCAATGAGTCAAATTTAAAAAAGAAAATGTATGCAGTAATACATGTGATAAGACGATTATGATAAATTGATATTATTCATTACATGACTTTACTTATTAAAGATTAGTATATTTCTCCTTTTCTAGTAGACCTGTGCCTTTCTTAAACTCAAAGTATCTACAGTGAAAAATGTTTTTGATGTGGAAATCCATGGTATGGATCAGATGTATAATTAGTTATCATTTGTAATGTGCTCTATCGTGCATGCTGTGATCTGCTTTCTGGACCTTGTTGCATGTTTTATTTTTTTAAACTTCAGCAGGAGCAGTTGTGAGCTTTTGTTTTTATAAGGGCACATACAAAAGCATAAAGAGATAAAGTTACCGTCTTAAGTCTTCCGTAATTCGACCCAGAAGATTTTTTTTATGATCATCTTCATTCCAGAAGACTATTGATGTTAGATAAAGATTATTTCCTCCCTCCCTGTCTTCCTTCTTCCTTTTAGTTCTATTGATTTGGTTCCAAAAGCTGACAATAGTTTAAATATTTGAAAACATGAAACTAGTGCCCCTCCTCCACTGACTGCTTGATGTAGCTTCACATTGAAGGACTGATATGGAAAAGGTCCTTTTCATCTAGCTTTGGTGAAATAACTTGTATTTCTGCACTGTCCCTGCAAAAGTAAACAATAAAGTTGTGCATTCATATTAAATAATGCCAGTTACTTTGGGCCAACAGAAGGATGTGTGAGTCTGAATGACAGTTTCCCAGCCAATTGTGATAAAGTGAGAACTTTTAGCAGACACTGAATTTCCACTCTTGGATGAGAGATTTCACAGAGTTAGGGTTGAGTCTTGGGGTAGTGCTCACGCTCGCCATTGTCTTTGTTGTTAAAATGGCGCCCGCAGAGACTGGTCCTGGTTATATCAGTTACTTGGGGCGATACAAGAATCGCCCCTCCGGAAGAAGTTTGAGGTAGCTGATTATGACACTCGTTAATATCTTAAATCAACAATTGGCTAACAGAGACCCACCTCCGTGGGGCGATTTCTCCATCGCCCCAGCACAGTACTTCAGTCATACGTATGCAGTGTATACGAAAAGCAATTTAAATAAAGTTTAAAAAAATAGAAAAATCATTTCCTTGTGTGTGGTTTAGGGAGGGCGGCGCCCTATCGCCCCCTATGGGCCAGCATTCATTGGCTCTATATAGAATCGGAACTCCAGCTCATAACGTATTGTCATATGCTAATTGCTAACTTGCTAATAGCCCTATAATATAACTGATTACCTGGAGCTAACAATGAAACGTTACTTTAACGTGGGTTTGCTATCCTGGCTCCAAAATGGTGGAATGAGCTCCCCATTGACATCAGGACAGCAGAAAGCCTGCACATCTTCCGGCGCAGACTGAAAACTCATCTCTTTCGACTCCACTTCGAGCGAGAGAATTACTAACAAAGAATTACTAACAAAGCACTTATATACTAATAAAGGACTGGCTTATCTATAGCCAGTTGAGTAGCACTTGAAATGTTTGGCTCTATGAAACCTGATGTACTTATATGATTCTGTTTTCTTCAAGGTTGTGTCTTCCTGGTCGAATGTACTTATTGTAAGTCGCTTTGGATAAAAGCGTCAGCTAAATGCAATGTAATGTTAACTTCCCCCCAGATTTGTTGAGCAAAATCACACAAGTTATATATTTTCTAGATCTGTGTACAAAAGTGAAATGCGGGTATTGTTGGACTGGAGATGTTTTGATACTACTTTGATTTTGAGTTATGACACAGGCCCATCTGCATTAAAGAGATAAAGTTACCGTCTTAAATCTTCCGTAATTCGACCCAGAAGATTTGTTTTATGATCATCTTGGGGAAATTCCAGAAGACTATGTTAGATAAAGATTATTTCCTCCCTCCCTGTCTTCATTCTTCCTTTTAGTTCTATTGATTTGGTTCCAAAAGCTGACAATAGTTTAAATATTTGAAAACATGAAACTAGTGCCCCTCCTCCACTGACTGCTTGCTGTAGCTTCACATTGAAGGACTGATATGGAAAAGGTCCTTCTCATCTAGCTTTGGTGAAATAACTTGTATTTCTGCACTGTCCCTGCAAAAGTAAACAATAAAATAATCGGAAAGTGTGCATTCATATGAAATAACGCCAGTTACTTTGGGCCAACAGAAGGATGTGTGAGTCTGAATGACAGTTTCCCAGCCAGTTGTGATAAAGTGAGAACTTTTGGCAGACACTGAATTTCCACTCATCGCTTCAAATATGAAAGTGACTCCTCTCTGTCTGTGATATGGCAGAGATCCATAAAGCACCAGCTAGCTTTGACTGCTCCACTGTCAACAACGGCACCGAGGTAAAGCCTAGAAATCCTGTATTTAAAAAAACACTGTTGCACAAAAAGGTTTCAAACAGTGAATCAAGCTAAACTAGTGTTGGATCCTCGGTGCAAGCCGAAGGGACTATTCAGTGGACATTTAAATTTCCGCAGCATCTGCAATAAACATGAACAACTAGAAGATCTCCTCCTTGAGTCCAATATTGACAGTCGTCACCATCCACTCTTGTATCAAATCAAATCAATCAAATCAAGTTTTATTTATATAGCACATTTATAAACGATTTTTGGTCGAGCCAAAGTGCTGTACATAAAATAAAAATAGCCTACAGTAGAGACACTTTACAGCAAATACAACAGCACAGATTGTTCAGAATATCATTATGAGGGCGACTGTGGCTGCGAGGGAGTGCGGTCGTCTTTCAACCAGAAGGTTGTAGGTTCGATCCCAGCCCGTGCAGCCAACATGTCGATGGGCAAGATACTTAACCCTGAGTTGCTCCCGATGGCATGGCCAACGGTGTGTGAATGTGTGTGAATGTTAGTTCCTAGAGCAAGTGGTACTGCTCTGTATGAATGGGTGTGAATGGGTGAATGACATGTAGTATGTAAAGCGCTTTGAGGGGTCGTAAAGATTGGATAAAGCGCTATATAAGTACGGTCCATTTACCATTTATGAGAAAAACGACACCCTCTATCCTTAGACCCTCACATCGTACAAGGAAAAACTTCCAGAGAAAACCCACAGTTTAAGGGGAAAAAATGGGAGAAACCTCAGGGAGAGCAACAGAGGAGGGATCCCTCTCCCAGGACGGACAGACGTGCAATAGATGCCGTGTGTAAATCGAAGAGATAATACATTTTACAGCATATAGACCGAATGTTAGGAAATGCATGTGTCTGTAATAAGAAGATGAATCCACGAGGATGTCAGCTACAATCCTGTGGAAGCCATCAGGGAAGCAGCATGACGAGACCCAAGGCAGGACCGCAGAGACAGGTTCAGCCACGACCCGAAGTCCACGACTTAATCCAGAACTCAGGATAGAGGATCCAAGACACAGGACTACAGCAAGAGGATCAGCCTCGACTCCGGATCCCGGCGTAGATATAGATACAAAACAAGAAAAAAGATTTGGCTGGGTTAATCGGAACAAGAGAATACACAGACACAGACAGAGAGGGAAAAGGTCATTGGATAAAAGTTATTCTTGATAACCCTCTAGAAAGATCTCATGAACTTCCCCACTCAATCTATCAAGACCCGAGCAGTTCTATTAGATATAGGATAAGAAACAGAGATAGGTATCTATGTCAGCCAGGATATAATGTGTTTAGGAAGGACAGACTGAAGGGAAAAGGAGGGTGTGTGTTGCTTTATGTGAGAAATAACTTTACCTGTAGGGAGATTGCACTCCCAGCTAATATTGAATTTGATTGTGTTGGTGTGGAAATCAAACTATCTGAGGAAATGTCCCTCACCATGATTTGCCTGTATCGACAACCCACCGCTAAGGTGGATTTCTATGACCAGGTAAAACTCCTGCTGAATTCCTGTGACTCCAACAATGAGCTAATTATTGTAGGAGACTTTAATATCAACTGGAATGACAAACAAAATAGAGCTTAAAACGGATCATGGATAAACACAACTTAATACAACTAATGGATCAACCGACTAGAATAACCAAAACCTCTAAGACTATTATAGATTTATTATTTACATCACACTACTCAGCCTCCCCGGGAAAGTTTACTCTAAGGTACTCGAAAGGAGGGTCAGGCCGATTGTCGAACCTCAGATTGAGGAGGAACAATGCGGATTCCGTCCTGGTCGTGGAACGACGGATCAGCTTTTTACTCTCGCAAGGATCCTGGAGTGGGGCCTGGGAGTACGCTTATCCGGTCTACATGTGTTTTGTAGACTTGGAGAAGGCGTATGACCGAGTTCCCAGGGAGTTACTGTGGGAGGTGCTGCGGGAGTATGGGGTGAGGGGGTCTCTACTCAGGGCCATCCAATCTCTGTACTCCCAAAGCGAGAGCTGTGTCCAGGTCCTCGGCAGTAAGTCGGACCCATTTCCGGTGAGGGTTGGCCTCCGCCAGGGCTGCGCTTTGTCACCAATCCTGTTTGTAATATACATGGATCGGATTTCGAGGCGTAGTCATGGGGGAGGGGGTCTGCAGTTCGGTGGACTAAGGATTGCACCACTGCTTTTTGCAGATGATGTGGTTCTAATGGCTTCATCGGTCTGCGACCTTCAGCACTCACTGGATCGGTTCGCAACCAAGTGTGAAGCAGCTGGGATGAGGATCAGCACCTCCAAATCTGAGGCCATGGTTCTCAGCAGGAACCCGATGGACTGTCCACTCCAAGTAAGGAATGAGTCCTTACCCCAAGTGAAGGAGTTCAAGTATCTCGGGGTCTTGTTCTCGAGTGAGGGAACAATGGAGCGTGAGATGGGCCGGAGAATCGGAGCAGCGGGAGCGGTACTGCAGTCGCCTTACCGCACCGTTGTGACGAAAAGGGAGCTGAGCCAGAAGGCAAAGCTCTCTGTTTACCGGGCCATTTTCGTTCCTACCCTCACCTATGGTCATGAAGGATGGGTCATGACCGAAAGAACGAGATCGCGGATACAAGCGGCCGAGATGGGTTTTCTCCGCAGGGTGGCTGGTGTCTCCCTTAGGGATAAGGTGAGAAGTTCGGTCATCAGGGAGGGACTCGGAGTTTAGCCGCTCCTCCTTCGCGTCGAAAGGAGCCAGTTGAGGTGGTTCGGGCACCTAGTTAGGATGCCACCTGGGCGCCTCCCTAGGGAGGTTTTCCAGGCACGTCCAGCTGGGAAGAGACCAAGGGGTAGACCTAGGACCAGGTGGAGGGATTATATCTCTTCGCTGGCCTGGGAGCGCCTTGGGATCCCCCAGTCAGAGCTGGTTGATGTCGCCAGGGAAAAGAAAGTTTGGAACTGCTGCTACCCCCGCGACCCGACCACGGATAAGCGGGAGAAGATGGATAGATGGACAAACAAAGCTGACAGAATAGTTCAAACCTACAACTTGCTGACTGGTCTTTCTGACCATAATCTTGTTCTTTTTGCCAGGAAACTCACAAAAAAAAGGTTCATGGCCATCCCTAAAACCCCTGCCTTCGGTTCTCGCTTCATCCCCAAAAACCTGCAACAACGTTTTATGGTGGCAGTGAAAATAATTGATTGGGGAGACACACTGTCCTCTGACGATATTGGTGAAAACGGTAATCTTTTTATATCCAAAATTAATGATGCAATGTCTTCCTTCTCAAGGAAAGAGTGCCTTAGGGACAGGAAGGAACATTATCTTCCCTGGCTGAATCTACAGTGCAGGAATCTCATGAAATCTAGAGACCAACTATTAAAGCAGAGCTTGAAATCCGGACTATCCACTGATAGACAGACAGTTCTCTCATGCACGTAACAAGGTAACACAAACAATAAGACAGGCCAAAGCAACGTTTTTCATCAACATAATTGAAGGTGCGAAAGGTAACAGTAAAAACGTTTGGCAAATCCTAAATAAACTATTAGGTAAACCAAACAGGAAAATAATGTTTTAGAATTAAAAATCAACGATGCCCTGATAAAAGACCCTGCAGTGTTGGCCAGCTCTCTAAATTAGTATTTTATAAATAGTGCTCTGGACATTACAAAGCTCTTCCCGCCATCTGAGGTCTCACCTAGCCCGACTGTGGATACATACCCCGTTATTGACCTGGAGGAAATCACAGAGGTGGAGGTAAAACATATAATCTTAGGGTTAAGAGGTTCTAAGGCTAGGGATGCAGATGATTTCGACACCAACTTTATAAAAACACATATTGATGGTCTAATAAAACCAATTAGTATGCTAGTAAATCAATCTATCAGCACGAGGGAAGTTCCATCATCCTGGAAAGTGGCCACGGTGACACCAATTTTTAAATCTGGGAATAAGGCAATGATGTCCAATTACAGACCATCAGCGTCTCTAAGATAGCTGTTAGAAAAATACCATTACTGTTTTCTCTGTACATTAATGACTTGCCTAATGTATGTCCTGAGTTGAATGTGCAAATGCATGCCGATGATGCGGTCATCTTTGTACGTGGGAAAAACACTGAAATGATCTCATCATGTCTCTCAAATGCTTTGGACAAGGTTCACCACTGGCTGAACAACATTTGCTTACAGTTAAATGCAAAGAAAACAGTATGCATGATGTTCAGTAAACGACCAGTCAAAATCGAAGGATCCAATGTGTCACGATCTGTCTGTGTTGTGTTTTGTCTTGTCTAGATCTGTCTTTGGTTTTCTGTCTACGTTGTGTCTTGTCTAGATCTGTCTTTGGTTTTCTGTCTGCGTTGTGTTTTGTCTGGTTTAGATCTGTCTGTGGTTCCCTGTCGTTAGTTTCCCTGGTGTGTCTAATTTACCCGATTGTGTTCACCTGGTCTCCCTGTGTTTTCTCCTCCCTCCTCACCTGTGTCTTGTTTGTATGATTAGTCTTGTGTGTATTTAAGTTCTGGTTTTTCTGTCTGTATTTTTCGGTTCGTCTGGTGTAATGACTTGGTCTGCGGTGAGTGTTCTGTTCAGTCTTTGTTAAATCGTTTAGCCTTGAAATAAATTAGATATTTTTGTCACTTGAATCTGCATTTGGGTCCTGCTTCCTACACACATCGTAACACAATGTGTTTTTAAACGGAGCAGCAATAGAACTAGTCCCCCACTCCAAGTATCTTGGAGTGATACTGGAGTCGAACTTGACTTTTAAGAAAGTATCCAATACCATTAAATTCAACTTGCAACATTTTAAACAAATTAGACCTTTCTTAACTGTCAATGCTGCAAAGTCATACCTCCACTGTATGATTCTATCCCACATTGAATGCTGTTTTACAAACTGGTCGTTTGCTTGTGCCACAAACCTGAAACCCATAGAACAGCTGTACAAGAGAGCTATCAAGGTTTTTGACAGAGCCAAATTCATACCACCACTGTACCATCCTGGAGAAACACAATTTCTTGAGTTGTGACCATTTTAAGTCTTTTAAAAGCATGTGCTTTATTTATAAATTTTTACATGGACTGCCCCTCCCTTAGGGGAATTCATCCACAAAAAACACACTGGACGCTGCACTAGGTCAGAAACCAGAGGAGACTGTGAAGTCCACCGCAGACGGACCACTTTTGGACAAAATGTCCTCTCCATTAAAGGCAGCTCTTTCTGGAATAGCCTCCCAACTGAGATATGGGATTGTCCCACTCTCAATAGTTTTAAAGGTCAACTCAAAGAATGGTTGAGAAACAAACAGACGTGCGATCACCGCTGCACTTTAACACAGGGGTATCTTCTCTTGCACTTTAATCTTCTCTTGCACTTTATATATCGTAGCTGCTATAGTGTACTGCCATGTGGTTAATGCTTGTATATGCTGCTCTTGCTCTTCCTGCATGTCATGTATTTATTTTTGCTATGCAGGGTTTCCCACACATAGACTATACTTGGGCGGGCCGCCCAGGTATATTAACGGCCCCCCAAGTATATTTCGCGACCCTTTCTTTTTTTTAATAATTTTTTTTTGTATTTATTCGTCCGTGACCACGACGCCATCTGCGATCGATTAACTTGTGGACAATGATCCCTCGCTCCCTTGCTCTGATCTCGCCTCGTTAAGTGGCCTGCCTCACACAGGGTGACTGGCTGTCTACATGATGTGGCCTGCCAACATGGCCACTGTCATACAGATCATAAATCAAAGCCCTTGATTGGTCTCTGTGTGTCATTCAAGCTCGGGATAACCTCAGCTCAGGTGAGGTAAAGGACTCTCTGAGTGTTTAGATAGTTAACTTAGTTTAAGTTCTCAGTGGGTCTCAAACGGTGTGGTCACCATTTATGTAAACACATATTTCCATTTGAGAGGGTAGTGATTGATCTAATGGATAGTGAGGTGGGCTGAAGATCGGAAGGCTGTGAGTTCAAATCCCGCCAGGAACACCTCCACTAGTGTGCCCTTGAGTGCCATCTTTACGCAAAATGATTATACAAAATGAAAACTTTTTTTTGCACACCCCTCTCATGAGTCATTCAACAGCCTGTGTGGGGAGGAGAATAGCTCTCCAGAGGCTAAACACATAGCACCTGGGGTCATGGAGCCTGAGGAGCTGGGTCTGCCCGAGATGATGACCGTGTACAGCCCGGAGCCTCCGCCACACACACACACACACACACACACACGCTCATTCAGCAAGTTATTTGTTTACAAAAGATTGCTCTTACTTTGGATGTCTTTTTAATATTCAAGGCTTCTGTTGAAACATTTCCAGTTAGCTTGACAGAAAAAAAGTTTGATGTTGGTTTATTTTTTTGTTTAATAGAAACAGATAGCATGGCAGTAGTAAAGATAGTATAGTATTACTTTGGTTCCTTTTTTCATATTTATGGCTTTTGTAGAATCATTAGCAGTTAGCATGACAGCAGTAAACATCATATATATATATATATATTCATTTGATATTAAAGGCTTTTGTTGAATCATTAGCAGTTTGGGGGAGAGTAGTAGAGTTTGTGTATTGTGTTTTTTTTTGTTTCCTTGTTGCCTCAAAGATAAAAAGATAGCACATTTATCATGAATTGGCTTGTGGAGTTTAATTTGGCTGGTGAGAGGTGTCAGGTGTATTTGCACAGGACTATGAATCCTGGATGAGCTGGTTAAAGTTGACATTTGACCTGTGTCTATATTCATTTGTCTGCAGCAGCACTGTGCAAACTCTGGCAGTATTTGTTTTATCTGCGTCTCACAACATAGGTGCCAACCTGGCATGCTCATATCACATTATGCACTTACACCTGATCATGAATTGTATGCTGTGCTCTTAAAGGAAGAAAACACAATGCCTCATTGGGAATTTGAGGAGCTTCTCTATAAGGAGGAGGGTTGTTCAAGATGTGCTGATGTACAACTATTCATTTATAAACAATGTTATCTTGTTAGTTGTCAGTATCAACAGGTATCATAACAAAAAGGTTTCTGTTCCTAAAGATGGTCAATCGTCCAAGACTCCCTGCATTGTCCTGAAACACTCCAAAAGTTGCACAGTTCACACAAAGTTTGGAAAATGTTTTAGTTGAAATATACTCCTTAAAGGTCCCATGTCATGCTTTTCCGGTTATTACCCGTGCCCTTGTGTGTTATGAAGGTTTTTCTGCATGTAAACGGTCTGCAAAGTCACAAACCCTCAAATTACACCCTGTAGAGAGTAAAACTCTAACCTAAGACCTGCCCAGAACGCCTCGTTGGAGATTTCTCTTTTTCCATTGTTTGCTTCCTGGGTTCTGTGATGTGTGAACACCCAGATCAACAACAAATGACCGGATTGGCCCAAATGGACCAATCCGCGGAGCACCTCACACACCAGGATCCCTTGGCTAACTAACAGGGAGTCCCCATTGACTTGCATAGAGCTCCCTGAACGCTGGTAATAGACAAGTTGGGATCGCAGAGAAATGCTCTCCGCAGACCCATGCTCACAGCGTTATAAACAGGGGTGCACATAACTTTTTTAGTGAGTTACTCAGATGAGTACCAGGAGACAGCGTTTGGTACTCACCCCACACGAAGTGTGGTCCTCCTCAGCGTCTCCTTCACTGTCCTCTATTTACACTTCTTGCATGCTAGATGATGAAGATGATGAAGATGCACCTCCCTGTCTCTTTTTAAGCCTCCGATATGCTTTCTCCAAAACTTGTTGCCAAAACTGTGAAGTCCTTGCATTTCCTGAGGTCAAATACTAAGAAATTATCACATGACTTGAAGTCATATCTGATTTCAGATGTGGGAACTGGGAAGTTACTAAGTACACTTCTTCAAGTACTCTACTTAAGTACAATTTTTAGATATTTGTACTTTACTTTGATCTAATTTGTAAAATTAGCTGCACCTTTACCAGCTTTGAGAACACTTTAATGATCAATCATTACAAAACATATCATATATATTATTCTGAAATGGACCAATCTGCACAATGACTACTTTTACTTTTGGTACTTTAACTATATTTTGATGATAATACTTTTCCTAATTTTACTTGAGTAACATTTTAAATGCAGGACTTTTACTGTAACAGAGTAACACTCTGGTACTTCTACTTTTACTCAAGTACAATATCTGAGTACTTCTTCCACCTCTGTCTGATTTCAAACTCTTCCATTAACATCCTGAGGAAGTTTGCAACTGTGTGTTTTACTCCACTTTGGTGTAAATCAAACTGCAGCAGCTTGACCACAGAGCGTGAACCTTGTGATCAGCTGATTTTGCGTAGTTCTCCAGTGTGTGCGCGGGGCACAGAATGTGCACAGGGGAGTCTCCCACTGCAGCCAGTTGGCGGAGTTTTGGCACAATTCTGTTCATACCGACGTTAACCCTAGGAGCTCCAACAAGCCGTGTAGGACCCACCCTCTGGAACTCTCTCCCCCCCGAAATCCGCAGCGCCCCAACCCTGGACATTTTCCAAAAAGCCCTCAAAACGCACCTTTTTACCAAGGCTTTCGCCACTGTATAGTTAGTTTAATAGGTTTATTTGTCCGCTACTTCCCCCCCCCCCACCCCCTTAACCTGTCTGCCTTTTTTTCCCCTACTCCCCCCCCCCCCCTTACCCGACTTGTAAAGCGACCTTGGGTTTCCTGAAAGGCGCTATAAAAATATTATTTATTATTATTATTAGAGAGAGTGAATACCTGGTAAATACACATACTAGAGATGCTGTATGAGAAACCAATGTGATTTTGGAAAATTGCACAATTTAAATCTATTCTAGTAGACCTCAACAATGGAAATATGATCAGTAGAAATGGCCATGACATGGGACCTTTAAAATGCTTGATTTTTAGCATAATCTTGCATTACATTAACAGAACACAATGCTACAAAAAATACATGATATTGTGTTCACTCGTATTTGATTTCTCTGTTCATCCCTTGCTATAGAAATTAGCAAGCAGTAAATAACCATGATTATGACTTGGTTTTAAAAAAATAGATTTTCCTATTCAAATCCATCCTCATATAAATGATCCAATAGCAATTCATAAAATCCAGAGATTGATCTCTTCAAATTGTATCCTTTTTCTGTTCTTTTGTCAAGCATTATTGGTATTGTAACTAAAATGACTATGATCAAACCAATAAAGATTTGTTTATGTTTAATTGAATTTTTACCTTATAAATCTGAATCAAATGGCTTCAGGAAATCTGTGGGGACACCCAGCCCTACAGTATGTATACTGCTGTGGTTACAATTCTGTAAACCTTATTTATTCATATTTATAATAATTTAGATGTGATGACGAATGTTTTGTGAGTTCTTGAATTGAACTTGTGAAGCGGCTGTTCAAACCGTGTTATTAAAGATAACATTTTCTGTGACGTTGCATTTTAACATAAGAGCACACCAACAAAACTGTCTAAACAGAGGTAATCCAGCAGACCTGTCAACAGTCTTTCTCACTTACAAATAGCAATGTCTAAACTAAAGTGTTGCTGAACAATGACGGCAAACAGTTAATGTCTTATGACACGCTCTACACCCTTGATATTCCTACTGTGGTGACATGACATTTAGTACAGTAAGCTCTTTATGTACACAATATTGGAAAGTAATCCTAAATGTCTCACTTAGCGAATGCAAATGATCAACTGCTGTTGGAATGTTGAAGTTGTCGTCATGACGAATTGTTATAGGCTCTTCATTTTACCACATATACATTTTATAATTCAATCAAATGTAGCCCTGTTTTGACTAATGATTTATATACACATATATCACTTAAATTATTCAATACATCCTTTGTACCGAAGTATTCAAAAGTAAAAAATAAAATGTTAATATAAATGATTTGCTGTGGCCAAATGTTTTCATTGCATTTACAGACCCTTGTTCAGGGTTCGTACGGTCATTGAAAACCTGGAAAAGTCATGGAAATTTAAAATGCAAATTCTAGGCCCTGGAAAAGTTATGGAAAACAATATTTTTCCCAAAGTCATGGAAATGTAACTAAAGTTGCCATCCATCCATCCATCCATCCCTGGCCACATCAACCAGCTCTGACTGGGGGATCCCAAGGCGCTCCCAGGCCAGCGAAGAGATATAATCCCTCCACCTGGTCCTAGGTCTACCCCTTGGTCTCTTCCCAGCTGGACGTGCCTGGAACACCTCCCTAGGGAGGCGCCCAGGTGGCATCTTTACTAGGTGCCCGAACCACCTCAACTGGCTCCTTTCGACGCGAAGGAGGAGCGGTTCAACTCCGAGTCCCTCCCGGATGACTGAACTTCTCACCTTATCCCTAAGGGAGACACCAGCCACCCTGCGGAACCCATCTCGGCCACTTGTATCCGCAATCTCCTTCTTTCGGTCATGACCCATCCTTCATGACCATAGGTGAGGGTAGGAATGAAAATGGCCCGGAAGACAGAGAGCTTTGCCTTCTGGCTCAGCTCCCTTTTTGTCACAACGGTGCGGTAAAGCGACTGCAGTACCGCTCCCGCTGCTCCGATTATCCGGCACATCTCACGCTCCATTGTTCCCTCACTCGAGAACAAGACCCCGAGATACTTGAACTCCTTCACTTGGGGTAAGAACTCATTTCCTACTTGGAGTGGACAGTCCATCGGTTTCCTGCTGAGAACCATGGCCTCAGATTTGGTGGTGCTGATCCTCATCCCAGCCGCTTCACACTCGGTTGCGAACCGATCCAGTGAGTGCTGAAGGTCGCAGACCGATGAAGCCATTAGAACCACATCATCTGCAAAAAGCAGTGGTTCAATCCTTAGTCCACCGAACTGCAGATCTCCTCCCCCACGACTACACCTCGAAATCCGATCCATGTATATTACAAACAGGATTGGTGACAAAGCGCAGCCCTGGCGGAGGCCAACCCTCACCGGAAATGGGTCCGACTTACTGCCGAGGACCCGGACACAGCTCGCTTTGGGAGTACAGAGATTGGATGGCCCTGAGTAGAGACCCCCTCACCTCATACTCCCGCAGCATCTCCCACAGTAACTCCCTGGGAACTCGGTCATACGCCTTCTCCAAGTCTACAAAACACATGCAGACCGGATAAGCGTACTCCCAGGCCCCCTCCAGGATCCTTGCGAGAGTAAACGGCTGATCCGTCATTCCACGACCAGGACGGAATCCGCATTGTTCCTTTTCAATCTGAGGTTCGACAATCGGCCTTACCCTCCTTTCGAGTACCTTAGAGTAAACTTTCCCGGGGAGAATGAGTAGTGTGATGCCTCTGTAATTGGCACACACCCTCTGATCCTCCTTTTTAAAAAGGGTAACCACCACCCCGGTATGCCACTCCTTCGGTACTGTTTCCGACTTCCACGCAATGTTGATGAGATGTGTCAACCATGACAGTCCCTCAACACCCAGAGCCTTCAGCATTTCTGGGCGGATCTCATCCACCCCCGGGGCTTTGCCACTGTGGAGTTGTTTGACGACCTCAGTGACCTCCCCCCAGGAGATTGGTGTTGATCCCCTGTCATACTCCAGCTCTGCCTCTAACATAGAGGGCGGAGTTGTCGGGTTCAGGAGTTCCTCAAAGTGTTCCTTCCAACGCCCTAACACTCCATCAGTTGAGGTCAACAACGTCCCATCCTTACTGTACACAGCTTGGATGGTCCCCTGCTTCCCCCTCCTGAGGTGTCGGACAGTTTTCCAGAACAACTTTGGTGCCGCCCGAAAGTCCTTTTCCATGTCTTCTCCGAACTTCTCCCACACCCGCTGCTTAGCCTCGGCCACGGCTGAGGCTGCTGCCCTTCGGGCCTGTCGGTACCTTGCAACTGCCTCGGGAGTCCCCCGGGATAACAAATCCCTGAAGTCCTCCTTCTTCAGTCGGACGGCTTCCCTGACCACCGGTGTCCACCAGGAGGTTCGAGGGTTACCGCCCCTTGAGGCACCTAAGACCTTGAGACCACAGCTCCCCGCCGCGGCTTCTGCAATAGAGGCTTTGAACACCGACCACTCTGGTTCAACGTCCCCAACCTCCACAGGAATGCCCGAAAAGCTCCGCCGGAGGTGTGAGTTGAAGGCCTCCTGAACTTAGGCCTCCTCCAGACGTTCTCAGTTCACCCGAACTACACGTTTGGGCTTACCAGGTCTATCCAGAGGCTTCCCCCGCCACTCGACCCAACTCACCACCAGATGGTGATCAGTTGACAACTCCGCCCCTCTCTTTACCCGAGTGTCCAAAACATATGGCCTCAGGTCCGATAATAGATAACAAAATCGATCATGGATCACTGACCCTGTTTTTTTTCTTCACAACACTGTGTCTCAGGGCATCTTAATATTTAAAAACCTATCAATGCGTTATACCAGATTAACGAGAAGAATCTCAGCTAACTGACGATACGAATCATTTTTACCGAAACAAAACACAACTCTCACAAGAAGCGTTAGCATTAGCCCTTAGCTAAAACGGGCAGATGCTACTTCCGGTGCTAACTATTCAAAACGATCTTTAAAACTTAATATTTTCTGCACAAACTACATATCACCTGAAAGCTGATACTCCACAGATTATTTTTGTTATAAGTATCATCACTGTAGGACACAAACTCACTGAGCTAGCAGCCAGAACAGAGAAGAAAAAAAACAACAGTTTTCAAAACCATAACAATAATTATGTTTTACCGTTGCTGTTTTGTGATCAAAGCTCTTGTTCAAGGGAATAAAAACGCTGTTTAAGGTTAATCCAATGTCTCTTAGTCACTTTAGAATTGTTCCTGATAATCTATCATTACATTCATGGCAGCAGAGTAGGTATAAAGTTTCGCAGTCCCGAGCTAATGCTGTCTCACGTGCTGTTTACGCAAACCTCTCTCTACTTGACGTAAGTGTTTAGCGGGATTTACTAACTGTCACTCGATTCTATTGGCTCTAACGGTTCAGAAAAGGTGTCAATCACCCAAATCGACCAATGGGTTCCAATATATGATCCTGCGTAGTATAAACTACGCCCGCTCCGGCTCCATTACGCATTACGCAGCCAGAAGGGAGAGCTTCACCACCGAGCACCTGTGCTAGAGATGCTAGCTGACGATAGCGGGGCTATGATCATACTAGATGACTCTTCGTCGGATGATGAAGATCTCCTCCAGCCAGACCTGGATCCGGACAGTAGTGACTCGGATGTTGAACTTCCACCACGGGAAAGGCATGTAATCTCTCTGTTTTTATATATTACTTATGTGTTTGGTGGAACTGCGTCACAGTGCTAGCTTAGCCAAGAAGCTACAGGAATGATTAGGCAAAATGCTAAATAGTGTTACTTGTCTTTTTGGAGTTACATTTTCTAAATGAATGGCCAGTGAATGAATATATACATGTGTTTACTTATTTATTTAGTGTAATATTATTCATTTATAGTCCAATATTATCCTATAAATATAAGCCAGTGAATTAATCTAATCTCTTTGTTTTTCCACATTTATTAGATGAGGAGTGACCCCAGCAGTACAAAGCCACACACCCAGAAGACTTTCAGGGAGCAGCTTGCTGCAGAATTGTTGGAGTTTGCTGAAGGCCCTGCTGAAGGCAGGGTTCGTACGGGTGCTTGATATCCTTGAAAATGCTTGAAATTTGACGTGGTGTTTTCAAGGTTGGGAAAGTGCTTGAATTTTGGGAATGGTGCCTGCAATTGAGATAAAGTGCTTGAAAATGTAAATGCTTTACTTTTATAATAAATTGCTGTCTGACTGAATAGTTCGCTTTTTAGATTAAAAGAAAAGAATTGCTTCGCTTCTACATAAAACAGCTCCGCTGCTGCCTTCCCGCGCTATGCGCGCGACCTGCAAGTGTTTGTGTTACGTGTGACCTAGGCATTCTGATGAGAGTGATAGATGACTGTGTGCCAGGAGGTTGCCGTTTCAACGAGCGTTGGCTAGTAGAAGACAAATACAAGCCATGGCTAAGACGAGGGTTAAGCCCACGAGTAGCCTCCTGCAAAGTTTGCAAAAATAACGATGCGAGAATCTGCGCTGACGAGCCACATGAAAGGTACGCCGTAGTAGAGCATTTTAGATTAGGCTAACGTTGCATGTTATGTTTGTTTAAGCTAACGTTAGCGAGCTGAATAGCGAACTCGATAGAGGGATAATAATAATTGCAGGGGACAATCATTTCAGAGGAGCGTACCTATGTTAATATGTGCGTTACAGTCGCCATCGTGTGGTGTTCAGAGGATGAAGCACTCACGGCATTTCGTGTTATAGTCACGAAATATAATCTATTGATTTGACACAGAGCGATTTTGAAAGCAATGTATTTCTACTGGTGTAAGGGAAACTTCTGTGTAGCAATGCAGTGGGAGTCACCGACTCAGGAAGGAGACACGGGAAGAGCAGGAGCTTTGATGTCAAACACTAATGGTTTATTTGGAGTTAACGGCCGGAGAGATTCACATCACAAGTCCAAGAGCCAGAGGTTCTGACTTCACGGTAGAGTTGCCACGTCAATTCTCAAGAACTCTACCTCAGACCCATGTATTTAACTAGTTCTGAGAGCATCATCAATCTGCTGCATAACAAGATAAAATCATAACACCTCTATCAGCTGACGTCAACAGGCAGGAACATAGAATCATAACACCTCTATCAGCTGACGCCAACAGGCAGGAACAGGGAGACAGAACACTGAGAGCACAGCAGCCAAGGTTTACGAGGTGCGTGTGCTCAGTCAGGACAGTTTGAACTGATAAACTGGGTCAAAGTTATGGGCCTTGGAAAATATTTCCACAACAACTGGTAGTATGTTTCGTGCCTAAACCAAATGTGACTTGCTCTATCGAAATCAGTCACATTGACCCGAAGACACATTTGTATTACTGGTCTGGGGGAAGGTCGCGAGTGTGTGCGTGTGTTTGTGTACCGGGGAAACACTCACAAGAAACACCGGCTGTTGTTATGCTTGCTGTGATGTTACATTAGTCCGTTCTCTGCTTGTAATTATGCCGTTACAAGTTTCAAAGTTGTATTTATCATCTGAATTTGCCGAAACAAGTTTAATATCCTTCGCGTCGAAAGGAGCCAGTTGAGGTGGTTCGGGCACCTAGTTAGGATGCCACCTGGGCGCCTCCCTAGGGAGGTTTTCCAGGCACGTCCAGCTGGGAAGAGACCAAGGGGTAGACCTAGGACCAGGTGGAGGGATTATATCTCTTCGCTGGCCTGGGAGCGCCTTGGGATCCCCCAGTCAGAGCTGGTTGATGTCGCCAGGGAAAAGAAAGTTTGGGGCTCTCTGCTGGAACTGCTACCCCCGCGACCCGACCACGGATAAGCGGGAGAAGATGGATGGATGGATGGAAGTTTAATATTCTGAAAGCCAATACTTTGTTTATTTGAAAACAGATGAAAACAAACTGTCTTTTATATCAAATTGAAGTATTATACAAGTAAAACTACATTTTGCTTTAATCCCATGTAATTGTAGAATGAACACAGTCTTCCTTTGCAGATGTATAAGTCAGGTGTCTTGAGTAGTCAGCATTACCTACAAATCATTGTACACATTTGTAAATATTATTTTCCTATTTTGTGGCTACAATTCAGACTAATACGCTACTAGAGGTGGAATAAGTACTCAGATCTTGTACTTGAGTAAAAGTACAAGTACTCAGATCTTGTACTTGAGTAAAAGTAGAAGTACCAGAGTGTAGGAATACTCTGTTACAGTAAAAGTCCTGCATTCAAAATGTTCCTCAAGTAAAAGTAGAAAAGTATTATCATCAAAATATAGTTAAAGTAGCGACAGTAAAAGTAGTCGTTGTGCAGATTGGTCCATTTCAGAATAATATATATGATGTGTTTTATAATGATTGATCATGAAAGTGTTCTCAAAGCTGGTAAAGGTGCAATTTGAATGACTTTGTATACTGCAGGGTAGCTAGTGGATTTACTCCAGGTGGAACTAAAGTCTGATTTAACACTTGGTTATATTTCACACCATTCATCCACATCTGTGAAGTAACTAAAGGTATTAAATACATGTAGTGGAGGAAAAGTACACCATGTACCTCTGAACTGTAGTGGAGTAGAAGTACACCATGTACCTCTGACTTATGTTCACTTCCAACCTAAAAGTACCTCAAAAATAGTAATCAATAATGTATTGAAAAGTTATTTGGCTGATTGTTTTATATTGGCTCAGCCAGGTTATATGGGATGTCCAGTCTACGTACAGGTCACTCATTTTGAAATATTAAACTTTGTTTTCTTTTCTTTAATTTTTCATCCTCGTGTAGAATGCTATCACGAAACACACATTTGGTTGTTTATAGCATAAAGAACATCTGATTTAATGTGAGGTAGGGAAATAATCATTTGAGTATGTGTATATTAATATGTAATTTACAACAGCTGTAAGCTGCTTGAAAATGCACCTTGAAAATGCTTGAAAAGTGCTTGAATTTGACTTTGGAAAAGGTGTAAGAACCCTGTGAAGGCCCTGCATCTCCACCACCCCCTCCTCCACCACTCACATGCATGCCCGAGTATTATGGGGAAGATGCCACCAAGGTCAGGAAGAACTGCAGGAGGTGCCTAGATGCTGGACTCAAAAGGGTGAAGACACCTGTGTACTGCAGGAAGTGCCAGGTCCCTCTGTGCTTCACTGTCAAAAAGAACTGTTTCAGGGAGTGGCACGACCTAAATACTGGAACATTCAGGTAGATATAAAGTTCAGGTAGGTATAACGTTTTGCGAGTGTTTATTTAAAAAAATAAAAAAACTTGTTGTTTTTATATACCTAGTGTGATTTTATTGTATAGTGTGTTGGTAAAATATTTGTTGTTTTTACAAACCTACAGTGTGGTTTTATTGTATAGTACGTTGGTAAAATGTTTGTTTTTACATGCCTATAGTGTGTTGGTAAAATGTTTGAAATAAATCTGCCCCAGTTGGAGTCAAATGTTACTTATGTTTCCGTTTTTTTTATTGTGCAAGTACACCTACACACAATGACCTACAGTGTAGTTTTATTGTATAGTGAGTTGGTACAGTTACATACACACAGTGCTTATAACTAGTATTTTATTGCATTCTATAATTGTTCATGATTCATTATAGATATGACATTTTTTAGGATAAAAAATATGACATTAGTGAACATAGGTAAGTGGCTCTGTGACTTTGCCTTGCTCTGGGTCAGGGGCTGTTCTGGATCACCCTTCTGGACTCTTCTTGACCTCTCACAGGTGAAGATAACACGTGAGGCCATATTGACTACATATTACCCAGCTGCTCCAGATTTTCCCAATTTGTTACGTATCACAACTCAAAACTGGCTGGTCAGAGGCTCCAATACTGACACGGGATGACTTTGCAAAGTGTAAAAGCTACAGAGAATATATGAACCGCAATTTTAACAAATCTAATGTATTTTGTACTGGTTTTACACATTTACAAGGCAGGGGGATAACTTCACCTTTTTCATGTATAGCTCCCACTTTAGTATATGGTGGTGTTTCAGGATGACTACACATTATGTGGAAATTAATGTCAAATAATTCAATTTGTAAAAAGTTGGTTAATTGAATGTGAGAATTTTCAGAATGTACTTTTTTGCATGTTGTTGTTATTTATAGGTTATTATGCTATGATTTTACTGGTCTGGCCCACTTGAGATCATATTTGGCTGTATGTGGCCCCTGGACTAAAAGGATTTTGACACCCCTAACCTGTCAGGCTCACCTCGCCGTCTTCAACGCTAATGTGTCTTCACAGCTGGCTGTAACTGTATGATTTGCGATAAGGCCAATCATAGGCCTTGTTGTTGTTCTTCTTCTTCTTGTTATCTTTAAAGGTATAGCCAAAGATCAGGCATGGGGGACAGAAACAGGATGACATGCGGCAAAGGACCACGGGTCAGAGTGGAACCCCACCCCACTGCACAGAGGACTGAGCCTTGGTTAGAACCGTTTTATATCCTTCTTTCTACCTGCACATTAAGCATAAACTTTGGCTTGATATTCCAAGCGAACAGTTACAGTAAGTACAGTAGGAATTAAACTAAAATAAAACATCTTAAGTGTATGCCCATCTGTAAGGGATAATCTACCCACTTCTTCTAAAGTTATAGGACAGCATATTTTTCACCTAATAAAACACACACCATTGTAGATTTTCCCAAATTAGACATAAAAGTCTCTGTTGACCCCCCTACAGACCGTGTGTAGACTGGGCTGGCTAGAGGCTCCCTGAAATGACATCAAATGGAATGCTTGTGCACTTTTATTTGTTTTATTATTATTATTAGGATTTCAACAAATAATATCACCCCACTCGTCTTGATCACTAAGAATCATTTTGCTGACTTGAAGAGGTGTTAGCAGGTTAACTGCATTGTCCTCCAACGTTAAAAGGAAGTTTACCTCTGAACAGGCAGACCTTTGATCCCATAAAAATACACTTATGTAACACAGGGTAACATGTTGCTGCAGTGTTCGATTTAGGTCCAGTCTCAACAAGCTGCCGAGGGTCTCCCTTCTCCTCCACACAGAGGTACTGTCTGCTACTTTATACTTTCACTAGACTCAGGTAGGCTATAATTAGTGTGAAAGACTTTTGAGTTGTTTAGTGTGTTTTGTATTTTAGTTAGCTGATATCAATGTAAGCTTTAGATGTGTCATTGAACTCCAGCTATAGCTGATATTCAGTTTAGTTTGAATCAAGCCTTATAAGAAATAAGTTGTTTTATTTACATACAATGTATTGCCGCAAAAGCTTGATTTTGTCAAATATCTTAACGGGTTTACTTTATATTTGATGATCTTGCCTGTTTTTGGGTTGTAAAAAGTCCTCTTTGCCAAATATGTTATGCGACAGCCAGGGATTTTGGGCCCCATGAAAAGATAATCACATTGGTTACTTAAACATTTTTTTCTTAATGTTCTAAAATAGTTTGGGCCCCTGTCAGTCACGGGCCCTTAGAATCGTCCTAACTTTTCACCCAGCGGTAACCGGCCAAGCGCCGGGTAAAAAACAATCTTCAAATAAAATAAAGTCACCGGATGAGTTAAAGGTGAGTGACAGGGAGTATGAGAAAAAGAGGGAGAGGAAGTTTCAGCCACACCGGCTTGATCGATGGATTTGGCTTCAATATGATTATGAACAAGGTCTTTTGTAAGAGTAACAAGTAAGTGAAGAGTAGAAAATATAAAGGTATATTCACTATAGGGAAATGTCCCAGCAGTTTAGGATAATCTACAGTAGGCTATTACATAGCCATTACATTTCTAACTCCTAATGACAGGAAGGCAGAAAGCGCATTATACAAATAATAATATACTCGTAATAATGATAATAGCAGATTTTAACAATGACCACAATATAATAATTTTAATAAACCAAATATGAACAATTGAGGAAAATTAGGAAGAACTGATGATTCAAATGTTGTAGTACAAGTAGTAATGTAGTTTGTGCATACATTACTATTGCAATAAATGTATTCATTTTCTTCATTATTAGAGTCGATTTTTTTGGACGAATGTTCTTGGGCTAGTGGTTACAATGGTGGGGCCGGTGATAATGAAAATCTACTGGCCCGGAGTGCCAGTGGAATTGTACCCTTAATGTCTACCCCTGAATTAAGGATTAGTACCTATGATTAGTAGATGGAGAGCCATTGGTTAAAACACTGGGAACTAAATATTACAATGTAAATATATTTAGCCCAGTTGTAAATTGTGGTTTACAAATAAATGGAGTTTCCTGGACTGCAAACAAATACAAAAAAAGGCACTTGGGGGAAATATAGCCCTTACAGTATTCACCCATCATGCAACACTGTAGCTAGTTTAGTACTAAATCTATATTATAAATGGACGTTTAAATAGTATAATTGTTTTTCTTTTGGAGGCTAAATTAGCTTAATATTAACAAAACACTTGGTGTGAATGATATTTTTTCACCTGTGAAAGTGATTGTTTGGTGGGAAAAAAAACAGTAATGTGCTTTAACTATTTTGTATTATTTCATCATTTACCTAATTATCTAATAGTATAAAGTAGTATCATCTGTATATATGTGGACGTCATGTGTTTCAAATATAGTGATGAAATATTTGATCAACATGGAGTGAAGTATTTCTGGAGTGGAGATTTAATATTTGAAAATGCACAGTAATGTGTTCTAAAGAAATGTCCCTAACAGATGTACTCTTCAATTTGAACTTGTTTTCAAGTGTTCACTGGACTTTATTCCCTGACTAAAAAGTATTAAGACACCTCTGCCTTCACTTGACCGTTGATAGTCAGTCATCTCAGGACTAAAAAAGCTGTGACCCCTACACATCCCTACAGTATAAATAGTACTGTCTGTGGCTTTGTGTGTTTAAGATTTGGTGCGTTTAGGTGTGACATAAATCTAACACACACAGCTGTTACACCTGATCAGAAATCCTTTATAAATGTTTCCTGTTTGTAAGGGATTCAGTATCATCAGCATGTTGTGGGTTTTACTGTGCAAGGGTCACACGGACTCATCTTCATGGAAATGCATTTCATTTTGCGGTGGGAACTTTGACACAGTGTTTATGGGGGGGGGGGCTCTGTAATTCATTGACACAATTGCATCAAAGACATGGCTTTTTGTCTTCGTTATGAATTCACAAGAAATATATAGAAGCATTCTTAACAATCTTTAAAAAAAATACTTATATAATACACAATGCAAATACAAAAAGGGAATATAAGACATAAAATAGTGCACATTTTAAATAAAGGAGTAAAATATAAAATGAATACAATATAAATTGTAAAAAGGTAAAGGCTGCTTTATTTGTGAAGCATGTATTATACACAGAGGTAGACTGGGGCTATACAGTTAGTACAAAAAACAACTCAACATAAGATCATACTTCATAAGTGACACAGTAGAGACAATGGCGGTGCTACAGCAGCAAAGGGACAGTACACCAGCAGGAAGAACATCTAAATATTATGAATAAGTAAACTAAATCAGCCGAGGTTATTGACCTGCTCTTTTGTTTTGAAGTGCCTTGTAAAGGTAAAGTGATGAACTGCAGAGCTCGAAATGCTCATGGCCTGCAGCCAAATGATTGGTCGCCGTACTATTGAGCAGTGATGGAAGAAGTATACTCGACTCAGATTCTTTACTTTTTTTTTAAATAACATTGCTAAATAGTAACATACAGAAGTAAGAGTCCTGCTTTAAAAAGTGTAATGTTTAGATACATTATGTGGAGTAAGTCAAAAGTAAAATATTGGCATCCAAAATGTAGTCGATTAGAAGTGTGCTACAAAGTAACATAAACTGAAAATACTCGTAAAGTATGAATAACTGAACATTTTATTTAGGTATTGAACTTTGGTAAATGTGGTATTTGTGGTATGTGCTTTTGGCAGTTCACTAAAAGTCTCAAACAGATACTGCTACAATAAAATGTTGTTCAGCAACTCCAAAAATCAGCCTATAGTATACGTTACGGTTTCATAGTCAACAAATACCTTCATTACATGGATCACTATCAGAACATAGCGCTATCAAAGCGCTACCTCTGTTTAAAAAGTGGCAGCATTTGTGTGCAGCTAATGTTATCTGCCAACTCGACGTATACTTCTTCACCTCTGTGTGCTACAGCTAGCAGGACGTATTAGCAGGGTGTTTGTATATTTGCACAGCATAACCATCGTCATAGGTTAAGGCAACAGTAGTTAGTACATCCATAGATACTTTCTGTGGTGAGATTTGTGCTGTCTCTAAATGCAGATACTTCCCTTAGCTTAACAGAGGAATATTAGCCCGCCATTGTTGAATCTCGTTCAACTGATCCAGCCCCCTGTAGCTCCTGTGCGTTATTCTTGGTCATCCAGTGCATAGCATTTCTATTACCAGCATTAATGCTTTTAGAAATATGTTAGGCTAGCAATGTTTCTGGTGACTTTACATGCTTACTGCCCTCAAAACAGGGAAAAATGAAGAATGACTATACTCTGGAGAAGGACATTAGGCCTGCTGGAAAAGGCTCTTCTGTAAGTAAACAAACAGAGCCCTCCTGGCCTCTTCAAATATTGCTTCCTTTGCCGGAGACCTTTTTCTCTCCTATTGTTTCTCCTGCATCCTGTGTTTGTGTGGCAGATTTGTTTGATCCACCTTCTGAGACTTTTTAGCCGAAATATTGACAAAAGGTCCCCTCTCTTTCTGTCTGTCTCTCCCCACCATCTCTGTTTCTCTCTCTCTGTCTCTTCGTATCCATGACTCTGAAGACAGAAGATGGTTTCCGACGGAGAAATGAATCTTCAGCCTCCAGTCAAGAACATCCTGTTGTGGACAACAGACAAAGAGCCCACCCCACCTTGTTTGGAAAATACAACCAAAGCATGCAGACCTTCAAGCCCTTCCGCTGGTCCTCTTCGCAGTAAGTGTTTTTGATTACATCATCCTGTTTTGATGCTCTTATATATCGTTTGATTCATTTTGCTAACCCTTTTTGTCAGGGTTGAGTGAAGCAGGCAGGACCCAAATGCAGATTTCAAAGAAAAACCTTTATTTCAAGGAGCTAAAAAAATACCTTTCTTTCAAGGCCAAAGTGTAAAAAACAGAACCCTACCCCGTGACACAGTCAAAGACAAACAATGAACCAACAATGACAGACAGAAAAACCAGAACTTAAATATATATACACAAGACTAATCACACAAACAAGACACAGGTGAGGAGGGAGGAGAAAACACAGGGGCACCAGGTGAACACAATCAGGTAATCAGGTAGGAGGGAAAACAGACAGACAGCAACAGGCAAGACAGGGGGTGAACACAATAAAACATGAAACCAAAGACAGAAAAAGACAAGACAAAACACAACACAGACAGATCGTGACACTTTTATTCATGGCACCTACGTTTGACCAACTAGTAACCTCAGAGTTTAAAAAGTGAAGTGCCTTAAACCTGCAGTCTCTCTTAAATTAACCAATGGTGCAAAAAATAATGACGAAACGATTGTATAGAAGTCTATGAGAAAATGACCGAACTTCTCACTTGATTTATTACCTCAGTAAACATTTTCCTGGTGAGTTTATGGTCTTCATGACTAGTTTAAAATCCTCTTTAATATACACTGAACACAAATATAAATGCAACACTTTTGTTTTTGCTCCCATTTTACATGAGATGAACTCAAAGATCTAAAACATTTTCTATATACAAAAAATAACCATTTCTCTCAAATATTGTTCACAAATCTGAAAAATCTGTGATACGTGCAGTTTTGCTTTATTGGGGGGGTCTGGGGGAGTCCGAAAACCAGTCAGTATCTGGTGTGACCACCATTTGCCTCACGCAGTGCAACACATCTCCTTCGCATAGAGTTGATCAGGTTGTTGATTGTGGCCTGTGGAATGTTGGTCCACTCCTCTTCAATGGCTGTGCGAAGTTGCTGGATATTGGCAGGAACTGGAACACGCTGTCGTATACGCCGATCCAGAGCATCCCAAACATGCTCAATGGGTGACATGTCCGGTGAGTATGCTGGCCATGCAAGAAGTGGGATGTTTTCAGCCTCCAGGAATTGTGTACAGATCCTTGCAACATGGGGCCGTGCATTATCTATCATGCTGCAACATGAGGTGATGGTCGTGGATGAATGGCACAACAATGGGCCTCAGGATCTCGTCACGGTATCTCTGTGCATTCACAATGCCATCAATAAAATGCACCTGTGTTCGTCGTCCATAACATACGCCTGCCCATACCATAACCCCACCACCACCATGGGCCACTCGATTCACAACATTGACATCAGAAAAGCGCTCACCCACACGACGCCACACACGCTGTCTGCCATCTGCCCTGAACAGTGAAAACCGGGATTCATCCGTGAAGAGAACACCTCTCCAACGTGCCAGACGCCATCGAATGTGAGCATTTGCCCACTCAAGTCGGTTACGACGACGAACCGGAGTCAGGTCGAGACCCCGATGAGGATGACGAGCATGCAGATGAGCTTCCCTGAGACGGTTTCTGACAGTTGGTGCAGAAATTCTTTGGTTATGCAAACCGATTGTTGCAGCAGCTGTCCGAGTGGCTGGTCTCAGACGATCTTGGAGGTGAACATGCTGGATGTGGAGGTCCTGGGCTGGTGTGGTTACACGTGGTCTGCGGTTGTGAGGCCGGTTGGATGTACTGCCAAATTCTCTGAAACGCCTTTGGAGACGGCTTATGGTAGAAATGAACATTCAATTCACGGGCAACAGCTCTGGTGGACATTCCTGCTGTCAGCATGCCAATTGCACGCTCCCTCAAAACTTGCGACATCTGTGGCATTGTGCTGTGTGATAAAACTGAACATTTTAGAGTGGCCTTTTATTGTGGCCAGCCTAAGGCACACCTGTGCAATAATCATGCTGTCTAATCAGCATCTTGATATGCCACACCTGTGAGGTGGGATGGATTATCTCGGCAAAGGAGAAGTGCTCACTATCACAGAGTTTTTCAGATTTGTGAACAATATTTGAGAGAAATGGTTATTTTGTATATAAAGAAAATGTTTTAGATCTTTGAGTTCATCCCATGAAAAATGGGAGTAAAAACAAAAGTGTTGCATTTATATTTTTGTTCAATGTAGATGGATAGATAGATAGAATCGGGAGGGATGAAACCCTCTTTAATGGTGACACATGCAGAGCACACAGCACACACAGTGAAATGTGTTCTCTGTATTTAACCCATCCTAGTAGTAGGAGCAGTGGGCAGCTATTGCACTTAGTAAATTATGTTACCATTTAGAAGAAAACATACAGAAAAGCAGAGTATGTTTCAGGGCGGGGCTACCTTGTAATTGAGAGTTCACTACCAGGGTATTTTCAGGTTTTTGTGCTCTCTTGTTTTCATCTTATAACGGCAACCCTTTCTGTGTGTTTTCAGTTCATAAAAAGTTAATTCTAACACGTTGGTCACCTTAAAATGTCTTTATTGTTTGGTTGTACTCAGCTCCACCCTTTTGTGACAATATGTCGGGTCAAAAATACAAAATGTCAGCAGTCAAAACTCTAGTCCACAGCCACTTCTTTTATACAGTTGCCATTTATGCATGATGTCTGCTAAAGTGGACAGATGAGTAACTCCTTCAAAATAAGGTATAAAAGAAGTAAATGACATCATTGTTTACTTTCACCAAACAAATTACAGTATGATTTAATAATCCAATAGAGGATACACGGTACAAATACAGTATTGGGCTAGTTGAGTTGGCCATGCAGTTCTACATATTTTAACCCATTTCCTCATGGATGGTGTGTCAATGTGCAGGTCCCACCCTATAGACAATGCAGGCTTCTTCTCCTTCACGACCTTCCTCTGGATGACCCCCATGATGTGGGCCTTGTTCAGGAATAAGCTGGATATGAGCTCTCTCAAGCTGTCTCCTTTGGATGTAGCCCACAGCAGCGGAGAAAGGTCAGACACTCTTCTAACTGATTGGGGGTTGGGGGGACGAGGGGAGACACTTCATGTAGATAGGGTAACGTATGCATATATATCAGATATCACCATTGTTTTGGATTACAAATTAAATATGATGTTTATATATGCAAATAATTCATTATCTGAGGAAAATTCAAGGCACAAATAGAAAAAGTTTGTAAAATAAACACTAATTTGTGTATTCTTTCCACAAGTCCAGAATGTTTTGGAATCAGAAAAGACCAAACCCCAAATTTGATCAATGTTTTTGTCTGAAGTCTCTCTCCAAAATAACAGGGAACCTCCACTACGTTGAGTGTTCCACAACTGTTTTAACTTGGTATAGAATCAACAAGGCTGATTGTTTGCATTGTGCTCAGGCTCCAGAGACTCTGGGAGGAAGAAGTGGCCAAGGTGGGCCTGGAGAAGGCCTCTTTGATCCGAGTTGTCCTCCGCTTTCAAAGAACCAGGATGATTATGTCTGTTTCTGTCGGCATCCTTTCCATGATAGCAGCATTTATTGGCCCGGTAATTTTCTTTACATTTTAAATATGAGCAGTACCAGTGCCTCCTCTATTTGCCATTGTCGCCTTCTTTAGAGTTTTCCCTAACATTACTCTAATTGTTAATGTGTTGGAAAGAAGCTCCGATCTTCTTCTGAAATACAAATACCAGTGAACACTGTAAAAAATACTCCACTATAAGTAAAGTCATTACAAACTTACCAAGTAAAAAGTATTATCTGTGGATTGAGTATAATTTGTCAAATGTTGGTTAATTGAGCCTTAAAGATTATATAAAATGTGAAAAGTTTGGAAAGTGGTCATGCTAGCAACACATAGACATCTTAAACATGAGAAGTATGGTGTGTCACATATGACAAACAATTTTAATAAATCACTGGTTTAATCTTAAAAAGCTGAAAATTAAAAATTAACTTCAGCTGCCAGAGTAAAGTCCAAATTCCTCTGACATTAAAGTTCAGAAAAACAAAAAGCTCAACAACAAAGTACCTCAAAATTGTGCTTAACGCCTTAAACAGGTATTTACATTTACATATTTTGAAAAAAAACGGATTTTCTTTTTGTTTTTTCAACATTACACCATTACTACCTTTACTCCTCTGTAACCACACGCTTATTACACATTAATACACCCAGGTTATACACATATTACAATGTTATTTGGCCCATATTACACCAATATTCCACCCATACTACACCGCCATTTTACAGAATATCACACCCATGTTACTCATGGACACAGCCTGTGAAATGACTTTCCCTAGGATACGGAAACACATTAAGTACAGTTCTTGAGTCAATCTATTTTTTTTTACCTTCCATAAAATATTCGATGTATATTCTTTGTCATGCTCTTATTCACTGTTACTTACCCTGTCTGTCCTCTCAGGCTGTCTTGATCTATGCGATCCTGAACTACACCGAGGCCCCAGAGAAACACCCAGTACTCTATGGGATTGGTCTTTGCTTCGCTCTATTCACCTCCGAGTTCTTCAAAAGCTTCTTCATATCCACGCTGTGGGCCCTGAATTTGCGCACTGCAGTCAGACTGAAGGGGGCCTTCTCTACGTTAGCCTTTCAGAAAGTCATCTCTCTGCGGGGGCACAGCGGCATTTCAACGGGAGAGGTAATGGCTGAGTTACACTGTAAAATATTACCATGATTTCACAATATTTAGCTGTAATATTTTACAATAAATTACTGTTTTACCACTTTACAGTCTTTACCTGTAGGCCTAATGTTCACAATATAATACTGTAATTTTCAATTTCACAGTGAAATCAATGCAGGCACAGTTAATTACTGTGAATGTATTACGAGTATTTTAGATAATAAGCAGAGTTGTGCAGCTCTATTTGTTGACCTATCCAAAGCTTTTGATACTGTCGATCATCGCATTTTGAAGCAAAGGCTGGTCAGTATAGGCATGTCCAGCCATGCAGTAGGGTGGTTTGTAAACTACCTCTCTGAAAGATCCCAATGTGTTCAGTTTGATGGGCTGTCTTCTGAGTGGTTAAACATCACTAATGGTGTTCCTCAAGGTTCAGTTTTAGGTCCGCTATTATTCTCTATCTATATTAATAGTTTAGGTGAAAATGTCGAAGGAGCAACCTTACATTTTTATGCGGACGAAACCGTTATGTACTGTGCAGGTCCCTCGATTAACGAGGCTGTTGTTAAATTACAGGCTGTTTTTAACATTATTCAGGCTCAGCTCTCTGAGCTTAAGCTTCTTTTAAATGTGGATAAAACCAAGGTAATGCTCTTTTCTAAAAACTAAAGCTAAAAATACACCAGACACTGCTTTGGATATTGTAACTACGCAAGAAATACAACTTGAAGTGGTTACCTGTTACAAATACTTGGGTATCTGGCTTGATGACTGTCTCACTTTTAAACTTCATGTCAATAACCTGCTTAAAAAGCTGAGGGTTAGGCTAGGTTTCTTTTACAGAAATAAGTCCTGTTTCTCGCTTGAGGCCAGGAAAAGGCTAGTCACTGTGACCTTTTTACCTGTGCTGGATTATGGTGATTTGTTATATATGAATGCACCTGCCAATTACCTGAGCAAGTTAGATGCTGCGTATCACAGTGCACTGAGATTTTTGACAAATTGTAAAGCACTTACGCATCACTGTACCCTGTATACCAAGGCGGTTATGCCATCACTTACTGTACGGAGGCTCAGTCACTGGTACTTTTTCATTTACAAAGCCATGTTGGATAAACTACCATCTTATATCTGCTCCCTGATCTCTCTGCGAATTGAAAGTACTTATTGCCTGAGATCGCATGCTGTGGTTTTATTAAATGTGCCAAGTGCTAGGACTGTCTTAGGGAAGAAAGCTTTTAGATGTGCAGCTCCACTAACATGGAACAGTCTGCAAAAAGAATGGAAAATTACCAAGCTAGTACCACTACATGTTTTTAAAGCTCGTCGTAAATCGATCGTAAAATACTGTATTCAGACCATCCTCTGTGATAACACAACAAATTAAGTGATTTTCTTGCTTTCATCGCTCTTGCTTGGCTTTAAATACTAATTTATTTCTTTGGTGCAGGTTTTACTTAAAGGAAGGCTCCAGTCATTAGATAGTTAATAACAACTTCAGTATTTAGTGAAACATTATGTTTAAACCATACCCTGAAGAAATCAGCGATATTCCCCGGTAAATAATGATTTTATAGCTCTTTTTTATCAAAACCTGTATATTCCGTCAGGCAGCTGCCATTTTGGCCATTTTCAGTAGTCACATGATCCGAAAAACTAGGTCGTGACGTCATCTATGCGTTCACTTTGTAAACACACGAACAGCTCATTCGACGAAAACATGGCGGAGTATTTGAGTTCGGACCATAGACTGTATGGACGTAGTGTCCGTGACGTCACCCATAGGATTCTGCAGAGTTGCCGAGAAGCCCTTAGAAGGCGGAGTCGGCCACTAACGGCTCGACTGTGACGTCAGAGTCTAATCCTGCCTGCTCCAAATAAGGGCAAAGAGGCGGAGCCGAGGCGGGACCTGCTGCCTCCGAACTGGAAGTAAACAGAGCTAGCTCAGGCTAAGAAGCTAAGCTAACATGAAATACATGCATACCTAGTTACTGCTAACAGTGTAGTTCCCCTATATAAACGTTACATTCCTAATCAAATGAGACAATCTGCAAGAGAATTAGCTATATTTTGTTATTCTTAATGCTTGTCATTCACAGGTTGAGAAAAGACGGACTCCACCGCCCGGACCTAACGGAGCCGCAGTGGGCTAGCTCCGGGACGCCGGCTGGAGCTAGCCCCCTGCGGCTCCGTTAGCTCCGACGGCCACCACTGGGATAATTGGGTCCCCTATTAACATTTGCTCCCGTTTAGCATTATGGGCGTCATAGCCATAGACTATAAAAGTCGTACCCAAGGCTGAATCATAAACTAAAATGTATATGTATGTATAAAGGGTTATGTCCTTAGCTGGCTAATAAGTAGCAAGCTAAGCTACCAAGCACACAAACACCTGCGAATTTTAGACTTCTTGGAAGTTCTGTTCGTACCAAGGGGCAAACTCTGGGGAATAGCCGGTACGCCAATACGGAAGTGCCACACACTGCAGTTCATATATTGGCCGATAGGCGAAGGCTGCAGAAAGGAGCAATTTCCATAGACCCCCATGTTAAAATGCCCAATTTTACAGCAGAAAAAAACATGTTTCTACCCCTGGCTCCATACATTTTATTATCGATATAGTGAGTGAATTGTTTTCTAACGCGACCCTTTTATTTATATTAGGTCTTAACGTTTTTGCATAAATTAGGGCGTGGTCACATTGAGTGACGGCTCTGTCAAGTGACTGCTGCTGCTAGCTTCTCGTCTCTCTGCTAGCTGCTCCGTGAAGCTAGCTACAGGGACTCTGCCTGCTCAGTTCATCCAGGAAACACAACTTGAAGCCGGCCGTGGTTGTTTGTTCTTCATGCTTATATATCAGACTATTTTGACTCGCTCTGCGGTTAAAACAGACGGTGAATGAATGCGGTTTTGCGGTAAGTGAAATTCGAGTGCTTTATTTATGTGTTAATGATTTTAATCAGCTACGTAATGAATGTTAAGGCTTGGGTTAGCGTGTGGTAGCTACATCGGTGCTAACGATGCTAATCGTAGCCTCCAAGTTAAAATAATAGACTGTATATATAAAGGTTAAAACGAAATAGACGTTAAGTGGGATAATACTGTTGAACAAACGGCTTCTGTTTGAGGTTGATAAAATAAGGTCATCCTTGTAAGGTAGAGAGATATTTTATTATGTAGGTAGGAGGAACTGTATGCATCGCTAAGGTTAATTTAAATTGGCTATGCTCAAGTATAGCCAATAGTTAACGTCGAAGTAGTGTATGTGAAATCAACCTCACAATAAGATGTTTATATTACAATTATTAATGTCATATTTCAAGATGATTACTTAGATGTTACAATATGGTTGGTTGAGCTGGAGTTCATTATTGAGCTTACACGTTAACGTCACAGTCATCTGAAGAACGAACCCAAACCTTGTTGTTTTTATTAATTGCATTACCAAATGGGTATCAAATAAACAGTAAGCATTGGTAACACAACTTCCAAAGTTACAGTAAAATAAAAAGGACCCTGACTCGGACAATACACAATCCAACATGTTCAACAGAAGATAATCAGTTATATTGTTTGTACACATGGTACTTTACATATATATCTGTTTGTTTAAGGTGTCCAGGTGATGCAGACAGGCTGGACCAGAGAGTGAGAGACAGAACTGGACTCCTCACAGCAGTGAACTTCAGCACAGGTACAAAGACTCTTTTTTTCATACTGTACAATAAATCAAGAAAAATATTGGTTTAAATGAATGAAGTATTGACTTGAATACACTGATATACATTCCATTAAACAATACTAAATACTAGATCACCTACACATCAGTTAAGTTGAGGGTTTTTTCCATGCAAAAAGTTACATTTTGATGTTAACAAGCACTATGATTTTGTCAGCTTTCTATTAATGTATTGAAGGCAAAGATATTTAACACATAGTGAGAACTGCTACTATTTATCTCTCAATATTGTCTGTAAAAAACGTGGTAAAAGTTATTCTTTCAGTGAGACAACAGAGCAAGCTTCAGTTGCACTACGTTTTGTAACAGTTCAATATTATTTTGATAATAACATATATTTCAATGTTGATGAACTTCATACTGTTCATACATAATCTGATTGTCTTTATAGCTCACTGTTGAAATAAAAAAAAAACCATTACAATTACAAAATAATTATATCTACAGCCCCTAAACACACAAACACCCCGCTTTCATAAATAACACACTTGTTCTGCAATAATGTGTTTTATGTTTCCTGTCATTTTTGTTAGGAAAGGACATGCCTGAAAGACACGACATTTTCTCCTTCTCTGAGGGTCAAGAAGAACATCCAAGAGGAACATTAAAAGCTGATGTTATGAGATTTTAAGACCAGTACACTAAGAAACTACTTTTATTGTAAAAACAGTCAGCTGATCGAATGCAGCTATTTCCACATCTACACTCCATCAGCTGATTATTTATATTTGCCTCACTTTATGAGCTTCACATCACTTGTGCCTTGTACCGCAGAGTTTGCAACGTCACAAATAAATGAGGCCAATCTTCAGTCAGATGTGAATGTGTAATCTAACATTTTCAGTAAGAATAATGGACAAAAGGAGTGCAAATACAAATACAATTTATTGAAATGTGAACCAAAAGTTAATCAAATGTTTTAAATAAAAAGCACATATGGACAGAAGGTGTAAACCTATTAAATGTATAAGTAAACACATTTAGTCAAATAAAGTGACAGACTAGGCCTGTGCAGTTGGTATCAGCTATGCCCAGCATGGGTCCTCCATCAGGCCTGGTCCTCCTCGCTGAGGAAAGACCCTCAGTCCTCTCCAAACCAACAGACTGGACGTCCATCACACGGAGGTTTCTCCCTGAAGTCTCTGCAGCTCTCTGGACACCATGCTGTCTCAATCCGTCCATACTGAATATGAGATTGGGAAAATGAAAATAATAAATGCTTTAGACAATAAGAAACATAAAGTTGACTGAGTTGCTCAGTTTTTTTAGATTGTCAATACGATTACTGTATAACTAATATCTCAGGTTAAGAGGCACATTCAAATAAAGATTGGTCTTTAAATACATGTTGTCTTTTGAATTGTTTGTCTAAAGTCAAGGATCTAGAACTGGTACTTAGTTTTAATGATACAGTCTGGTTATTATGCTGTTTGGAGGAGGCCTCACAGGTAAGAGCACTAACTAGCTACCATCACATGTACCTTAGCTTGACTTAAATGTATTAAACGTATCGTTAAGTGATGTCAAAATACAAATAACTAATGTCATGCAAACATATTAATATTTGCTTGATTCCAGTGTTGAATTTAGCACAATTGCATACAAACATTAAGGGGTTTTAAGATTCTGAAGTATTATGCTAAAAACTCAATAACTTAGATTATTATTTATAGTTTTGCTGAATAGTTTCATGTCCGCTTACCTTAGAAACGTAAAATGCGACGGCAGATCGGTGGCAGCAGGTCCCGCCTCGGCTCCGCCTCTTTGCCCTTATTTGGAGCAGGCGGGAGTTGAACTCTGACGTCACTGTCGAGCCGTTAGTGGCCAACTCCGCCTACTAAGGGCTTCTCGGCAACTCTGCAGAATCCTATGGGTGAAGTCACGGACCCTACGTCCATTTATATATACAGTCTATGGTTCGTACATTCAAGCGCACAGCACAACATTTTAATCGTCTGGTATTTGTAACAATATTCCCTAAAAGGCACAATCGCCACGAACACGGCTAAAGGGTCAAGTACAGTAATTACAACTAACTAACGTTGTAGCCTCTATGGTTGTAGCCTAGCAGAGTGGACAAGTTGCTGTTAGCTGACAGTGAGGCATGTACATGTCCATCAAAGTGACCACGCCCTAATTTATGCAAAAGCTTTAAGGCTTAATATTAATTAAACAGAAGGGGTGAAAAAAAATTCACCCCCCACACAGTAGTCATGAAGGGGGAATCTAACTATACAGAGAATATGGTTTTTTGAACCACGATGTAAACATGTTTATTTCTGCTGTAAAGTTGGGCATTTTAACATGGGGGGTCTATGGAAATTGCTCCCTTCTGCAGCCTGCTCCTACTGGCCACTAGATGAACTGCAGTGTGTGGCACTTCCGTATTGGCGTCCCGGCTCTTCCCCAGAGAAAAATAAAGTCCAGGCGGACTCACCTCTGGGTAATTTGGGAACCATCAGTTCCATTTGACCTTTTTCACTGTAAAAATCATTTTATTACTTTGAATTATCACTATAGGTATTCATTCCATCCAAATACAACGCGGTTCCGGGGCCGAAATCGCGTCATTTGCAGGAAACAACGTCTAAGGAACCTTAATATTGAATAAACTATGAATATTTTATATCCATATAACAGGAAAAAAACTAATTTAACTGATCTTTTTCATTTTTTTCTTCAAAAAAAACACACAATGCTAACAGTGAGCCTCTGAATTAGCCCCGAGCTAAAAATGCTAACCTATTACTGCACCGAAAATCAATCCTAGCTCCCTTATTACTTATCCTAGCTGCACATCCAACACATAGTTTATGATCGTAAAGACACAGAATCTAACGGTGCTCACCTCAACACTGAAAGATACAAACTCGCGACGTTATCAACAAAAACGTACATCAAAACAAGTGGCGCTAGGTACTAACATGAGCTAGGCTAACATGGCTTACCTTCGTCTTTGCCTGGTCTAAACTGGTCTTCAATGGCATTACAACGATAAAAACGATGATGTAGTTAATCCATAGTTTAATATCCAATGTGACTGTGTCCCCTTTGAAATGTTCTGATAATCTATAAACAATAAAACTGCAATTCTGTTATCTGCTGTCCGCTCTGTGCTCCGTGCGCTCTGGGTCCTGCAATTCCTGCTTCCTTACGTAGTAAACAATAAGTAAAGTCTGCTGCGTAATGTGCTTACGCTGGCTGGCATTGGCAGTGCACTGCATCCCCATTAAGTAATGGTTGATTAATAAATCCCATTTTATGTTTCATCATACTCTCAGAGTAGTCGTCCGGAAACTTGAAATGTTCGCTGCATACATGCGCCTGTGGATCTTTCGGTTCGGGCCGAGCACATTTCGCTAGCCACTGCCTCCGAACGTACTTCCTACGCTTACCCGTTGGCAATAGATGGAACCGAGCATTCCGTGGATTGTTCCTATCCGAATTGTGGCAATGTTTCGCGATACAATGAGGCATATTTCAATATAATTGTGAGAGTAACTAGAGTAAACAACATGAACAAAGCACATACGTCAATTTGTCCTCGACACTAAACGCATAGTTCACGTCACTTCCGGTAAAATAAGTCATGCGACTCGTCAAAAGGGCGCCGCCCACAGGGTTGATGTTGTTTCGGTAATTAATCAGCTTAAAATCACTGATAACGTCATCGGATTAAAAAATTAAATAAAAAGACTGGCAGAGACTGGTCTGTTTTATCGGATGATAATTATTTAAAAATGCGTGTCATGAGGATTGCCTCCCTTTAAATTGAAAGGGGCATCGCTGCATGTGCCTTAAAATAAACGATGCAACATATAAATCTATGTAAAATTGAAATGGTTGTCTTGGCTTATTGTTTTCAGGTGCTTCCTGGGCATTAATCCTGAGACGGGCTCGAAAGCCAAAAAGAGGCATGGCAATTTAAACCCCCATGTCAGCACATTCTTCAGAAAAATTGTTGACTTCGAGTGGATGTCTGTATACAAGTTACGTGCTCCCCTCCTTGTTTTCTTTCTGTCTCCCTGCTGCAGGTGCACCTGGTCTGCCCCTGGCTCCGCCTCTGCCCAGGTGCACCTGGTCTGCCCCTGGCTCCGCCTCTGCCCAGGTGTTCCAAATTCCACTCAGCCGTGTGTATATATAAAGAGAAGCTGGAGGAGAAGGATGTCTCGTCTGTCCTAACGCCGGGAGACACTCTCCTTAGAATACCTCTTTGCCATTTTGAGCTGTAGGCCATATTTTTGCAGTGTGTTTATGTTTAGCCTGGAGGACCCGGTAGTCCAGTTTTTGCGGCTTTATTTTGTTTCCCATAGGATTTATAATTGATTTCTGGTTAGGAGAGGGAAGTTCTGGGTCCTACGGCCCGTGGTGTCGCTGGCTCAGGTTCCCTCCTTCTGTTTGTTCCTTTTGGCCAGTCCTCCAGACCTCTTTTTGTTTCCCGTTTCGCTTGTGTGAGCAAACGGCTGATTATCAATAAATGCTCGTTACCAAGTACCGGTTATTGCGTGTATTCTTTCATGTTGCGGGTCTCAGCACGAGCCACTACCGTGGAGTAGAGGTTGGGGCCGTAACAACATGTCCAAGACACTGTGAAATATACTTTGCACTTCAATGGAGTAATACAAAGTAAAAATGGGCATTTTCTTTGTTTTTCTTTGTTGATTGAGCTGATTGAATTGTGGTAAAATCCCAGTGAACTAGTCAGATTTACAATATATTATCGTATTATTTACATTTTTATATTTACAGTAAATTACTGGCTACTGTGTTTTCTTTTTGTCGCTGCTTTTAATTGAACTATTCATATCTTAGACTGCACTATAACTTTTATCCATGTACTTTTTTCTTTTAATGTTTAATTGACTGCCATGTATTTTTTTCTTTTAATGTTTATTTTATTAGCTTTTCTTTTTAATGACTGATTTTAAATGCCATTTTCTTAATCTCTTTCATTTTTTGTAAAGCACTTTGAATTGCCTTGTGTTGAAAAGTGCTATATAAATAAACTTGCCTTGCCTTGCATTACTTCTACAGTAATAGTGTGAAAATAGAGGTAATTACTGTAATTGATGTACATCAAGGTACCATAATACCACAGCTCTGTACTGCTATATCACAGTAATTCCATTGGCATGGCAACTGTAAAGTCACAGTATTTAGTTGTACTTTTATTCTAATTTACTGTAAAATATCTACAGTAAATTACTGTGAAATATTCACAGTCAATTACTGTGAAATCCACGCAACTAGTAGCCAGTAATTTACTGTAATTTTACAGTCAAACATTTTATAGTGTACCGGTTTTCCGCCTAATTTAGTTTAAATCCTACTTTTTGTATCATTGTCATAACTATGTTTGACTCTACTACTCTGACCATTATAAACTTGCCCTGGTAATGCAATCTTGGCAAATGTGGATAACAGCCTCTCCTCTCCCTCTCTCGTGCAGATGATAAGTGTGTTGACCAACGATGGCCACAAACTATTTGATGCAGTGTTGTTAGGGAGCTACGTGCTTGCCTCCCCGGTGCTCTTCATCATTTCTGTTGTGTATGCCTGCTACATTCTGGGCTACGCCGCACTGACTGGAGTCGGCACCTACCTCATCTTCATCCCAATACAGGTGTGTGCTGCACAAGAACCTCAAACAAAAGACTCATTTTCATAAGAAGTGTTGATTTCGATCAGTTAAGATTGTGACTTATGTGTGGCCAGAGGTCTGGCAAAAGGTTTTTCTATTAGCATATTATACAACGATATATATATTTTTTGTTTACTGTCATCCTCACCAATACTGTGTTAATGGTACTGTAGGTGCTATTTCAAGGAATTGCCTAAGTCAACAATAGGCATAACAATGTTTCAACAATGAGTCTTTGGTAGCTAAGTTACCTATTTTTAATTAGCTACAAGTTGTAATTTCTTTAGAGCTTTCTCTACTCATACTTATGAGGTATTCTTTTTGACTTGTGCAAACCTAAATCAACAACTTTTTTTTTTTGTTGGCTTATTTTTAATTGTCACTTAGAGTATATTAATATTGGCTTTTTTTCTGCTTCCAGTTTGGCTTAGCCAGGCTCATTAACAGATTCCGGTGGAAAAGCATTCAGATAACAGACTGCCGTGTTCGCACCATGAATGAGATTCTCAACAGCATCAAACTTATCAAGATGTATGCCTGGGAGGATTCTTTTGAGAAGAAGATTGCGGGTATGCATGTTGAGTTTGCCCTACAGAAACAATTCTATTTAAAGGGGCCCTATTATGCTCATTTTCAGGTTTCATAATTATTTTGTCCATCTATTGGCGCATTTCCACTGCAACGGGGTAGCCCCGTTTAAGCGTCCCTAAGCGTCCTCGCTCAGGCCTCGGGCTGCCTCGCTGGCCGTCCGAGGCCGTGGCGCATTTCCATTACAGTTTAGGACCTGGGGTAGCAACGCAGTGTAGGCGGGGCGATCGGCTTTGTTTTTGTTCACATTTCGAGTTGTTCCGTCGAGCTCCCGCTGGATTTGATCATCCCCAATGAGATGTAGGAACGTCGTCACCTCCTCGGTCGACCACGGTGTGCTTTTCTTATTAGACGTAGCCATTTTTGTAGCTCATCCGTTTACAAAATGCTGTTTATAAAAATGCTGCAAGCTTGCTTCTAAATATATATATGCGACGCTAGGGATGAACTCGCGCGCGATCTTGTGACGATTCTCTCTGACCAATCAGCAGTCGAGAGTGTTGACGTCACTAGTTCAGCCCTGGCCCTGGTCTGATAGAACCACGATTTTATGGGGCTGGAAAAAGAGGGAAAAAGTACCCGCTAGCCGGTACTAGGCTATATGGAAAGACCACCAAAAACTGGCCTGGCCGCTTGAGGACGGTTAAGGACGCTTAAACGGGGCTACCCGCTACAGTGGAAATGCGTCATAAGTGACATGTTTCCATGCTGGACTGTTAAAAAAGTGCTTTATATTTCGCACCTCTTTTCACCATCTGTCTGAAACCAGAGCCCAGTCTGCTCTGATTGTAGATGTCCCGCCCCTTAGCCTATGATGTACAATGCGTTGTAGCGCTAGGCTAGCCAATATAAGTGCTAGTCTCACATAGTAATGTCAGCATGTTGTGGAAGTGAACAAAAGGGTCCAAGGCGTTTCAGGCAGGGGGGAAAGAAACTTCCTCACACTACAGGAAAGGGAAGCCACCTTGAGGTGAAGCATTATGTTTTTTCATTGTTTTTTTTATCAGTTTTGATGGAAATCACATGCTGCCTAAAGCTCGAGATGAGGCTTCCGCTGCCAAATTCTCTCCAGCTTTTACGCCACTGAATGATCTGAATGATCTGCCTCTCAAAATGCTTTTAGGAATGACCTCCAACGTGCCCTTTGCTCCGGCAGTCCATGATCTATGTTGGTGTGCATTCTGCAGCAATGTGCTTCCTGTTAAGAACCTTACAGACACTTGGACTCAAACGCACGACTCAAAAGAGAGTTTGTTCAAAAAAAGTCTTTACTTTGTAAAAGTATAAAGTTCAAACAAAAAATCACTCCTGAGAGGTAAAACATAGTAAAGCAAATTACAAACTAAATACAATTGACTATGGTCACAAAATACATTAATCTCTTGGCGAGACAAGCTGGCTCTCTAAATGGCACAAGGCACAAGACGAACTGGCACAGGACAAAGGGAGACAGGACTATTTATACATGAGGTAAGGGGGAACAGGTGGAAACAATCAGGGGCGGGGCAGACGCTGACGATGGCGGGAAAACACACAAAGGGAGGAAGTAAGGGGGCCTGAAATGAGAGACAAGAGGTAAGTACAAAATAAAATAGGAAGTGCAATGACAGGACTAGACAGGTGAACAAAAATACTTGACTAAACATAAATCTAACCTGGGCTATGAACTAAACGTGAAACAATAACATGAACCTGATTAACATGACAAACAATTTAGCAGACATGACGGGATGTTACACTTCCTGGCATTAAGCAACATATCGAACCTTGTGTTTACCTTTCAAGTACCATTCCTGTGAAGTTGCTGCAGCTGCCAAAGACACATATATACATTTTTGATCCCCGCTTTTCCCAAAAATATTAAAATATATATATATGTTATCAATGTAGCATGAAATGCAGCTCAGATGAAAAACAAACTGAAAAGATATTTAGCATATCGGCATTAATAACATATTTTGTTTCTGAATTAATGGTCAAAGCACATTCATGAACGCAGTTCTATTAAACTGATATTCTAATATGGACAGTTCTTGTGCTCACACTTAAATGCTTGTGAGATATACAATAGCATTCTGAATATCTTGTGTGAATACAGTCTATGTACCGATTCATCAAATATGTGATGTTGGCTCTTTTATAGAATTCAGGAAAAATGAGAAGAAACAACTGCAGAAGGCCAGTTACGTCCAGAATACCAACTACAGCATCATCACCATCATCCCCACCCTCGCTACCGTTCTCACCTTCATTGTTCACACATCACTGAAATTAGAGCTCAACACGCCTGATGTGAGTATGCAGCAGTTTGTTAACCATTATGTAGCGTATGTAAGTACCAACCTCCTTCCTATGTTTCATTTCATTTCAAACCTTTATTTATCCAGATAAATCCCATTGAGATCATTGAACTCTTTTACAAGGGAGACCTGCTCAAGTAGGTTCCACATGAAACATAAAAACATTAACAGAACAACAAAAGGACATCTTACATCATCATCACAGGGATTACAATTTACATAACTATCCACATGTACAGGTACCAACAGCTTCCGATTGAGTAGCATCCAACCGAGCTTTAAAAACATTTAGTGGCACCAGATTGCTCAGTGTCCATTTCAGTTGCAGACTATTCCAAGACAGTGGCGCTGCACATCTAAAAGCTGTCTTCCCTAAGACAGTCCTAGCAGTTGGCACATTTAATAAAACTACAGCATGCGATCTCAGGCAGTAGCCACTTACAATTCTCCGTGAGATCAGGGAGCAGATATAGGATGGAAGTTTCCCTAACATGGCTTTGTAGATAAAAATGTACCAGTGACTGAGCCTCCGTACAGTTAGTGAAAGCAAACCAGCCCTTGCATACAGGGTACAGTGATGGGTTAATGCTTTACAGTTTGTCACAAATCTTAGCGCGCTGTGATACGCAGCATCTAACTTGATCAGGCAATTAGCAGGTGCATTCATATAAATCAAATCACCATAGTCCAGCACAGGTAAAAAGGTCACAGTGACTAGCCTTTTCCTGGCCTCAAGCGAGAAACAGGACTTATTTCTGTAAAAGAAACCTAGTCTAACCCTCAGCTTTTTAAGCAGGTTATTGACATGAAGTTTAAAAGTGAGACAATCATCAAGCCAGATACCAAGGTATTTGTAACAGGCAACAACTTCAAGTTTTGTTCCTTGTGTAGTTACAATATCTAAAACATGCTCTGGTGTCTTTTTAGCTTTAGAAAAGAGCATTACCTTGGTTTTCTCAATATTTAAAAGAAGCTTTAATTCAGAGAGCTGAGTCTGAATAATGTTAAAAACAGTCTGTAATTTAACACCAGCCTCCTTAATGGAGGGACCTGCACAGTACATCACGGTATCATCCGCATAAAAATGAAAAGTAGCTTCATCCACATTTTCACCTAAACTATTGATGTAGATGGAGAATAAAAGTGGACCTAAAACAGAACCTTGAGGAACACCATTAGCAATATTTAACCACTCAGAAGTCAGCCCATCAAAGTGAACACATTGGGACTTTTCAGAGAGGTAGTTTTCAAACCACCCCACTGCATGGCTGGACATGCCTATACTGGCTAGCCTCTGCTTTAAAATGCGATGATCGACGGTATCAAACGCTTTGGACAGGTCAATAGATAGAGCTGCACAACTCTGCTTATTGTCTAAAATACTCGCCACATCATTCACCACTTTCATTGTGGCAGTGATGGTGCTGTGTTGCTTTCTGAAGCCTGACTGATGTTTAGACAGGATGTCATTTGTACATAAAAACACCTTTACCTGCTCACTCACTAGGCGTTCGAGCACCTTAGCCAGAACTGATAATTTTGAGATGGGCCTATAATTATTTAATAAAGTGGCCTCCCCACCTTTTAGTATGTACATTTTGGTGGTCTTTTTTTACTCCTGTCATAATTTCTACAGCCAGTAGAGGCAAACCTGCTTTTGCAAAAGTGATGTTAGAGAGTTACATGGAGGGTCATAGTTTGACGCATAGGGCCACTGACAGGGGCGGGCTGGGACTACAAATCAGCCCGGGACTCTTGACCGGCCCACTTCGGCCTTGTAAAAATGATTTTGGTATCAAATCATACAGTTTTGACCATGAAGAAACCATCAGGAATTACTCAGAAGCTTAATTTTTTACCATATCTATATAAGCCATATAAAGCCATTGCACATTTGACTTCCCAATAGTAAAAAACATATCATTCAATACCATAATCCAAAATTGTTCTAGTGGTATAAATTCTGTGGTAAAATGACGACTATCTTGGATAATGGTCGCCTTTTTTCTAAATTAAATTGGCTAACGTAATGTCCCCAGAGGGATGGCCATGGAAATGTTGGTGCTTGTATCCACTTTTGAAAGATTTGTAAAGCTATCACAAGTATGGATTAGACACTTAACATAATTGTGCGTACAAACATTTGTCTTTCAGTTTCTTTGTTTGTTTGTGCTCGCACTGAGCAATTTGGTTCGTTTAAAGATAATACAGATGTCCATGTGACAGTGTTGCATAATGTGGGGTAGTGTTTGAGAATCATTCTTTGTTATTTCCAGGCCTTTACCACCATCGCTGTTTTCAACGCCCTGAGGTTCTGCCTGGGTCTGCTGCCTCTGTCCATGAAGGCCGTGGCTGAGGCTGCTGTTTCAATAAAACGACTCCAGGTAAACTCCTCTCTTTGTATCATGCTTCTGGTATTCTTATAAGTCTTCACAGCATTCATTATTACACTAATATTACTTAATAATGCCACAACGATGCATCAAGCACTAGAAACTGAAAGGTTGAAATATTTAAACCTTCTAATGAGAGATAATAAAATGTGTATATGGCTTCCCCACCAGAGCTTATAAGCTGCAAAATAACATGTTTTATTTTGATCTTGAAATATATACTGTATCTTTTTTTTTATGTTGTTCCATTTCTATTGTTGTAGTATAATTTGAGGCATTTCCTTCTTAAACTTGAAAAGGCTTATACATGCGATGTGTGGCTGTTTCAGAAAATATTGCTGATCCAGAATCCAGAGCCCTACCTGAACCAGCAAAAAGACAGTGACTCGGCCATAGTGATAAAAAATGCTACACTTTCCTGGGCCAGACCAGCCAGCCAGCCGGACCCCACTCCCAGCTCAGCCAATGGGGTGACCGGACACAAAGTAGAGGAAGTGTCCAAGAATGGGGCGAGTGAAACCTTGCCGACCCTGAGAAACATCTCCCTCACTCTGCCTAAGGTGTGCTTTACCACTGGTAAGGATTATTTGGGTCACCTAGATTTGCTTAAACGTAATACAATGTTCTCTGTCTTATCTCCTGAAGGGCAAGCTGCTTGGTGTGTGTGGTAACGTGGGGAGTGGAAAGACGTCACTGATTTCCAGCATTTTGGAACAGGTTGGATCCTTCTCTTGTCTTTTTATTATCTTTTTGGCTTGTTTGCCCATTCTCTGGAATGCCCTGTGTACACTTTGAGGGAATTTCCTACAAATGTGGGACAAAGACCTGCTTGGACTCAATGATGAACTGATTGGAATTGGGTGATAAATAGTCAAAGGTCCGGGCCGTGGATATTATTATTACATGTTACTTGTTAGACGCTTTTATCCAAAGTGACTTACATACTCAATACTGTGGACAATCCCCACAGGAGCAATTTGGGGTGAAGTGTCTTGCCCATGGACACAACGACATGCTGTGGGACTTGAACTTGCTATCCCCCTGATTCAAAGTTCAGCGCACTAAGTTCAGCGCACTATTCCACTGAGCCACAGCCTCTCGCTGGGGAGGGCCTGGGTTCAACTCTGACTGGGGATTGTTTGTGCCTAATTTGTCAAAGGTTGCCCGTAGGAAACAATACAACCTTCGCACAGTGCATTTAATGGCCTTGCATCGCAATAAAAAAATGCGCATATCACTCAGTTGGTTAAATGTATATGAATTCTCTAAATAAATATAGTAGGCCATTATAATTCAATGGGGCCTTTTCCCCTGACATTTCATGCAGTAAAAACACAGAGAACCTATTTCCTGATATTCTACAATATAGGGATAAAGCAACGTGAGAATTGTGCATGTCACTCATTTGGTTGAATTGATATGCATTTTTGAAATAAAATGAATAAATATTGTAGGCAATTATAGGTCGATGGGGCCTTTTCACATGACATTTCAGGACCTGCATGTGCATATGAGTTATTTGGTTGAATTTCCATGAATGTGATATATAGTAGTCATGCAATGTAAAGCGTATGGCCACGGATTTTTCACATTAAGTCGGATACTGAATCTGTGAAACTTTCCTGGGTCCGCAACTTGAAGCTCCTCTGATTGCATTAAACACAATTGTTGCTATCGTGAGGCGACATTCATATTCGAAGCATTGTCTACTTGTCTACGGCTATAACTTTGTGCTCTGTGAAATTCAACTTTATTGGACAAGCCGTTGAACAAATACAAGGAATTTACATATACACATGATACAGCCGACTAAAAAAACAATGCTTACAAAATCAGGTGAATCAATTTGATTTATTTATCAATATATCACTAATCAAACAATTGCATGTTGGCTTCCCAATCTGTAACACAGTCCTTTACCCTTCAACCATAACATCTCATTAAATTCCTTCAAGGTCTTCGCTATATCACATGAGTCTTTACGTCGTTTTATTGCCAGTCAATTAAAGACAACGCTCCTTTTTTACATTGTGTTCCTCTTAAGTCTGATGTAACTGATGCCTTTTAACCTATAGCTTTTCATATGATTGTCTTCTCATTTCTGTATTTTAGATGCACCTTCTGCAGGGCTCCTTCACAGCGGATGGGACATTTGCCTACGTTTCCCAGCAGGCCTGGATATTCCATGGAACTGTACAAGAGAACATCCTGATGGGGGAACCATTGGACCAGTCCAAGTACGTAACCAGTTGTTAATGATATGCTCCTGCAGACCATCGGACATGTAAACAACAGGAGGTATTTCTCACTAAGGGGTTACTATTTGTCATGTTTCTCTTTGGTGCAGGTTCACAATGGTTGTTCTTATCTCACGTGACACATTCTTAACTGGGAGAAAGTTCCTCTTATCTCTGTGGGATTGCTTCTGACAAGGTAGTCAAACAAGAGCAGAGGTTATGGCTGTTATCTAACAGGAGTTTAATTAGGAAACCACCCCATGCTGTGGGTCAAAGATGACTTGAAGCGAGACTGTTGACCTGTGCCCAGTATTTTGATGAGTCATATCACTACTGCAGTTATAGGCCTATACATATTATGTAATCGGTTTTATGAATGAAGTTATCGCAGCAGGGAAAGTCGACTTGCATCAGACCATGACAGGGTTATCCAAAACTACATTAAGAAATACAAAGAGTGTTTTTTGTTGACTCTCTTTCACATGTATTGTCTGGGGTTGGTGTGTACGGTTACACTTACCTTAGTCAGATGTTTACCATTAACTGCCAGAGACTGTATGTCTGAGCAAGTTAAAGTATAATGTGCTCATTATAGTAATCAAACTTATTTAGATAGTACTTGACAAACGTTCCTGAATTAAACATAAAAGTAAAAGCAATAGTGACCAATCATTTGTATGAATTTGGAAAATCTATATTTTACATAATTTGTCAAAAATGATACATCACATTGAAGTTGTTTTTACTATTAAGGAGACATCAAATCATGTCTACAAAATGGCTCTGTTAAACACACTGTACTATATGTTGCTGTTCCTTGACTTCAATGCGTTGTCTTGCTTCACAGATACGACAGAGTTTTGGATGTGTGTAGCCTCAGAGCTGACCTCAATATCCTCCCATATGGTGATCAAACAGAGGTAGGAACTCTCAACTTGCCAAAGTAATGTTTTTTGTAATGATTTCTGTCAAGGAGCCCTGACAGCAAAGGCTCTGTCTCCTCTGTCTGTACCTGGACCTTGTAAGGACCAGCAGCGATGCCTTTGAGGATCTCAGGGTGCAGGAGAGGGGGCATAGGGCGTTGACAGATCAGATAAATAACTTAGGGCAAGGCCTCTGAAGGCCTAATAAGTCATCAATAAAAACATTTACTCAAGTTAAAGTTTGCCAGTTTAGAAGCGTTGCTCACTTTCATATGTCAAAAGTAACATGGATGAGGTTTAGTCAAAAGTCGTGAACATGAGCAAAAATAACACCGGACAAAAAAATGATCTACTGTTCAAATTGCAGTAAGTTTACAAAAAAAACTAAGTGTAGCAGAACATAAATGGTATTGGCTTACTGGTGGTCATTATTTACAAAGTGTTTTCTACCATTTTCGATTGTACATTTTTGTGTTGTTTTTTTGTCAGATTGGAGAACGGGGGCTGAATCTATCGGGGGGGCAGAAGCAGAGGATCAGCGTGGCCCGAGCTGTGTACTCTAACAAAGACATCTACCTCCTCGATGACCCACTGTCTGCCGTCGACGCCCATGTGGGGAAACACATGTTTGAAGAATGCATTAAGAAGGAACTTCAAGGAAAATCCATCATACTGATTACACACCAGCTCCAGGTGGGATATTGATATACAGTAATGCTGTATTCTTATCAGCATTGAGTGAATTCCAAATACCTAATTATTACAAATAACATAAAGAGGTTATGGAAGCCCTGAGAGGCCAAAGTGAAAAAAACATTCTGTTGATCCTTTTTTCAAAGTCTGAGTTTCTCTTCTGTTTAAGTTAATAAAAGGTGTAGATTGTTTTTATTAGGGCCGGGACTTTAACGCTTTAATTAAGATTAATTAATTACACAAAAATTAACGCGTTAAAAAAATGAACGCATTTTAATCACACTTATTTTTGCACCGCGGAACGTTTCTCGTACCGATTATACTGGAGCACCAACTAACGTTCATGACTTCAGACAACAACAAACCACAGTGGGAAATGTTGTTTTAAAAAACGGACGGATGGAAGCGTCGATAAGAGCACGGTTGTGTGCAAATTATGCAAAAAGGAATTCGCATATCACCGCAGCACATCAAGCCTCAAGTATCACCTCAATGCAAAACATATAGCAGCTAGCGTGGAAGCTAGTGTGGACGTTAGCCTCTTTTATCGCGTTCACACCAAAAAGAGCCGGTACTAAAATTAGTTCATGAGAACCTTTTTACCCCCACGAAAGTCCCTGCTAGAGAGCAGAGAGCTGCTAGAGAGCAGGGACTTTCGTACGGCTCTCTTGTGAGAAAAGAGCTATATTTCTGATTGGCTGGGCGGATTGCAAACCACGCCCCGTAAAACTCCCAAAAAGTTTTGTGAAGCCGCCATTTTATTATCCTCGCATTAGCATTATTAGCATTAGCATTAGCCCAGCGCAGAAACGCAGAGAGACTAACTTATGGCAACACAAAATAAAACATGGGAGCGGTGGAGATGAGGAGGTGTCGGCGTTCTGGCGATTTACTCGGAAGGCTGCTGGGACTCCCCCAACTCCGGGGACTTCCGGCCGGGGACTTTGGGCGGCAGTATACGACGTGAAGTGGTTTGCTGCCTGCCAGTAAACCCAATGCAGAAGAAGAAGAAGTGACGTCAGCGGCTTCATTTGCCTAATCCACCCCCAGGTTCAAAGAGTTCTCATGAACTAAGTTCTCATGAACCTTTGTGGGAAAAGTACTGCGGTGTGAATGCGCCTAATGGTATACTAAAATCCATGTGAAAAAAATTGCTTCTCACTGTTCTCAGGTCAAATATTTATATGTGATTAAAAATGCGATTAATTTCGATTAATTAATTACAAAGCCTCTAATTAATTAGATTAATTTTTTTAATCGAGTCCCGGCCCTAGTTTTTATATATCTTGAAATGTGAATTTCGGCAGTACATATCTACCCCCCTATCTAAAAATACTAGGCAATTTATTGTTTTGTTCCAGGTTTAATTTATTGATGAATTCTCAACACACGTTAAAGTCTAGCAAAATAAAGAAATCCCATTAATGTTATATTACTCTGCTGACACATAATATGTTTTTAGGCTGCATGAAGAAGTTCAAATTAACCTGGAAGAAACTTTTGTTATTATTATTTATCCTTATTTAGAACCTAGTGGTAAATGCCAGACTCTTCTGGCTGACATTAGTATAACAAAAACAGACAAAAACTCATTTTCTACCAGTTTCCCAAATAATAAGGAACTTGTAACGATTATTGTGAAATGTGAAACTAATTTAAGGGTTCTAAACCATACTGATCAACACTCCCAAAGTGAGTGTTGTCATAGTTCTGCCATTACTATTTCCTTCATCATGAATTCTTAGCAGTATTGTAAACAGCTTTAGATAAGAGTGTCTGCCAGTTACCATAAATGTTATTGTAGCCCAGGTGGTGTTTGGTTGACCTCTGGCCACAGTGCTGGGATGCTTTCCTTGACACGGTTTGCTCGTGTCTGTCAGTATCTGGAGTTCTGTGACAACATTTTGGTTCTGGAGGATGGCGAGGTGCTGGAGGTTGGGAACCACCAGGCTCTGATGAAAGAAAACAGACGCTACGCTCACCTCATCACCAACTACCAGATGGGAGAGTCTGAGGTAAAAAGCTGCAGAAATATTACGTGTTTTTCCATCATGTTTTACCACTGTGAAACCTTTCCCCCAGTTATAGTTTAATTAACTCCAAAACAATAAACTGCAACACTTGAGCTGTAAACCAAATAATGAGAGATCTCAGAAGTGTATAGGTTGCAGGAACATGTCTTTTAAAAGGGACAAGTTAACATCTATTCAAGGTGGGAAGTGACTTGTGACTCAGTGACTCAGCACTAACACTTTGTTCTTGCTTATCATTTACAGTCTGAGAATGAGGAGGAGGAAGTGACAAACAAATATGATACCACGCTGAAGGACGTTGAGCTAAGAGCCAGAGCAGACAGCGGCTTGGTGAACCCAGGTATGGACACCAGGAACACATTGAACATAGTGATATAAAATACATTGTGCTAACTCGTGATGCCTTCATTTATCACTATAGAACTTACAATGGATGGAAATAAGGCTGGAGTTCATTACAGAGTTTAGTAAAAGACACAACGGATGTATGGTACATAGTAACTCAATGCCTAAAAATAGAACCACTCAGAACATAGTCATTGGGATATTGCAGGATAGGTTCAAAATGTTGCTTTACTTTTGTGTTGTTTGTTCTCTAATGGATTCTACGGTGGCCGGCAAGTGCAAATGTGCTACAACGGTCCAACATACTTCCATAAGGAGAAACGTGCTGTAACTTCAGAAATGATGCAAATATAAAAACAGAAATGTGCGTAAACATATGCACACTCAAAACAAAATGGAAAGTAGGACACTAAAAAGGAGTGCTTGCCGATTATAAAGTTGGCAGATTTGTTTCATAATTGTATGTGTTTTGTCAGTATATTTGAAATGACTAGGTTAGCTACGTTAGCTAGCTAGCAGATCAGTAATAATATCAAAAGGAAAAATTTGATCACATTGTTAAAAATATGCCAATAAAACATACACTTTAGGTACCTTTCCAGTGACATGACAGTTGGCCAACTTAAAGGGGACCTATCATGCAAAATGCACTTTTGTACGTCTCTTATACTTGAATATGTGTCCCCGGTGTGTCAGGGAACTCAAAGTGTCAGAAAACACAACCCCCTCTCTTTTCCTCCATACCCAAATCTCTAAAAACGGGACTGCAACGGAGCTGATTATTATTTGAATTTTTCTGACGTCAGAAAAGGGGTGCTCCGCCTATATGGGCAACTCTCCACCTATCAGGGGAATGAGAGACCGCTGGAAAGCGCTGGAGATGCTGTAGTACATATGCCAGGCCTGTAAGTGGCGCCACAAAAGTCTGCCACAAAAGCAGAATCAGCCCTTGCAAAAACAGGGCTGAAAAAGAGCAAATAGAGCGAAATGAGGTATGGCTAAAATGCATGATCTGTTTGGTATTTTGAAAAGAAAACTTCACATACATGTTTTGTATAGGTATGGCCCTACAACATATGTTTCAAATATAGCATGATAGGTCCACTTTAATATTGCCCAACTATGTGCATGATTTTTTTATTGTCTCTAGTGTGTTTTTTCAGGCACACTAATGAGTATTTTATTTGCAGTGTTTCGTATATGCAGCGCTTTTAGCAAACTATGCACATGTTTCATTAAATTGCTGAATGTTTTCTAAATGCTGCACATATGTTGTGAAGTTAGTGAAGATGTTTCTGAATTTGCAGCGGGTTTCTCCTAATGGAAATGTTTTGGGACCTGCCGGCCACCGTAGAATACTAATAATAATCCAGTACTTTTAAAATAATTACTTTACCCATCACTATGCATTTGGCACAATAATCTGTAGAGCAAAGTGTAAAAGAAAAGTGACAGTCAATCAAGGAAAATAATGGACCTAGGCAGGAAAAGAAAAACCTATATGCTGTTAATATTGAATTATTTGTGCAACTGCATTTCTTTTATTTTTTTCAATCTTTATTCCAGACTCAAGGTCCATATCACATACAAAAAGACAAAACACACATCAATAAATAAGATAAAAATCTAAACACAAAACAGATAAAAAACAAACAGATAAAAACATGAAATCAGTCCAATCACAGCTAGCCACAAATGCTCACTGTCTGTAGAGGCTGTTAGGCCAATGTCTCCAAATCATGGAAGAGAACCGGGTAGAACTCTTCACAGGGTTAATTAAAATCGAGATAACATGATTGTCCGAGTCTTCTAGGCGACACATGAATTTGTACATTAACTTTCTTGCATGTGTATGTATTTATTAAAGTCTTCTGTATAGAGAGGACAACAAATCCATCCTGTAATTTAATTATATATCCCCCCCCCCACGTGCTTCTTTTCAGCATTTGTGCCGGACGAAGAGGATGATGGAATGCCAGCTGTTTTAAAATGTAAGTCTACATCACTCATTAAATCATAAAATGTAACATATCGAGTCTCTGGTAGGTTGTCTTATGGTTCAATTTTGAAAGAGGGGTTCAGGAATGAGTCCATAAAACCTGGAAATGAGTTCGTATTTTACCACTTCCGGTTCCCTCTTCTCTTTGCTACATGGCTAAAATGCAGTCTTTGGTTCAAACAAGCTGAAGAGATTGTCCGTGTTTGTCCGAAGTTGATCATGCTACAATTCTATGAAATCAAATTCTCAAGCTGCTGTGGGTGATCAGCTGGTCGTTAAGGAGGTGGCCATGGAAGGTGTTGTCCACTGGAGAGTCTACCATGAATACTGCAAGGCAGCTGGAGGTCTGATCACACACACACACACACACACACACACACACACACACACACACACACACACACACACACACATACACATACACATACACATACACATACACATACACATACACATACACACACACATACACATACACACACACACACACACACACAACTGGGACATTTGGACTGATGATGATGTTTGATGTGACTGTGTTTCTGTAGGCTACTTCATCTGCTTCCTCACCCTCCTGAACATTGTCCTGTTGATCGGAAGCACAGCCTTCAGCAACTGGTGGCTCAGTTTCTGGCTGGGGCAGGGAGACGGGGTGAGACCAACACACAGACACTTTTTCTGACCGTCTGAATATAAATTGTCATACTACCTAACCACAGTCACTGATAGGGACCTGAGAAAGACATTGACATTGTACAAAATGAGGGAGCTGTACTCTACAGGAGGGTTGAAACAGACAGACCAGGCTGAAAACAAAAAACAGGCTCTATTTTCATTGTGATAAGTGTGCTGGAGAGACAGAATTACGCCGGAAACAAACGTGAAGTGGCAAAGTCTAACCTTAAATTCTATATACCATAATTTTCCGGTTTGAGGCCAAACTGAAAATTGGTAATAGTTTAACATTTGAGAACAACCGCAGCAGGAGATCAACTGGACACAACAACAGGGACCTTCCTGGTCTTCATCAAAACATTTCACAAAAATACCACATACCAAGGAGGAGACCCATAATAACCACAAAGAAAAATATATACATAGAGACGCAAAAGGACAAAATCAGCCTAAAACAATCAATAGACTTATAGCCTGCCTAAAAGACTTCCTTATCTAACACTCCTGATGTTCAGTTACATTGTTAGAGAAAGCATTGGCTCTCTCACCAAAGCTAGACCACTCAATAGTTCAACCAAGCCGTTAAGAACAAACTAACTGTAGTGTGCAAGGCCAAAAATGCTTTGCAAGTTGTTGTTTTAGTTTCAATGCAATACGTATTACATACGTAGGCACACTAACCATCTTCTGAACGCAGCCTTAGTATCATATACATATGTTGATCTCACATGGCAAGACAAACAGATATGGATTCTGCTCATAAATATGTCCCTTTGTCTTCTAACCAACAAACGGACCATTTACACATTCCTTTTTGCGCATTGGGCCCCCCCCCCCCCCATAGGCGCACACACACTCTTCATATACACACATGTATGATCACTGCGAGGATTTTGAAAGTCTTACAAAAGAGAGAAACTACCCCACATCCTGAGGGGAAAGACATAATGACTAGTATTGTCAACTCAGTGCCACAACAAAAAATACTTCAAACCAGAAGAATATTGACATATAGACAGTTTTTGTGTTTATTTGTATTTTAAACTCTTTTAAAAAATGCTATTGTGTTGTTAAATGAACCATCTGGCCCTGTTTTTTTCTAGCATCATGAATTTTCTCTGATTTTTCCCCAGTCATCCAATAGGACATCTTCAAGCCAGGGTGACATCTCCAAAAACCCAGATTTGCAATACTATCAAACTATTTATGGCATTATGGTGGCCGTCATGATTTTGCTTGCCATGATCAAATGCTTCTTCTGGACTTGGGTCACATTGACGGCTGCCTCCAAACTCCACAACAGCATGTTCAAGAAGGTACTGCTGAAAGAAATATCAAACTACTGCTACTTTAACCACAAACAATGTGTTTGGTGTATGAAAAGGATGACTTCGGTAACACCTGGTAGAAGCTCTGCCAATTATAAAGTGTTCTTTTGTTTTGTTTCCTTCCTCAGATTTTCTCCAGTCCCATGAGCTTCTTTGACACAACGCCAGCGGGCCGCATTCTCAACCGCTTCTCCAAGGATCAAGAGGAGGTGGACTGTGCGCTTCCCTTAAACATGGACCCTTTCCTTCAGTTCAGTCTAATGGTCACCTTCACCATCATCACCATCTCAGCCGTCTTCCCCCTCATGCTGGGAGCTGTGCTTGTCATGGCAACCTTGTTCACCCTTATTCTCTTGTGAGTTGACACCAGTTGAAGGGGCCTTATTATGCTTTGTGGATGTTTCCCTTTCTTGCAGTGTGCTATACAGGTTTTTGTGCATGTAAATGGTCTGCAAAGGCTAAAATCCCAAAGTTCCCTCCAGAGGGAGTTTCTCTCCCACACAGACAGAGGGTGAAAATATGGGCTGCAGCACAGGCAGTATGAGAAAAATAAAGAGCATTTTGAACATTAAAGCCTTCTAACAACAGTAGAAGCACAAAATCCATATATGAACTTGATAAAGAGCATAATAAGTCCAACATGATAAAACAAATGTTCTACGAAGACTGTTGGAGAATAGGATCGGAACATTTGCTGATCCCACATTTAGTGAATTTTGTGAATTTGTGTCATTTGCAAGATTTTTATTTTTATTGAAAATGTTTCAAATCAAAAAAATGTCTGGGCACCTATGGCGATAAGCGTGTTTTGATGAAAAATATCAGTCAGCGTTAACATTTACTCAACACATTGCATTTCCTGTGACTGATATACCGTCATCTTGTATTTCATCAGTCAAATGTGATGCTACAGCAGCAGGATGTTCTGTTGCAGGAACCTAAAGCTTTTTTTCTTTCTTGAAATGACAACCAGTTAGTAATAGTGGAAATATATCAATGGGCAGTGGCGTTTCTATATGTACAAAAGTGGTGGGGCACAAAAAATTTAGATGTCTATATATAAGCTTCTGCAGTGAGGTTCATGGCTGGTGAGGCACTGACTCTTCAGGTTTACAAATATTATATTTTGACCTAAATCAAAATATAATATTATTTTCAAAAGCCTCTTTAGTCTGATGCTTCGATTAATTTTAAACAGACAGTTCAACAAAAGGATACAAAAAAATGTATTTGATCATTTAAATATTGAATTGTTCTCTCTTAGTAAGATCCCATTTTCAATAAAATTGTGGTCTTTGACTTGAAGATGAAGTCCATTTGCCTATCCTTCTGGACAAAAATCCCTATTACTTTTTTGTAAAAGTCCTCCTTATCTTCTTGTAGTTTCAAAAGTCTATCATAAATCTAAATGATGGATTTATGATTCGAAAATTATAAAAGTAGGGTAGACATGTGGATATTATCCGGCTGAACAAAACGTGCATTTATCTAACAGGTACGTTTCCCACAGATCTTATTTTGAGCTATTTTCTAAAATCCTATGGAGAAATCTCATTGCTTTTTTGTGGAGGGAACCCATGCGCAGCTTACTTCCTGGTTTTAGGACGCGTCTCTCTCCTGCTCTTCACCTGCTCTTCACACACCACACTTTTCGCGGCACACGTACTTACAGCCAATCAGCTCTGAATGATGTGAGATGACGTATGGTGGGGATGGCAGCACTATGCCCCTATGGTCATTATTTTTTGCCACACACATTAAATAGGAAAATACTCTGAGCATGCGCAGTGTAGTTTTTACAGTCACCGTTCACTTAGACAGTGAGAGGGAGGGGCATGATCGGGTTTTGTCCCACATGGCTCTAAATAGCTCAATAGGCACACACTGTAGACACTAATTAGAAGAACACAGACTAAAACAGCAATGTACAGACAAATCAGATGATTAAACATGATCTTAAAATATATTTTATATATATTTTAATTTATTTTTTGCATTTTGTTGTAATCATTATTTTAATACTTTCTGCTGACACTAGGTGGGGCTGTGCCCCTAATGACCAGTCGCCACTGTCAATGGGTCATCAAACCATTGTGTTTACCCATTCGATGATAGAAGGTTCACATTTATTTAGATGAAAGACTATTAATCTAAATGAAAATCTTCGAGAATGCTATTTAAGGTATGCTGAATATCCTCTGTGATTACTCTGCAGTATGTTCCAGAGGAGCGTCCGTCAGATGAAGAGGATGGAGAACATCAGTCGCTCTCCCTGCATCTCTCTCACCACCTCCACCCTGCAGGGCCTCAGCACCATCCATGCTTACAACATAAGAGAAAACCACATACAGCTGTAAGAGACCAGACTACTTTATGTATTCCAATAGAAAGTCTATTAAATGTGCTCTGCTTTCATGCAAAAGCAGCAGGTTTAGTTTGCATTGTAAGCACTGGTAAGGAAATGTGTTCACAAACACTCCCATGTCCTTTATCATGTTCCAGGTTCAAGACACTGAATGACATCAACTCCAACTACTACTTACTGTTCAACTGTGGAACACGTTGGCTCTCCTTCTGGCTGGACTTCATGTCTTGCACCATTACCTTGTTGGTGTCTCTGTTTGTGGTACTCAGCAGTAATGAAGACATCTCTCCATCTTTAAAAGGCTTGGCCTTGACCTACACTATACAGGTACATTCGAACAAGCAAGTTAATGAGCATTTCAGTAATTTCTTTATTAGAAATACATTACAAACTGCAACATGTGTGTGTTTTCCAGCTGACCGGCGTGCTTCAGTACGTAGTAAGACAGTCGACAGAGGTGGAGGCCAGATTCAACTCAGTGGAGCGCTTGCAGGAATACATCAAGGTGAGGAAAATGTACTCTTATACACAGGTCGCCTGGCTAAGACCACCAAATCACCCATTTAAAAAAAAAGAAACTTGCTAAAGCTATTTGTGCTAAGAACTTATTTATCTGCTGACACCCTTCTTTTTTTTCTTCATTGTTTACAGAGTTGCAAGTCTGAAGCACCGAGACACATAAAGGAGGCCCAGGTTGCACAGGACTGGCCAGAGAATGGAACCATCACCTTCCAGAACTATAAGATGAAGTACAGAGAGAATACACCCATCGTCCTGAACGGGCTCGATTTCACCATTCGAGGCGGAGAGAAGCTGGGCATTGTGGGAAGGACAGGCTCTGGTAAGATACTGACAGCATTAGTTAGCTGATGATTTTGTTTTATTCGTTTTATAGTTTGGTGTTAATGGTTAATTCCAAAAATATTGTGAAGTACTAAAAATGTACATATAAACACTTGCAACATCATCAAATAAAAAACCTTTTGTCTATATCATAACGTATCTTATATAATGCAATGTTGATAGCCCAGGTCCAGTGAGTAGCATTTAGTGACATCTAGAGGCGAGGTTGCCTTCAGGTGACGCAAAAACATGAAAGGGCCTGTAGAGACAGAGTTTTGTTTGTCCGCTCTTGGCTTCTCTAGAAACATAAACGTGCAAATTGGCAGACTCCTTGGATAGGATCCTCCCTATGTCGATATAAAGCTCATTCTAAGCTAATGCAAACTGAACCATTCTTAGTTTCAGGTGTTTATACACATTATAATGAAAATATAGTTGTATTCTTCTGCCTAAATTCATCTTACTACACAACACACTGGCCTTTAAAAGTGATTTGGTTGCCATGACTGTAGTTTGCTGAATTTAAAACCATATCTCTGTAAAGTGTTAAGGTTACTATTCCTAGGAACTATGCTCTGTGTCTGTAGGGAAGTCCTCTTTAGGCGTGGCTCTGTTCCGGCTGGTGGAGCCAGCAGAAGGAACCATCCTGATAGACGGCGTGGACATTTCCTCCATCGGCCTGCATGATCTGCGCAGCAAGTTGTCCATCATCCCCCAGGACCCTGTGCTGTTTATTGGCACTGTCAGGTAAGCCCAGCTTAGTTTGAGGTTCACATTAACACCAGCCCACACTTCTCCCAGTGTAGGGGCTTATTTACCGGCTCACCATCTGTGATACCGCCTGTGTTTGCCTACAGGTACAACATCGACCCTTTCAATAACTACAATGAAGAGGAGATCTGGGCAGCGCTGGAGAAGACCTACATGAAGGAGCCGGTATGTTCTCCGCACGATATGAAGCCAAGTACATTCACAATTCTGTCAGTCTCAGTTTATGTCACTCTTAAAAAGTGATAAAAGCTGTAGTAGAAGAAGTGCTATGAGTATTTTTTTGTTTCCTTAGATATCCAGACTGGAGGGGAAACTACAGGCAACAGTAATAGACAACGGAGAGAACTTCTCTGTAGGAGAAAGACAACTGATTTGTATGGCTAGAGCACTACTCCGCAACTCCAAGGTTTGTACATCCCTCTTCTGATTTATTTGTATTTACACATCTTTCAAATATACTTCTTATTAAAAGCAGCTGTATTTCTCCTGCCGCATATCTGTGTGTTGCAAGACCAATCAAACATGAAAATTGGAGCCATACAAGCTGACATCAAAGAAAAATATAAACTTTCCCATTTAAAAAAAAGCTTGCTAAAGATGCTCTTATAAGAACACCAGACCAAAAGCTATCGTTAGCTTAGCTGTTGGTTTTACCTTTGGGTATTTGGAATGATACCGTTATAAAGGTTAAGCACCACAAATGGAGAGACACCCTATCTGAAAGACCTAACAACCTCTCTGCATTTTCCTGTCTTACATGCGCTACGTTGCAAAAGCTAGTGCATTTGTTTGCAACCTCTACTTCTTCTACCACTCATCTTATTGGTAGAGGAAAAGCTATGCTTAAAACATAGCCTTTACTGCCAGTTTCTGATAAAACTGATCTTAATGTAAGACCATTCCCCCCCCCCCCCTCTTAACCAGGAAACATTCCCCTTTTGTAAAACTTTTTTAAATAGTTGCCTAAAATGTATCCCCAAACCCTTTCTTTTAATAGATAGAGCACACAGCACACACAGTGACATTTGGCCTCTGCATTTAACCCATCCTTAGTACTAGGAGCAGTGGACAGCTATTGCCCAGCGCCCGGGGAGCAATGGGAGTGGGGGGGAGAGGGGGTTGTCCGGTGCCTTGCTCAAGGGCACCACGGGGCAGGGCAGGAGGTGAACTGGGACCTCTCCAAGTAGCAGTCCACACTCCATATTTTAGGTCTGGTCGGGGACTTGAACCGGCAACCCTACGGCTCACAGTCCAAGCCCCTACTTTTTTTTTTTTTATCTTTTATTATCAAAAATAGACATTTAACATCTCATCACAACTACATAAAGCATTGCTCATAATACACACATTCAATATTTCATACCACTAGCTTAAAGGTAGTGTGCCTTAAGTTTTCCGTTCAAAGTTGAAGCACAATGCTCCCTCCTCATCCAGCTCAACTAGCCTGCTGCCATCCACAAAATCCTCGCAAAAGGTGTCCTTTTCCACATGTATTAGCACAAGGTTAATGTCCCTTTTTACTGTCCTCTTCATTATATGCCACACCTCTGACATTTTACCCTCGAAATGGGCAATGTTCCTCCTTATTTGGACCGCACGCCTTGCATGGCTCAGAACATAATTTAAAAGATTCACATTGCATTCATCCTTCTTCTCAATCACACCAAACAGCCACAGCTCCTTCCATTCCATTTATCTCACATACCATTCATTCCAACATCTACCAATTAACTCTTTCATCCTTCCAAAAAAAAACAACAAGCTCTTTACACTCAACAAACTCATGCAAACACGTTTCAACCTGATCCTTACACACATCACACTCTCTCTCAACAGTTGCATCAAAATGGCTAATGTTTTTCACCCGCTCCCTACTATTCCTTTCCCTCCACACATCCAACACCCCATTATTGTTTTGAGTGCACCACGTGATGAATCACTATTAAAACCCATATTCACATACACATCTAGCTTCGAACACCACACATTAAATCACCAACAATCATACATTTCCCCCCACATTTATCCTTCAACCCTTCAAAAACTCCCTCCTCCTCCTTGTCTTATTCGGTGCATAAACGTTTACTAAATTAAATGTTTCCCCCATACATTCAAACATTATCCCAACCATTCTCCCAACACCATCATCCTTAACTTTCCTTATATTCGTTACCACCCCTGTTTTAATTAATATTGCCACCCCTCTAGCACCCACACTCCCATTATTTACATACATTTCTCCCATCCATTCTTTCCTTACATCCTCCACACACCTTTCATCCCGATGTGTCTCTTGCAAGCAAATAATGTCTGAGTCACATATCATTAAGGCCTGCTCTCTCCTGTCCTTGGACCTCAGCCCATTTCCCTTGAAAGAGGAAATTGTCACCATTACAAGTGTTATTAAGGTTATTATTGTTTTCATTCTATTTATTTTTTGTCCGGACACTTTGCAACTCCTCCTGTCGCTTTCACCCGTCTTCTCTCCACCGCTTTCTCCTTATCGGCTTTCCTCTTTGCATTCAGCCTGCTGGATTCTCTCCTCATTCCTCTGCTCTTTAACCCAGCATTCGCCTCGCCAAAGATCTTCTCCTCTATAGGTCCTATCATCTCCACCTCCTCGTCCTCATACTCGTTCTCCTCGCCGTCCCCTCCCTCCTCCATGTCCGACACAACCGAGCTGACCTCCATTCCCTCAGCCGTCTGTCCTCCGCCTCCTTCTCCTTCTCCTCTTCTCCTCCCACCGACAGCTCCTCCTCCAGCCTCAGGATCAGGTTCAACTTCAACGTCCGCTTCAGCCTCGGTATCAATTTCTGCCCCCAGAATAACATCCACCACAGCCTCTACTTCAGTCTCAGCCAAACCTTCACCACTCCTCGCAGTCTGTCCATCATCCGCAGCAGCCGGAACAGCAGCAGTATTGGCTCTGCTACTACACATCTTTCCTTCGTCTGCTTTCCCCTTCTTCCTCCCTCCGTCTCCTCCACCATCCATGGCAGCCGCGTCAGCTTCTCTCTTTGCAGCAGTCGCCACAAACACCGCCGCGACAGCAGCCACAGCTTCCTCGTTTATCCTGCTCCCAGCCTTATCACGTATATCCTCTTCTTCACTCTCTTCCTGACTTCCACCCTCCTCTTCATCCATTCCATTCTCCACTGTGTTTTCCGCCTGGGCACTTTCTCTCCCCCTGGCTCCGCTTGCCCCCTCCTCCCGAGTCACACAGTCCCGGGCATAGTGTTCCTGCTTGGCACATTTATGGCATCTAAACTCAGGGCATTCTTTGTATAAATGCCCTGGCCTTATGCACATCCTGCAGACCGGTACCTGCTTGTCGTGAATCACCCTGAAGTATTCCGGCCCCTCTAGAGTCTCGAACCTTGTGGAGTACGGAAGTGACCGCACTTCCTTATTGAATTCCACTCTCAGAAACCTCGTCCCATCAACCACATCAGTGCCGGGCCACATTCTTCTCTTTATTGCCGAGACAGGCAAAACCCCCCACATTGCCAATCTGCCTTTAATTGTAGTGTCCAATATATACAAAGGTATATTTAGGAATGACACCGTGAGTTCTTTTGCCATGCAGTCTCTGCCCCGCACCAAAGCCCCATTGATTCTTATTCCATCCAACAGTTTATTTTTTCCTTTTTCTTCAGCCATTGTCACTTCATATAGCCATCTCCTTTAACCCGACATCCCATCACAATCCCACATTCTTTCTTAACTCCTTTTAGCAGATCCATAACAGTTACCACTGCTTTCCCACTCTCCACCGCCACCACCACCACTGTCAGCTCCTTTTTATATTTCTCCTCCTCCACAATCAACTCAAACTCCTCTCTCACCTCCTTTTGTTTTCCTACTCCTGTTTTTTCATTTTGTCCATTCGCATTTTCGTTGTCATTGTCCTTTCCTTTTTCATTCACAGTTGTCCCGTCCTTCTCCGCACTCTGCTGTAGTGTGTCAATGTCCGTGATCCGTGACGCAGTTGATAAATCCATTCCCGTTTTCTTTGCCAGTTTATCCATCCGATCGAAAAAACACACAGGTTGGGGGAAACCCCCAGCCAGCAAGGCTGTTTGGGGGGGACTCAGAACAAAAAAAAACACAACTATAAGTTTGACGAAACAAATAGATCCACAAAACAAACAATTCACTTCTTTCCTCCTGAGACCAAAGTCACGCACGTCCTCTCACATGCCAAGCCCCTACTGACTGAGCCTCTGCCGGACTTCTACCCTATGGCATCCTCACTCCACCTGTTTCTAGTCACTCATCACATATCTATATCTATCTCAGAAACCATTGGCTATCGTTTTAATGATGAATTAGCATCAGGGGGCTACGGCCATTATGTCAATGGTTGAGGTATAGCAAATGTTTATCCATTCCAATACTTCATTGTTCACCGTCCGATCGTCATCTTGAAGGCCGGAATGGAGATTGACTTAAAGGACGACTTCTACAATGGCATTGCTTCATGATGAGCCAATTAGCAGTGCTGATAACAAGCAAAATTGTCCTCAGGGGCTATAGTCATTGGGTTTCGAGACCATATAGACCAAACAGTTATGACGCTTTTGCTCTCAGTAGGTCTACAACGATAACCTCAACACTTCCCAGATCAAAATGTTGTCCTGTTGCCTTCATTAGCAGATATCAGTTTATAGAAATAAGGGCTATACTAACTGTCCATGCTGGTGCCCAACAGATCATTCTTTTAGATGAGGCCACAGCATCCATCGATGCAGAGACCGACGCCTTGATCCAGAACACCATCAAAGAAGCCTTCGAAAACTGCACCATGCTCACCATTGCCCATCGTATCAACACTGTCATGTACTCAGATCGAATTCTAGTCATGGACAACGGAGAGGTAACAGACAGACACAAAAACACAAAGGTAGGTTAATGTGAAAATAAACCTAGACTTACAGTAAGTGTTCTGTTCGACAGGTGGCAGAGTTAGACCATCCAGATGTGCTGAAGCAGCGACCAGACTCTCTGTTCTCCACGCTCCTCGCTGCTGCTAACACTATGAACCACTGAGGCCCTGGGGCTCCACCACACGTTTATGGCTGTCAGTCCGCTCATATTAAAATGTGGACTGGTTTGCTTGGATCATGCACAACTGACCAGTATAGACTGCGCTCTACGGAAGCCCTGAGAAGAAAATGAGACTTTTTTTCAGTGGCTCTGGTTTTTTTTTCTCTCCTGTCTTTATGCCAAAATTATGCATGACAGTAACGTCACATAACTAGCTTACACACCAGGGGCGTCGCCTGGACCTGAAAACATTCGGGGCTTAGCCCACAGTGGCTACAGTGGAATGTTCTATTGCAACACTCCTCACACGCACACACACAGTACACCCGCGACTGTTACAAGGAAGGCTCGATAATCAGCTCACGGCATATAGGCAGGGGTAAAGTGCTATTTTTTTATGAGTGGGGGGCGGACCTCTCCTCCTCTAGGGCGGTCCGGGGGGATCCTCCCCCGGGAAGATTTTTTTTTAAATATTGAAGTTAAAAGCATCAATCTGGTGCACTTTGAGAGCAACATTAAGAGATCTGTAGCTCTTTTCACGACACAGACACAGGTCGGTTCTTTAAAACGGGCGTTTATTTCTTGGAGTTTTCATCCTGTAGCCTCCCCTCTTCCGTTACGCCGTGAGAATTATAACACCGAATGACACGTATACATAGCCAAACATATTAGCATATTGTGCTACACATATGAATGAAAATAAGAAAATGAAAACATAAAACAAATACCTCGTTGGCCACTTGTCGTGAAAGGAGATTAATCTAGTTCCTTTTCTGTATAACTTTGTCACAGACTTCTTGTCACATTAAACGTTGTCACAGACTTCAGCAGAGCTTCAAACAAAGACGTCAACCCACGTTGAGTTGTATAGTGTAACAACAAAACACGCAGTACCAGCACATGAACAAACAATAGTTCCTAGGCACAACAAATACATACGCATATCGGTTTAACATGTAAAACAAACTGTATTAAGTCATGCTATATTTAACGATTATAAAATAACATGAAATAAAGTATTTATTTATCTAATTGAACTATGACTTTAATTGTGTTATTATTTTTAATTAAGGCAACTGCGTTACGTCATTTACAAGATCTATGGATACCTCTCTCAACACATTACATTACATTTCATTTTAGCTGACGCTTTTATTCAAAGCGATTTACAATTACCAATTACAGGGACATTCTCCCTGGAGTAACTAAGGGCTAAGTGCCTTACTCAAGGGCACACTAGTGGTGGTGTTCCAGGCGGGAACACCCATATGAAACAGAACTGTAAACAGATTTTCTTTTTCTTTATGGATATTTTACAAATCACTCCCCTTTCAAACTCTATTCTTGTTTTACTGTCATATAGTAGATTTCATAACTGATTTTCCTTTATTCTCTTATTTTTTGTATAACTATAGTGATCATATGAAGGTGTGCCGCGGAAATAATCTTTTGAATAATTTGTGACCTAACCGTTTGAGACCCACTGAGATAACTTAGACTATAGTTATCCAAACACTCAGAGAGTCCTTTAGCTCACCTGAGTCTCTCAGTCTGTCAGGAGAGGACTCTCCTCCAGCTTGTTGTGGAACAAACAGCTCCTTATGTCCGTTAGTGCAGCTAGCTAACCAGATGCTAACAACACGGTCCCTGCTGCTGGCACCGGTCCCCCTCTCTCCCTCTCTCCCTCCTCTCTCTCCTCTCTCTCCCTCTCTCCCTCTATCACACTAAATGCGCTATTTCCACACACACACAGAGCCGAGCTTGAATGACACAAGCACACGTTTATTTCCATGCAACTCTCTGATTGGTCTGGTGTCTTGCCTCTGTTGCATTCACTGAACACATGACTGTTCTTATTCCTGTGTAGCACATGTTTCTTTCAGCCTCTTGTGGCCAAAATATTAGTACTACAACAACAAACACCTGTCCTGATTTTCATCAAGCAATATTTTTCCACAAACGAAACAAAGAGAAGAAACGTTTTCATTTGTTTTTAAGCCACATTTGTAAATAGTAATGTATTTATCTCACCTGTCTGCTGAAACACATACCTGTACAATGTTATTTTATAGGCATTTTTAAGAAGTAAACATGAATGTATATTTATTTATTGATTTTGTATGACTTGCTGCCAAAGTTTTATATGTAAAGGGTTGATCTGGGTTACAATGCGCTACATGTGGAAAACCTTTTGAAATAGCATTTGCATTTCATCTTATAGAAATAGAAAATACTAATAGAGTTTACTATTGTAATTAAAGATCAACAGACTGAAGTAAATGTTGCTGCATGCACTAGGTGGCAATAAATGTTAGCTTCAATCAATGATCATGTTTCTTTTAATTCCCTGTCAGCTCCTGTAATGTGGATTCAAAATGTACCGTAGCCGACCCGCAAAAACGTGCTACGAAAGCCCAAATCACTTACGTACATTAGGGGAAACACGTTACACTTTCTAAAATGATTCAAATTTTAAAACCAGTGGCGAGCCGTGACTTTTATACCTAGGCCCTCTGACGGGCCCTTCCCTCTGACCCCCCCTTCCTTCCAAACAAAAGAAGATCACGTCACAGCGTATACTTCTGCGGAATATCAAAACAGCGGCCCGGGGTGCAAAACACATTGACAGCGACCCTCTACCACACAAAACAACACCATTTATATAAACACCTATCATGACAGGGCACCCACAGCCAAGTAACAATTATAAATGAATTAAGTCGGCACGACGGCCCGCATTGAAAATGACTACCTTTGATGATCAAATCACTGAAACACAAAGTCCATCCTCCTGTCCTTTTGGATGAAGCACTTGATGGCGGGTCATACAGCTGATCCTTTGCCACTCCAGTTTATCATTGTAACTCAATCTTGAAAATGACTCGGTTAATAATTTCGCAACGATGTCATCACTATCACTGAAGTGAGCCATCATGAACGAACTTATGCTAATTATAAATCTATCGATCATAAATCTATCCATCATAAATCTATCGATTAGATTTATGATTCGAAAATAATAAAAGTAGGGTATTATCCGGCTGAACAAAACATGCATTTATCTAACAGGTTCGTTTTCCACAGACCTTATTTCGAGCTATTTTCCAAAATCCTCTGGAGAAATCCCGTTGATTTCTGTCGAGGGAATCCGAGCGAAGCTTACTTCCGGGTTTTAGGGCGCGTCACTGCACCACTTGCATAGACCTCACAGCGGGCGGAACTTGTCATAAAGTCCGCGAAAATAATGCCCGCCCATTTAGAGGGAAGATATGATTGGTCAATTGTGCTGTCATTTGACATTACTCTCTCATTGAGTTACTATAGCGGGCCCTCTGTGAATGTAGAGAGGGACCAACAAGCTCTCCCGTCTTCACAGTAACTCGCAGAGACGGCATTTAACCCTTCACATTCTAACAGAAACTGAACAGGCAGATTCGAAGGATTTATTTCTTTGGAAATATTATTTTAAATACAATTAAATCAAGTTATTTTGGTAAAACTAATGAAAAATGTAACAACAAAAAAATATAAAAAATTATATTTAAAAACAAATGTTTTTTTTTTAATGTTTTCAAATATTATTTTTTAGAATATCTTAGGCCCTCACAGAGGGCCTAGAGGGCCCTGACGGCTCGCCACTGTTTAAAACACATATGTGCCCAACATCTTCAACAAATTGATGAATCATGTGCATTAAAGGAAATGCTGTAAATAATAAAACTGTGCAATAATCTCAAAATACAACAGAAACCAGGGGAAACTAAAGAGTGATCCACACAGCTGGGACCGGAGCCTTGTTGACATTCAGGGATATAAAGTTGGCCAACCATCACTTGGAACTCACCTCAAATGTACATTTTTGTTGGCTTATTCTAACAGTGTGATCCCTGTTTCCTGCAGATCTGCTGTAAGTTAGCTTGCTGGTCATTTCAAAATATACTGACAAAACCCTTACAATAATGAACCAGACTAACTTTGCCGACAGCGACAGTTGGCCAACTTGATAATCCCCGAAAGTCAACATTGCTTCGGTCCCAGCTGTGTGCTTCACTTTTTAGTGATGCAAATAAAAAAACGCTGCAAGAAGCTCAAAACACAACAGAAACAAGATTCTGTTGTGTTTTGAGCTTCCTGCAGCATTTTTTTATTTGCATCGTTACGTTTATGCAGCGCTTTTAGTAAATGCTCCGCATGTTTCGTCAGGTTGGTGAATGTTTTCTAAATGCTGTGCATGTGTTGTCAAGTTGGTGAAGATGTTTCCTAATTTTCATGTGTTTGTGTTTTTATATTTGCAGTGGTTTAGGAAGTGCAGTGTGTTTCTCCTCATGTAAGTGTTTGGCTCCATTGAAACGTGTTTACATCTGTTTGCCACCGTAGAAGTGTTCAAAGACATTTATAGCTTAGTACGCACAATCAACAGCTATGAAGCAGTGGTTCCCAACCTGGGGGGCGTGCCCCCCTTGGGGGGGAACCAAAGATCGCAGGGGGGGCGCCAGGCCTCAGATGATGTGAGGCCAAATATCATTTAGACTTTTTTTTACATATAATTGTAACGCAATACATGATTGTCACTAAAAGCCTTGTCTCTACATTACAATAAAATATAAAAAATAATTGATTGATTAATTTGAATAACAATTCAAGTTAGTATTAAAGGCATAAAAAGACAGAAATGTATCATTCTTTCTTTGATAGAAATGTTTCTTCTGCCCGTAAAGTGTCCAAACCGGGCTTTTCTGGATAAGCGCATTTTTAAAACATAGTCATTGTCCATGCCGGTTTCAGTTGGATTATTTGTCACAGTTGCTCCGATCAGATCGGTCTCCTCTATTTTGTAGATTATTTACGACTTTTGAATCCACATAAACACATCGGCAAAATCCGGCTTACTTTGAGCATGTGTTCCTTCCTGCAACTTCCAACAGGAGTCATTTGGGGGGGCTCTTGGGAAAAAAGGTTGGGAACCCCTACTCTGGAGTGACACCATCAGGAAATGTGGATTGAAGGGGGGGAGGTTAATGCTTGATAGTTTTGCGAAGTTGGTGAATTCTTCTTGAGGATCAGCTAAAACAGTAGAGAATGTTTGTTTAGCAGTTCCTTTAGAAGAGAATTTCACACATATGGGCGGCAAATCCAAGCGGTGTCTTATAAGGAAGAGGGTTTTGTGCTGTGAGATCCTGTTGAGGTGTGACATCTCTTTCATCTGTGCTCATTGTGTTGAGAGGTCTCGTCCCCTGCCTGCTCTTTCAATCCCTCCTTTATCTTCCCACTGTGTGACGGGGATACACCATATACATATTAAGATATATCATTTTCACACCTAAATATATAAAGGGATGCTGTGAATAAAAGCATGTTAAGAGCTAATCTAATAAGCACTTCACACTCAAGCCTGTTTCTTGTTGTATAGATATCCAACATAAGAAGAAGGTGAAAAATAACCAACGTTAAGTTTGAGTGTGTTTCTCGGATTTAGCTCTTATCACCGATTTTCTAATTGATTAATGTATGAAATTCAGGTTAGCTGATGCACACAACAACTTTTAGCTAAAGTACAAGAGAACTTGTTAACAAATACAAAGGGGCTGACGGGAATATTCAACACGAGTCAGGCACCTGGTAAAGATGCCACCTGGTCGCCTCCCTAGGGAGGTGTTCCAGGCACGTCCAGCTGGGAGGAGACCGAAGGGCTGACCCAGGACCAGCTGGAGGGATTATATCTCCACGCTGGCCTGGGAGCGCCTTTGGATCTCAAAATCAGAGCTGGTTGAAGTGGCCATAGGGATTTACTCCAGGTGTAACTCAAATGTTATCAGAGTGTTGACTATATTTCACATCATTAAACCCAATTAGCAAAATAACTAAAGATATTAAATGAATGTAGTGGAGTAAATGTACACTATTATGAACTGTTGTGGGGTAGAACATTTGAGTATCTCACAATTGTATTTAAGTACAGTACTTGAGTAAATGTACTTAATTACTTTACACCACTGTCCCCCGATACCTGGCTCTGGATAAGCGGTTCACGATGGAGGAATGTATGGAACAAATATTTGTTAAGTGCCGGATGATTTCACATCCACACTACCATCCTCTATGGAGGTCAAGTTGAAGGCACAAAAATGTCCACAAACATCAGAGAGTCAAAATAAGAAGAGTGGAATGGAATGCCTTCACTGTCCTTGCACACATTGTGCTACAACATTTGCACTGCAGCTCTTGAAACGATAAATGAAGCACATGCAGATAACCATACACCAATGCACACCTGCCACAGTAAATAAAAAGAAAGATATGATAGATTAGACTTGAGAGTTCAGTTGAGTGATGGATCTTGGGTGAAGGCTCATTTCATTCGTATCATTTTCACCTTTTATGATTTCAGACATCTGAAAAACACTATTTTTACAGTACCAGGCCAGCATATAATTGATTTGATTGTGACTGGTCAGAATTCCACTGAGTTCCATTGCATTGGGAGATTTGAGTTTTAGATATATTGTTAAAGACATGATGGATGTGTCAATTTGGATTTATTACAAGTCAAAATGTAGATGTAGATATCTGTAATCTCCCTCATGGACACATGATGGCACCAGAGGTGTTTCTCCTTGTTTTTAAGGCTGAACATGGAATGTACTTGTAATTTGTTTGCTTAAAGACTTAAGTTTCAAGTTAACCTTCACACAATATTTGACACAAAAATCTTCACCAACTTGACAACACATGCACAACATTTAGAAAACATTTCATAGCTTACTTTTTAGGAAACTCTCCAGTGACATTGGCAGCTGGGCTGGCCAACCCAGTTCCTGTTGTCTTGTGTTCTCATTCTAACCTTTGGGCTCTCAGCATACTAATATTGTATTCCTAAATAGACCAAATGTGGAATTTTGCTGCCCATTGGTTACATAATTAATTCAAAATGTACACAAACACAACTTTCAATTCTTGATACGCTAAATCAGTCCAATTAAAGGAATCTAATTCATGTTTTTATTAAGGAAGGCCTTTGAAAATCAAACGGTTATCTTAGTTTTGCATTACTTAAAACTTGATCAGCAGTTTGGTATACGCTCTGAGTCCGAGCACATCTTCTCAGCTGCTTCAAAAATGTTGGATTGTTTGCCAACCAGTCACAAGTTTTCTGCTCCTTCCTTTAGGCCAGTGCTAAATAAAATATATCAATGGATCAGTTATTATACTTGTGTTGGGGTAACCAGCTGGTGAGTATGATATCAACACTGTAAAATAGGAAGGTTTTACAAAGGTTTGTTATCGCATCCCAGGTTCATACTGTCCATCCTATCATCCGGCACATTCATTTTACTCCTGGGGACTTAACACTGAAGCCTTTAGGTCCGCTGCAACTCTGAATACTTTTAAATCCAGGTTGAAGACTTTTCTTTTTGTCGCTGCTTTTAATTGAACTATTCATATCTTAAACTGCACTGTAACTTTTATCCATGTATTTTTTCTTTTAATGTTTAGTTTATTAGCTTTTCTTTTTAATGACTGATTTTAAATGCCCTTTTCTTAATGTCTTTCATTTTTTGTAAAGCACTTTGAATTGCCTTGTGTTGAAAAGTGCTATATAAATAAACTTGCCTTGCCTTGCCTTTATTTATTTAAGACCCAATGCACTGAGAAAAAAGCGCATCATGGGCTTTAATAATGGGAACAGCAGCAAACAGAGCACATCTTCTCTCAAATAAATGAAATAAAGCAGTAATCAAAGTTAAAGATATTGATTCTGTTATCTTGGTTGTGTTTTATTTAATTTAGGAGGGATTGAAGTATGCAAAAACAATAGTCTAGAACTGTATTCTAATTATTTTTTTTGGGAACAGTGAAACTTGTTTCTTCTCATTTTCAACCATTTTCCATATTCCCATATATGTTTCAGGGGTCAGGCATTGAGCTGTCCAGATGAGTGTGTCCTGTCCCTTGGGAACCCAATGGTCACTGTGCCGGTCACTGGTTCAACCCCCCGCATGGACCAATAATATACAAAACACATAAAATATACATTTTGGGGGGATGCGAGTGGAGCCTCGCAGCGGCGACACCGTGCCGCACCACACTAATTGCGCCGCATAAACTCAGTTGAGGCTCCCTCCGCGAGGTGAGGCCCCACGCACTAAAACCTGACTTTAGGGGATTTATAAAGTATGCTATTTTCTCTCCGAGTTTTGCTCAATGTTCACATTGACTGACACACGTCAAACCATTACTTACACACGCAGTGCTTGAATTGGAATGAAAAAGGTGCCAGTACTCTAAAATCAGCAACTTTTTCAAGTCAATTTTATATATACAGCCCACAAACAAGAATTTGGCTACTATAATGCTGGTGGGTTTGTCTCTTTACTACTGTATATTTTAGAAAGGTTCACTGTACTTAACATTTTTTATGATAGGCAGCGGATATGGCTAAAGCTCAGTAAGGTCAATATTAACTGAAAATATAGCAATCAAAGTCTAGATCTTCTGCTGAAGACACATGAAGCAGAGACCTTTCAGGTGAGAGCCCCTCTGGTGGTGTTCAACATTAATGACAAGGAAACAAAGCTCTGGTCAGAAGCATTTTTTATAAAAAGCTTTAACAAAATTAAGTATTTCTGTACATTTTGAATGCAATCTAACTTTCCAACTCAGAAAACGAAAAACGAAAAAGTGCCAAAAGTCTTCTCACATAGCTGAGCTGCTTTGCAATATACTTCACCACTGAAGAATACAAATATGTATAAAGTAAACTATGATGCAATCTAACTTTCCAACTCAGAAAAATTATAAAGAGCATGAACAAAGAACATGTAAAAACAAATGCAACATTTGCACAATCTAAAATGAGAAACTGTAACTGCAAGTAACAAAGTCTGAGCCATGGTAAAGAGTTACATTGAACACCAAGCTGATCAGATAACTCCCTGGTTGGTCTGAAGTCCTTCTATCTCCAGGATCTGTACAAATCGGCACATTATGCCAAAAGTCTTCTCACTGGGTGAGCTGCTTTGCAATATACTTCACATTGTTAGAAAAGGCTCCAGAAGGCCTTGGGGACATCAGTATCAGGGGCTGGAGCTGGACAGGCTCTTTCATCAGCACTTCTCCTTCCCTTTGCCAGCCAGGACCTCACATACTGTTCCGGATTGAACTGTCCTAGTGATGGTCCATTACATTTAATGAAAACCAGGCTGGACAGTCGGCTGACAGAGAGAGCATTCCTTTTTGCAGTAAGGATATCGTTCATGCAGCTGAATGCCCGCTCACACTCACTAGTGGAGACAGCGATGGTTCGGACTGCTTTCAGTAGAGGCTCCATGGCAGCAGGTGTACGGGATGCCCTGGTTTCCTTGTATTCGCGAAAGCCCTGAACAGTCTCTCTTCTGTCCACTTTCAGCACAAACGTAGCACCTCTACGTCCCCATACTGTACGTCTAACTCCTCTTCAGGCCAACTTCCAGGATGGATAACTTTCATGTCCTGGATTAGCTGATTGTCCCGGGCCTCCCGGCCATGTAATGGGATTTCTCTTGTGCTGACATGAGAGGAGGTTGTGGAAGTCATTCTGTGTCTCAGATTTCTCTACCATACTGCGGAAAAACTGACCTGCATGAATATGTACAAGCCTGCCATTCTCACGCAGGGCAACACCCTTGAAGGACTTCTCAGCTAGAGCTGTATGAACTGTAGTCATGTGTGGGCCAGGCATGGTGACCATGGATTCAAAAACTCGTATTTCTCGAGTTAAGAGCCTATCTGCTGTAGGCAGTGTCATCTCTCTTTTTTGGAGTTGCCGAGAGAGGTCGCTGAGCTCTGTGAGCGCATCGTACATCAGTCCCAGATTGCTGACAAACGTTGCAGATGTGAGCACATCATCCAGGCCCTTGTACTTTGCTCTGTCTCTGGAATCCCTGCTCGTGTCGTTTGCAGCATTTGTGAAGTGATCATGAAGCACTCGGTAGTTTTCCCAGACTGCTCTGACGCTCCTTTCACTTGAAGCCACCCAGCGGATGGACAAAACACGCCCTATCACCAGGAGACGCTGTCCGACTGCTTGCGCACACTGCGCTAACTGCCTCTGATTTTTGGGGGAGGCATGGAACAAGGAATAGAGTTTGTCAAAAAAGATCTGGAAATGATTGAGCCCTGAGACCTCCTTGACCACATCCCCAACTGCCAGCTCTAGACGATGATTGGAGCAGTGCCACACAAACAGGCTTGGGAATTTACTACACAACTGGGTAGCAACGCCTGTTCTCTTCCCTAGCATGACTGAAGCCCCATCACATGCAAAAGAAACGAAACACTGACCTAAAAAGTCCTCGTTAAAATCTCTTCCAAGACACTCCATTAACGCCTTTGTGATGTCATCAGCCGTTGTTCCATCCAACTCGATCAGCTCCCAAAAAAAACGTTTCGGGCTCAGCATCAGCTAATGCTGAGCGTAGACACACAACAAGCACCGTTTTACCACTAATAGTGGTAGATTCATCGACCAAAACACCGAGTTTTCTTTGGTTTTCTGTAATGTCTTTTGCCATTTTTTTCTTCAGCTCATGAGCTATGTGGTCGATGATTTCGCCACAGGTTTTATTGGAGTGCAAAACCCTGCCCACGTTCAGCCCATTCAGTTTCTGTACATTCAAATCAATTGGCATGTCTGTGAATGGCCGGCTATGTTTGCCAATTTTATATGCCGTTCGAAAAACTCTGATAGTGGTGTCTAATTCAGATTTATGCATAGACTGCACTTGATGTTGAATAGTTTCACGTGAAGCAGATGTAAGGATGTCAGCAGCTTTTACATGGGCTTGTGATTCTTTATGTTCTTTGATTTTTTTTCTCAGGCTAGCTTGTTGTTTGCCCTTGTCAACACCGAAATGAGACACTGCACACTCACCCCATTCAGTTGACAGTTTCAGTCCTTGTCCAGTGTGTATTCCCACAGATTTGACATCTCTGCATATCCGACATCCTAGCTTCTTATCTTTAAGAAGGAGCCATGCATTGGTCTTGCAAAAATATTGCACCTGGTCCGTTGTCCAGCAGTCAGGTGCATCGCTTTGCCCGGTGTTGGTGGTGGCAGTTGCGCCAGCAGCAGCTAACGTTAGAGGCTCTGGAGGAGGCGGCGGAGCTAGTGCTAATGCTAATGCACTAGAACTTGGAGCAGGAGGATCAACCAAAGAAAGCTCCCCATCAGACACAATTTCCAACACAGGCACAGCATTCTCTGTATTTGAAGTTTCTTCGGGCGACAACCGTTGTCTTTTTGCACTTTTATTAATCCACGCTAACATTTTAGAAATGCTAATTTGTGACGTGACTTGCTTTCCTTCTCTCGGGGGGGGCGTGCCTGCTCTGTTCTATCACTCTACATAGCCACCCACTGGGTGGGAGTTGCACTGCATAAACACAACACACGTGCATCTAGGTATGTAAATTGTAAAGCATTAAAACATGGTTTTACTAACAGTTTTCAGTATGTTGTTACTTCGGCATTATTATTATTATTATTTTGAAACGTGTATTACTATTAAATCACGGTCAAATAGGTTAATTTTGACATAGTCGATTCCACCACAGTATTTACATGGAGAAGATAAGCCCCGCCCCCTCTCCAGCACGTTCTGTTTGAATGACAGGAGTAAACAGCTGACAGCCGCTGTGAAACTCCAGCGGTTAGAGCGATGAGAATGTCCGTTCGGCACCTCATGACGCATCTACTGAGTACCGGGCGGCTGTATATATATATATGGATGTATAATAAGAACGGCGGGAGAGTGTTCAGTACTGGCACGGTGCATGAGTACCGGAGTACCGCCAGCATGCCGGTACTGAGCAAGAAGTGCCGGTACTCCATGGGTCAGAACCAGAAGTGCCGGTACTGCGTACCGGTGAGTACCGACCCAATTCCAGCACTGTACACACGGTAATACACGTTTTTATATGTACAAAAGTGGTAGGGCACAAAAAACGTAGATGTCTATAAGCTTCTGCAGTGACGTGGTTGGTGAGGCACTGGCACTGACTCTTCAGGTTTACAAATATTATATTTGGACCTAAATCAAAATATAATATTATTTTCAAATCCTTTTTTTGTCTGATGCTTCGATTAATTTTAAACAGACAGTTCAACAAAAGGATACCCAAAAAATGTAATGTTATCATTTAAATATTGAATTGTTCTCTCTTAGTAAGATCCTCACTGTATACACTAATTAGAAGAAAACAGACTAAAACAGCAATGTACAGACGAATCAGATGATTACACATTATCTTAACATATATTTTATATATATTATTTTTTTTGCATTTTTTTGGAATCATTATTTGTAATACTTTCTGCTGACACTAGGTGGGGCTGTGCCCCACCTGCCCCTAATGACCAGTCGCCACTGGTAATACATAACAAAAATCACATACAGTTGGTTCTGTAGGATGAGTCAAGCACGCGCTGACGTAACTGCACGCAAACGCGGGTGGGAGGAGCTAAAGCTCGCGCGGCTGTGAGTTTGTCAGTTTCCTAAAAATAGCGGAGAGCTTCTGTCTCTGTTTGTCTGCGGGAGTGGCTTTGATAAAAAGCAGTATTTACAGAAGGACACAGAGGGGTAAGTCTTCTGCCTTTATGTGTGTAAAGTCTGTTTACTGTCTGTATGTCTGTCTGCTGTGGACACTCAGAGGGAGGGGAGCCACTTCGGATAATGTTCCGATATTCCTGTCAACACACAGCAACTTGTAGTCCGTTACATTGTTCCTACAAAATAAAAGTAAATGCTCTGTAAGCTATGGGTTAACATGAGTTAAGTTGAGAAACTTCTTAATGTGTTTTTGTTGAGCTTTTGTGGCTTAACGTGTCATTCCATGTGAGTACAGTACGCGTAGCCTATTGTACATGTTGTGATACACCGTGATGGAGCTTCATAAAACTTTGATTCACTCTGCAACGCTGTGCAAACCACTAGCTGTTTTTAGCCGGGAAGCTACTTTCTCTATTGTGTTCCTGGGATACTCCTGTGTCTTAATGTAATGGAACCTGCTGTTTCAGAAAGTGTGGTGTATAGATAATATGTTCTAAATGGTTTACTAGTGGTAGGACCAACAGCTAAAACCAAAACAAGTTCATAACAATTCAGAAACACCGTCATACTGGAAGTCCCTACTACAGTACAGGAATGCTATAGTACCATTACACTGACTCTTAATAATACATACACGAAGGTAATGGTCTTAGCTGTCAAAAAACAAAACGTTTATGTCACGCAGCACAACAAAGAGTTCTGCACTATTTCAATCTTAAGAGTTTTAGTCCAAAATGCTGTCAGTATAGTAGGCCTACCTAAAAAAAATACCAAACGTAGTATATCCCCTAAAAAAGGACTTGCCAGTTGTTTGGTCTCATGTCGTTTTGTTTTAGAAAAGAAGAACAAAAGGATACAGTTATCAGATTTTTAAAGTATAACTTCACTTTTTTCAAGTCTATCCTCATACAAAACTAACATTTGTACATTGAAAGGATAATCACGAGATCACTATTTATTTGTTTTGTTCATAGGCTACTGGCTAAAAAGGGATCCCTTCATGAAGCGATTTCAGTGTAAAATGACATGCATTGGTTCACGCTAACTTTACACTTCAGCGTTCAAAGAATGGATCTCTTTGTTGCTAATATTGACAATAGGACCAATTACACAATCCAATATTGTTTGAAAGTGCATATCAGCATGTGAGTATTGTCTTAAGACAGCATTGAAAATAGGCCTTAATGTCTCTCCCCCCCTTTGCCACAGGTTTAAAGGTTTTTAAACTCAAAACAAGTTGCATTAATGCTGTCTGTGTGGTTTCTATGAGAATTTAGACAATTCAAGACTAAGAAGGGAAGTAATACTCTTTCGTCAGTACATTTAAAACAAAAATGTCTTCAGTCTGGAAGGTAAGATTACTGAAATACAGCATCAAAACATGATGATATTTTATATTTGTGTTCTGTATGGTTTCCAATTGTAAAAAAACATAGAATCTGACATGACACATGTTGAATTTGTGATGTGACATTACCAGATTAGGGAACAATGGCCAAGCGTGGCTGACAGGAAAACATTACAATACATGACATGTTACTTGTTAGATGCTTTTATCCAAACCGACTAACATATTCAATACTGTGGACAATCCCCACAGGAGCAATTTGGGGTGAAGTGTCTCAGGGACACAATGACATGCTGACTGCAGTGGGGTTTGAACCTGTGACCCCCTAATCCTAACACCAACGCACAACCCACTGCACCACACGCCTCCCAAAACACATCTTTAAGATAAAAAAGACTTCTGAATCTTCTCACAAGACTTTTTGGAGTCTGTGTATCCCAAATCTCCCATATTTGATTGGGAGCTTTTTGGAGCAGTGGAGGGAGCGGAACATTATTGGCCAGTTTCAGTTGTTGCTTTACAGATGTTTTCTCATAAAGCAATTTAGCCAACTCATTTAGAAAGGTGATGAGCATTGGGCCCGGAACATAAGAAGAGGTTTCTATACACTTTGTGCCTCAAGACAAATATAGTTTCAGCATATCTGTATGTTGTTCTCCAGTATAATTCAATTTTTTGTTCAGTCAGTAGCCATTTCATCAGGTTTCTGAAATGTCCTACATTTGGTTTTATTATTCGAAGAGGACGCAGTTATGTTTAAAAGAGATTTTTTTTTTAGTATGTAACAGTAGACCTGTAAATCCAACTCCAGGTTAAAATGAAATAACTTCAAAAGGTTATTTAGGCATGTTTTTGTAATAGTCTAGACCAGGGGTGCCCACACTTTTTTGGCTGGTGAGTTACTTTTGAAATGACCAGCTCACCGAGCTCTACCAACCCAAAATAATATCCCAAATTGCAAGGGTTGCTGAATAACACGTTTTATTTATACATGGAACAATAGGGCTGCAACAAACGACTCATTTGATAATCGATTAATCTATCGATTAATGAAACGATTAATCGACTATTCGGACTATTACTGTATGCCTTGCACAATTTCTCAAACCCTCTTATTTAGCCATCAACTTTTAGATTTAGCTTGAGGTTGTTTTAGGCATGTGGAAACTAACAATGAAGACAATAAAGATGAATACTTGATTCAAAAATATATATATTATTAAATTAACTTAACAAATTGTGAACAAAATTAACATTGCTTTTTATTTAAATTAAATAAATAATATTTCACATCAAAAGAAACAACAGTGTTTTAACAAATCGTATTAAATAATCTGATGACAGAACTGTAAACAGAATAGCTGAAACTTTAACAAAAAAATAAAGAATAACTCCGTTACCTCTAATCATTAACTCATGTTTGTATCATGTAGTTAACTCTGTGTGTTGCTGCTAGCATACATAACACCTGACGTGGAAACGTTACTCGTGGATGGGGCTACAGAGCTGCTAGAAAGACAGTCGAGCCCGGTGCATTCCTCCGTCTGAATGTGGTGCACTTTTGCTAAATGTTTAGACAAATTGCTCGTGTTACCGCCCTTACATGCTAAACTCTCTTGGCAACGAGCATTGTCCACCTCAAGACGGGTAACATTTAACCACACCTTGGAGCGCTTCTCTCCGCCATCCCCGCCGTGTGTTGCTGCATGTAGCAGCTGCGTGTGTGTAAACTGCCCCGCCCCCTCGCACACAGACGGGGGAGAGAGAGATCTCGTCTGGATTGGAAAGGTCGAAAATACACCGACCATAGACGCATTTGTTTTGTCTTTTTGCATGTTAGAAACGAGTTGGCGACACTAATGCCCCGGCCACACGAGGACGAAAACGGTCGTTTGCGTTACTGTTTAGTGTCATATAGACCGTTCGGCCACACGAGGACGACCGAATACGGCACTAAACGACTGCGGAAACGATAACGGGTCCCAAGGTGGATAGAACGGCATACGCAACGCTCTGGGGGGTCCAACGGCTCTGTGTGTACGCCCTATACGATCATTTTCTGATAATGATGAGGCAATAGCCCCGCCTCTCCCCACCTCTGCTGCTCACCCCGGCGTCAAAGTAAACTGCACACTGAATTCAGATTATTTATCTTTCTCTCGATATGGACATACACGCGAGTGAAGTCTAATCTGACAGGACGGAGACACCTCTCAAACTACCTAAACCTAGTTATAAATATGTTTATTTTTACTGTCGGCCGGGTCACTCATTACTGGATCAGCTGCTGCATGAGACAGACACTGACGCTGTCCGAAGAGAGGGAGGAAAAAGAGAGGCTCCGTGTATTTTATTATTATATTATATAGATTCGTTTTGCATTTGTTTTAAAGCTTAATAAATAACAAAGAAGACCTTTGACCGGCACTTTTATAATTTTGTCGGAAGATTTAAAGTTGAATACACGTTGACTGGCGAAAAACTCTGCCCGGTTCCCTCGGCCCCCACCACGGAGAATAAACAGAAGGGCAATCATGACAACCATGCTTCTTCGCTGCTTTTGTGGAGGATGTTACAGCGCCACGTACAGGCTCCTGCATATGTACTGCAGCTTCTCCAGCGGTTGGAGCTAAACGGAGCTGTCTCGTGTGGACAGACACTATCCGGATGACTATTGCGTGTGGACGGAAGCTTTTTTTGCGATTGCGTTTGCGTTAATCCTATGCGTTTAGCCGTTTTCGTCCTCGTGTGGCCGGGGCCTAAGACTGCAAGATAATGTTTTTGTAGCAATAATACATTACCTTTCTCTTTCTCAACTCGCTACTCGGAGGGAAGTCGCTGTCATATGCCTTGTGAACACTCCGATAATGCCTCTCCACGTTACCTTTCTTTGGCAGAGTGACGCTTGCTTTACAAATAAGGCAAATAATCTTTGAATGTGACATCACAATAAAATATTCTTCCTCCCATTCTGGGTGGAAGTGGTATGTTTTTAGCTTCTTGCTCGGTCCCGCACTCATTTTGTTGTTTGTCTCTTTAACTTAATTTGAGTTTTCCCGGACTTGACTGATTTTGTATCGCTTTGCATTCTGGGTTAACAGACTGGAAAGCGATAGGTCGCTTTTTCTGTCAATCAAGTAAACTCCTGAATTAAGTGGCAGGGAGGCCAAGGGAGGAGGGATCAAAACCTGTTTTGTCTATTTTAACGGAGCTGGATTTTTTTTTTTATGAATGACTCGCGATCTACCAGCATTGCCCCCGCGGTCGACGTACTGGGCACCTCTGGTCTAGACTCTAGAGACTCTATGCTATAACTGTGGAACCAGGAGAGACAGAAATACATGAAAAGTGACTTGTCAACAGGCACAGAAAGGTCCTGCTCTGGGTTCAGGCCTCTTTGGCTCTTCACTGCCCGGTCCCTGCTCTTTGTTTTCATATTTCATTAGCGGGGGTAGCGGCATGGAGCATCACCTTCAATTATCTTGCCTGTCAGTGGACTGACAGCGGCTGTCTGCTGGCTTTAGTGATTACAGGCTTCAGGGAACAGGTAATCAGGTCATGGTTACACTGTCAGCCTGTCAGCCTGCTGAGACCACAGGGAGCATATGGGAGAAGAACTCTCACATCTACACTCAGTTATCTCCCACTTAGATATCCTGGATGCTGTCACATCTGAAGCAGATATACTTTCATTTTGGTTTGCTGTTTATATTTTTCTTCGTTTAGAGTTTTGTTCAGTTATCATTTGAATGGCATTAAGGATCGTAGGTTTCTATATTGAAAAGCGGGTCTTTTTTTTTTTCACGACACTGTCTCAGGGCTTCTTAATAATAAAAAAACTATGAATGTGTCATACCCTCCTAACGGGAAGAAACTCAGCTAACTGATGATACGAACTATTTTTACCCAAGCAAAAACACAAGTCTCACAAGAAGGGTCTAAATAAGCCTGAGCGAAAACATGCTAAAGCACTTTGGCACAGAACTCTAGCTATACCGATCGATATACTTATTGGATCTGCACAAACCAGCTTAGATAACATCCTGAGATTCCACAGATTATAGAAATATAAGTATCATCACAGCGATTAGAACTCGCGACAGGGGAAGCAAATACAGACAACACACAACGTAGCTTTAGGTAGCAAAACACGGAGATATTCTCACCTTTAGCTGTTATTCTGATCAAAAATCATGTTCAATGGCATTAATTAATTATTAGGTTAATCCAATGTGTCTGTCACTTTGAAAAAATGATTGATAATCCATAATTCCATTTTTATGCAAAAATCAGAGAATAAATATTAGCTGCTAATGGTAGCCACCAGAGGTTAGCGCAGCTTCCGGTTTTGCTACGTGTCACTCTCACTCCTTATTTGGTAACGTGTGTGTGTGTGGAACTTTCCCTCTCTAGCGGTTAAAAATAGATATCAATCATCAAAATCGACCAAGGGGGGCCATAGGTAAAATCCACCCAAATGACCCCAGAAGTGTTTTTTCTTTGCTAAATCTCTCTAAAAAGGTCAAATTTCACTTGTTTTGCATCAATCTTGATACAGGGTACTTATTATATGTTATAGTTTGGATTCCAAAATCTTTAGTCTACCATCCCATCATTCAAGGGTGGTTTTCACGATAAGTAATGTGTTTTTTTTGGACGGACACAACAATTTAATTTTTTTTACTGTGTTCAATCTGAATTTGCTTTAAAATACAAATAAATCTATATTGATTCTGACTCTTCTACATCCAACTCACAGGTTTATCATTGCTTTGAGAAAAAGATTATTAATTTTCCCCTTTTAGAAGTGAAGTTATGGTCATTTGTTCTGGGAATGTCGTTTTCGAGCCTGAGAGCTGAAAAACAGGCTCGGGGTTTAAGCCCCTGTCACACTGTCCCGAAATTGACACCCGATGGACACACGATAAAGGAAATGTTCAAATTCGGCTGTGATCGTAGCAACATCGGGCCATTCGTGAGGGCATCTAAGCCATCGTATGACCGCCGGTGGAGTTTCTCAGGCTCCGGCAGCAACTTCGTGAGCGGCAACTTCATAAGGCACTCGTGAGGGCATCTTGTCAAATCGTGTCATCTTCGTGTTATCATCGGTGCATTCGCCCTCACTCTGATCGGGGCGAATGCCCGATGGCACCGATGATAACATGATGCCCTCACGATGGCCTTACGAAGGGCAAAATTGACACACGAATTCAACACGAAAATGAACCTTCGCAAGGTCCTTCGGCAATTTTTTGGCATGCCAAAGATTTTGCCACCGCTCACGAAGTTGCTGCCGGAGCCTGAGAAACTCCACCGGCGGTCATACGAAGGCTTAAGATGCCCTCACGAATGGCCCGATGTTGCTACGATCACAGCCAAATTTGAACATTTCCTTTATCGTGTGTCCATCGGGTTGTTTTATTGCACAACAAAATCATGTAAATATATTATGTAAATAACCCAATTTGTGTTCTGTGAAACTAAAAAGGATATAATATATTATTTTGAAGGACAGTTGACAGGAAGTTGTTGTTGTTATGGAAACAACATTATGGAGAAAACGTAATATTTTCTACATATAACGACGGATAAAGTAAAGAACAAAGTCTGAAGATATCAGTACTGTAACATAATTGTTTTTGGTACTTTCATTGCAGTTGTATGTCTTAAATGTAATGTAAATGTTGCCTTCGTGTGTGGTTCGGGGCCATCTTCGTGCGAAATTCACAATTCCATATTCGTGTGTCCATCGGGTGTCAATTTCGGGACAGTGTGACAGGGGCTTTAGGGACTCCCTGGGACCCAAAGCTAGCCAATTTGCACTTTTTTCCATATCCTAGGCCAGTAATGAAAAATACGACATCTATCTTTGTACTTATCATTTGGATCTGTTGTAAACCATATTCTAAAGATACTGATACTAATGTATTTTTTGAGGACAACATAAAAAATGTAGCCGAAATGCGGGATTTATATATTTATATTTATTTGTTTTAAGAAGCGAGACATGTTTTTGCCCATAATCCAAACAGAAAGCTCTTCTATCTGATTTGATAAGCAGTGACCCTCTGTGTCTGGTGGAGACCAAAGTGAGCTAAAAAGAGAATATTGGACTTACATCAGGTGGCCAGAACAGGTCTTCCATGTAAACAAGCAACTGTTTGCTAACACGTTAGCCAAATCATCGAAAAATGTACAAGTAGAAAAGTGACCAAAAATGTGCAAACATTTATTGCAGTTTAAAAAATAGACATTAAGATCTGTCACCAATATGTTGCACTTGCAAAGCACCATAAACGCCTTCATGCATTTCAGTTACTGAAGGATGCATGAAGTCCAGTCTATGTCCTACTTTCATGTATGGATAATATGGCTATTCCAGATAATAAGGTCCTCCTTGGGATGATACCTATCCAGAACATCTTGTGTTTAAGTAAGTTAATGTGTTTTTAACTTTTGCGTTAGGTACCGTCTTGTGCATAATGGGTGTATGCATGCGCAGAAGGTTCTGATTACTTCAAATCGGATTAAGATATATGTCTCTAAAGAAACATAACATTTATCATTCTTCAACATTTAGGTCAGCTTTTTCACCTGACATTTCACAGTCATCTCTACATTAGTTAAAACAGGAAGCTTTCAAAACAAAACATTGTCAAGATGGTGAGCATGTAGATAACAAAGTAGATATCTTTTTTAAACCTGGCATTAAGAGACATTTACACTGTATGCCAAATGAAACCTCCAAACACTGATACCATACCTTCCAGTGGTTGGCTGGATTTCATATATCAGTTCATTAGAATGTCAATCGTTCACGTTGATGTGCCCTAATGTCATCTGGCTGGAGACGTTTCTGGAACCCTGCCGAAGTAATCCAAAGCACTTAAACAATGCGCTTTCAAGAGTATATGTTATGCATACAATTCTCTTTCTGGGGTGTGTCAGTCACTTCAGTTCTTTGGCATTATGGATACTTAGGTATTTAGTGAGCTCACATAAGGTTATTGAGTTTATTATAGGGGCCAGATATCTGAATATTTGTCTTTGTAGTGTAGATTTCAGTATCTTAGCAATTGGTTCTCCTCACATCGTGGTCTCTTTTGGCTTCTTTGTTTGTCTCACAAAGAAGCTTCTTCTTTTATACATCTGTATATGGGCAATTGTGGAAGTTAAAGTAGGTTACATTAGGGCTGCACAATATATCGTGTCGTGGCGATAATCGCGATATGCGCATGCATATTCACATCGCAGGACGTGCAATTTATTTTAATTTTTTTATTATTATTATTATTATTTTTATAACTTGCAATATTAAGTAAGCAAATTAACTCAAACACGTCATGTTACAATTATTTTGCTGCTTGCTACAAAAGGAAAACTTGCACGGCTCTCTTATCGGGGTACTTGAGTGAGTGACAGAAAACCACCAATCACAATCAAATCTCCAAAGCAAACGGACCTGGTGTTTAAAGGTAAAAACACTGAATAAAGGAGTTTCATGTGCTTCTCCAGGGCAGTTCGGCACTGCTAACCGAGCTAGCTCAGCTTGTTGCTCTGATAACTTAAGATCCAGACGTCCGTGACTAAAATCCTTCATCCGGTTAAATATAGTTAAAAAAATACCAATTGAATAGCATTAAAGTTCAAGAAAGGATGGTTTGCGGGGGAAAAAACGGTCTTTTCTTCAATTCCTGTATGTTTTCATATCGCAATATATATCGCAGGGGAAAAATAATCGCAATGTCAGTTTTTTCCAATATGGTGAAGCCCTAGGTTACATCAATTATACATAAATTGTAGGTTTGAGCAGACATTAAAAAACAACACAGGCACTGCATAATATGGAACAAATTAATAATTGAGATGACTTTGACTGATATTCAGTGGCGGCCGGCCCATAGGGGCGCTAGGGGCGCCGCCCCACCTCTTCCCACATTCAAAAAATGTTTTTTTTAAAAAGATTACATTTATAAAAAAAAATAAAAATAAAAAAAAGATTTAAAAAATATATATTGCATTACATTACATTGCATTTAGCTGACGCTTTTATCCAAAGCGACTTACAATAAGTACATTCGACCAGGAAGATATATATATTTTATATTTTTATTTGTAATGAACAAGGTAAATATCATACAATTGGTATCAGTAAATGTATAGTCTACAATAAAATCTCGTTTAAAATTGTGTTGCGATGTCTAAAGTTACTGATAAGTCACATGTTTCCTGCCTGGCCTTGCCCATGGCATTAGTTTATCATTACCGGGCGGAGCCCCCGAGACAAACAGCAGCAACCAGCACGTTGCAAAAGTCTCAATAGTAAACTGTGCCGCCGAAACATAATTTCAGCCAATCAGCGTCGTCAAATATTTTGGTCACGAGGGCGCTCACGTTGGCGCCCACGTTGCTTACGTGACGTGAGTTGTTTTTTATACTCGTGAGTGACCAAGGTGACGCAGTATTTAGAATGGTGTGCAGGTGGAGTCGCCGGACCTCGGTCCGCACCCAATTCCGTGCAAGAGCTACTCTCCAATCCTTTTCAAAGGAGAAGTTTGGGAGATAAATTGATACTTAAAGACCTTGGACCGGACCAACCCGATTTGTATATATCACAGCAAGCTCGTGAAAAAGACAAAACGTATCAACGAGGCTAGCTGGATGCAAACGATGCAAACAGGTAAATGCTATCTTTTGTTTCCCATACTAACCGGTATCAGTATGTTGTTACGTCGGCATCATTTAGAAACGTGTATTACAATTTAATCACGGTAAAATATGTTCATTTTGTTGTAGTTGTAGCTCCCGAGCCAGCGCGTCTTGTTTGAATGATGCGAGTAAACACAGCTGGCAGCCGCGGTGAAACTCGAGCGACTAGAGCGATGCGATAGGAGCGTTTAGAGCGAAGCGAATATTCGCATCACGTCCGGTCTGAACGCAGCATTAAAGCGAGCTCCGCGCTGCACTGGAAACGCGCCATTACATCACCAGAAGTCCTAATTTAAGGGGTCATTTCTCCCAAAAAAAATGTGTTTACTCACTATATCAAAAGCCCCACCAAAAATATTTTCCACCAGCCGCCACTGCTGATATTGCAATTTCAGTGTTTCCCCTACCATTGTCTTGGCCCGCGCCCCGCCTGAAATTCAAGGTGTTTTTGTTTTGTTTTTTTTTATTTAAAAAAAAATATATATAGCACCAAATTGCAACTGAAGTAATCTATCTACTGTACGGTTACTTTTCACATTGAACATGTGCTCTTTTATTAAATAAACTAAACGCCTATGTTATTTATCCAATGTATGTGCATGTTTCAGTGTCCACTGCTTTGCGTATTCACATTCTCCCTCCGCTCTGTTTCTGAAGGGCGGAGCTCCGCTCCCCCCCCACACACACGAATGCACACACTCACAATCAGAGACAAGAGCGGAGGAAAGGAGGAGAACAACAAAGTGTAAAAAAGTCAAACAAATCTGCATTATTGCCCCGAGCTCTGCCCGTTTGTGTCCCCCCCCAGTTTCAAATTAGTTTAATAGTATGTTTTTAACCTCAAGCCGTTATCGTCACGGGAGAAGGACACACACAGCCCGCCCAGGTGGACGCGCGCGAACGCTACAACGAACGTAGCGTGTGCATTCTAAAAATATTTCACAGATGGTGAGCATGTACCGCGGTTTTCAACTACAGTATTGAATTTGACAGAAAACAACAATGAAACGCCAGCAGAAGAATAGTCTAATGCAGGGTTTCTCAAACTTTTTCATACCAAGGACCACTTAACCAATAAAAAAACACTCGTGGACCACCTAACTCCGCAAATATAAAAAAACTAGGGCTGTCAAGTTAACGCGTTAATAACGCGTTAACGCATAAAATAATTAACGCCACTAATTATTTTAACGCGATTAACGCATGTGTCTTTTTTTTCCTCGGCCGCCCCGTAGTTTCAGAGCGCATCGAGTTTAAAATACCATCTACAAGCTGATGCTGACAGCCCCGCTCCTGCTGCCCGCTTGTGGCAGACCACACTTCCACGCTCACCGGCAGGCACCGACTGGCTATTGGGAGGACCGGGAGGGTGTGTGTATGTGTGGCCCGAGCGAGCGAGAGAGAGACCTTACGTGCATTGTTGTTGTTAGCATCTGGTGCTAGCTAGCTGCGCTAACGGATATAAGGAGCTGTTTAAATGAAAACAGAGGAGCGACATTTCGCCACAACTGCGCCGAGCACTTGACTTTATGCAGGAAGCCAGACAGTGGGACATTGTACGAAAAGTCAGCACACTCAGCATGGATAGTGCGTGCAACATGATCGCAGCGTCCAGGCAGCTCCCGTTAGAGCATATGCCTTGAGTTGCACATAGCTCCAACGATCCATCACACACACACACACACACACACACACACACACACACACACACACACACACACACACACACACACACACACACACACACACACACACACACACACACACACACACCATTTGTATTGTATTATTGTATGAGAGAGGTTCCAGGTTGAATCGAGGCGAATATTTGTAATGTTCAGAGGTTGTTGTGTTTAATATTCATGAGAATATTTGTCATTGTTCAAATGATAATAAACATTAGCATAAAGCATATTTGTCCACTCATATGTTGATAAGAGTATTACAAACTTGAAAAATATTCCTCTAAGGTACATTTAGAACAGATCAAAAATGTGCGATTAATTTGCGATTAATCGCGATTAACAATCATGCGATTAATCGCGATTAAATATTTTAATCGACTGACAGCCCTAAAAAAACACATCGTTTTTCTAGAACATATACAAATCGCCTGAAAATGGTACAAACAAGTGGCAACATGTGTGATGAAGGTGTTGCGCTGGGCTATATCATGCAATTGAAAGTGAAACTTAACCTCGCTCCATTGCGGAGATATTCCCGCGAGAGTGCGGAAAACTTAAATGTATTTATTTATTTCAAATGTGAAATTTTACCAATATACTCACGGACAACTAGGGGGCGCTCACGGACCACCAGTGGTCCGCGGACCACACTTTGAGAAGCACTGGTCTAATGAGTTGGGTGAAAAAAAAAGACAGGAGATGTGAGTTGGTTTATTCAGTAAATTAGCTCAGGATGATTGGATGTTCTGTCTACACCTGTTGATGTGAGGCTAATGCAGGATTTGCTAGCTTGATGCTACCGGCATTTAGCGGCAGTGACTCAACAAAATGCCTCTTAAAATGTATCGTCAGCAGTGTATGACAAGCAGACTGCTTGTTTAATGTTAGACTCACACCAATAGCTCAATATGATCATAACACGATTGCTTTCATATCAGAGATCAGATGAGGTGGAGCTGCGATATCAATACCAATAATCCACTGCTCCTCTCTGCTCCAGAGGATAAAAGAAATAAAAAAGAAATAAAAAAAATGTGTTGGGGGGGGTACCCGAGCAGCACCCTGCCAAGGCCGTAAACCTAGGGGAAACACTGAATTTTGATTGATGATTTATGATTGATTTACAATATATGAGGGATTGGTCATGTTTGCATTATAAATCTCATCAAAGGGTTTTTCTAGTTTTCAAGAAATATTGTGCTTTCTGTGATATTGAATGTAAGACTAGTCCATATCTATATTTTGATAACATTTCCACTTATTGTTCAGCCCTAGTAAAGGTACACCACATTCTGGGTCATTATAACTGTAAACATATCATTGACTGGATATAAATAGTTGGTGATAAAGATGACACAAAGCTGATGATTTCCTATGAGAGATCAAATATCACGTTTGAAAACATTTACATAAATGGACATGAAGCTGTAACCGGTAACATGACAGTCTTTGACCACTTGTCCCCCGGCAGTGAGGCTCCTCGTGCGGCTCTATGGACCTCCATGTGTTCCCAGTGGTATTTTCTTTCCCCCCTGGTTTCCCTAATGATAGAATATTTGGGGCCTTGTGGTAAACAGAAATAGCAACACTTCTGAAGGACAGGCTTCTCTTTTTGCACCACACGCAGAAGAAATAGACGCTACTGTGTGTGTGTGTGTGTGTGTGTGTGTGTGTGTGTGTGTGTGTGTGTGTGGTGTGGTGGTGGTGTGGTGTGTGTGTGTGTGTGTGGTGTGTGTGTGGTGTGTGTGTGTGTGTGTGTGTGTGTGTGTGTGTGTGTGTGTGTGTGTGTGTGTGTGTGTGTGTGTGTGTGTGTGTGTGTGTGTGTTGTGTGTGTGTGTGTGTGTGTTGTGTGTGTGTGTGTGGTGTGTGTGTGTGTGTGTGTGTGTGTGTGTGTGTGTGTGTGTGTGTGTGTGTGTGTGTGTGTGTGTGTGTGTGTGTGTGTGTGTGTGTGTGTGTGTGTGTGTGTGTGTGTGTGTGTGTGTGTGTGTGTGTGTGTGTGTGTGTGTGTGTGTGTGTGTGTGTGTGTGGCTATTTTGAGTCGCCCATGACCGACTGACTGGCTCAAGTTCTTTCTAGTCATTTAACATGGCCAGTTTTAGGCAGCCCGAGCTGATGCAGGCTGCTCCTGTGTGGACCGAGGCATTTCTTATCCCCTTTGATTAACTGTGACCATGTCTGGTTGAACCAATAACATGCTGAATCACGCAGGGCACAGAGGACGACATGTTTGGATGACTCTGTTTCGCTGTAGAGGCATGTTGTGTGTACCTGTCTGTGCTAATGCTAACATCCAGACTGATGTGATTATGGAACAGCACAGGCTCATATCAACTACTGTCAACTGCACTTAAGTCTGGGAGTTTTTCTCCATTCTTTTCTTTTCTTATATTTGTTTTGGAAAAATATATTCTTGTGTTTTCTCAAATCACATCCAGAAATATGGCTTCATTCATTACAGCTGGTCTACAGTTCTGTGCAAACAGATTTTTGGAGACAAGCTGTCTGCTCTGCATGGGAGAAGGGTGCTCTCATTGAAACTCCAGAATAACAGAACTTGGGCAAACATTTCCATCTTTACCTATTCAAACTGATTACTAAAATGTTTGCGACTTCAATGTATATTCAAAATGTCACCCGCCACATGACATACATGAGCCCTGAAAGGCAAGAGAAAAAAGTCTCTCCTCTGTTTTTTGTTTTTGCCAGGACAATCTTTTTAAGGTGGACCTACAGATCCTTGCCTTCATGGGCTTCCCTTATTTGACTTGGGGAAAAAATCTAAGATATAATGAAACTAAGGCTCTGTGTTTTTTTCTTTCAGTATCTGTCCTCCAGAGCTTCAAAAGGAGTGTATCCTCCTGCCTTGGCACATACTGACACGTTCAGGTAATATCTGGAACCCCTTTATACAATTGTACACAAGCTCTTACAAAACATTGCAAAAGTAATTTTCTGGCAATACTTAGGCCCTTTCTTTTTCCCTTTGCTTATGGATAACTAATAATCACAAATATGTGAGTTTTAATATTATTAAACCACCATTTCAGTTGGAAATAAATGAGTGAGCCCAGCGGATAACATTTCCTTAAAGTGTTACAAATTATGCAACTCTGGTTCTCTGTATTCAAATGACTTTGCTGAAGGCTCAGGGGAAATATAAAACGGTTTTAAGTGTATATTTTATAGGGAAGTAAGATTGCGATCATGTTTACTGTGTTGAGCAATATCTTCTAGTGAGGGCTTTCGTTGGGGCTCTCGCTGTGGTTTCTGGAAGAGCTCTTAATCTGCTGAACTTGAGAAGTCTTCCTGCTTGGTAATCAGGCCGGAGCTGCTCCTTCCTAGCTAGCCCAACCTCTGGCTGCCTGCCGTCTGACCACTGGGCCACACACCCGCACGTTTGATGCTAAAAACTCCGCAGAGGAGCTCATAAATTACACTCAATAAATACAGAAATCAAATCAAACAATTTCCAAATATTAGCCTTGCTATCTACTTTCTGGCAGTCATATAAAACCGTCTTTGTTATTCACAGTAAATAGGTTTCCCTCCGCCTTGCCAATTTAAACAGTCACGTTGGGTCAATGGCAGCGTGGCTCTGCCTCATTCAACTCAGTGTTGATTTGCTGAGACAGGATCTAGACCAGAGAGCGGTTTGGGTCTGCTCAGAGTCCTGACACTGTCTCATTGGGGCCAACACTTCATACATGCTGGCTGTACAGACTCTCACTGCTCTCTGAGTTATAGACTCATTAACAACTTCTACTGTATATGTTCAACTTACAGCACTTGTGACTATTCGGACAAATCAAATAAGAAATGATATAAAAATGGTTCTTGTAACTCATCTTACTATCAGTCTTCCAGTGCAAATCCTAAAACCAGGGTGCAGGATCACTCAAATATCCGTAGAAATGCAGTCGCTAAAAGGCAATTCTGGTTCAATGCCATCTGTTTCTTAATTTGCTTATTTGCTTAATGTGCATTAAATGATGAAAAACAAACCCAAAAGCAAGAGCACTGCTAGTACGATAGCTTTCACTAAACCAAGCCATTGTAAGAACTATGTTTAAAAGCGCATTTTTTTGCGAACCCAGTGGGTTTTCAGTCTGTGTGTTGATTTGTTGCTGTCCTGACTTTTACCAATCCTTTCTGTGCAGCTTTGTAGAACTCTAGCTTGCCTGTAGTCTAGTGTTATTGTAAGAGTTTTCCTGTCTGTCTTTTGAAACAAACAATTCCAGTTTGGTATGTGCATGATATCAGTTGGCTATTGAACATTGTTGGTATAGTAAATGTAGGCCAGTAAGAAAATATAATGTCAATAACAATTGGTTGGTTTGATGAGTGCAAATTGAAGTCAGCCTGTGTTGCTGCAGCCTGGTGGTTCCGGTTGCTGTCATTTCCCACACAGTTTGATCTCACACATGGCTTTAAGCAATACCCTCTAATCCCAGGTGATCTAATCCCAGATGTAATACCTCTTCTAATTTCAGCAATTCAGTGTAAAGGAGCGGTTTGTAGTATGGAATCTATTCCAGCTGCACACAACTACTAACACATTCTGAATCACATAAACATCTAGTCCCAATGGGAGATCTTCGCCGGCCAACTTTGCAGTATAGATAAAATAAGACAAAATGGACCTTTATTAATCCCTGTGGGGAAATTCAGGATCCTTGATGCTCAAAATTCAAGTTATTTCAACTTTGACCTTCGTTGCCTCCAACCTTTCAATGGGCAACTACTAAGATAACAGCTGTATGTGAGGTAGCCATTTGTATACTCCTACTTGGTGCTCTACCTCTGCTAGTGACTGCATTATGCCCTGTGCCGTAACTCTTGCTGAGCAAATTCTATCATGTGTCGGTAGCTTACAATTTCATTCTGATTAGGTTTGCACTACTTGTATTTCATTCAAGAGGTTCTTTTGTGTTTTTGGGGTTTTCCCATTCCTTTAGGTTTTAGTGCATGTAAATGGTCTGCAAAGGCTAAAATCCCAAAGTTCTCTCCAGAGGGAGTTTCTCTCCCACACACTCTCCCCTCTGCCATCAATTCCTCCATTGGACTCCTTTGTTTACTTCCGCAACATAATGACATCACTATGTAACACTCACACGATTGGTTAGCGCTATAACACATTGTACGCAAAGGGGCAAGACATCTCTAAGTGGTGGACCAATCACAACAGAGCCAGACAGCTAACCAATCAGAGCAGACTGGGCTCTGGTTTCAGACAGAGGGTGAAAAGAGGTGCTGCAGCACAGGCAGTATGAGAAAAATAAAGAAATGTTTGAACATTAAAGCATGGAGACATGTCACAGTAGAGGCACACATACAAATATGGGGTGCATGCCAAACCTTTGAGATTGTGTCAGTAATTCATCTTCACAAATATACTCACACTCCCCCTTAAATGTTGGTGTCGAAGGCTTTAGTGGCATATTTACTCAAAGTAACAATGTATCACACAACTGGTGTCAGATTGATACAGGCTGAATGCATGTGGAAACACTTATATAATGGCTAACCGAACTCTAGTTGTCCCTCGGAGAAAGGGTAGTGTTGGTGTGTGAGGGAATGTGTAGGGGGTTTAGGGTTGGGGGATAGGAGATTGCCTGAAGGACCCTAAGGATAGCGGCCTTAGATCTACTTATCATCGCTTCACAACAAAAGGATGATATCACTTTGCTGAAAGCACAGTTTTTCAATGAGAGCGGGGAAAAAACAATGTTAAAGAATTCATTATAATATAATTTAGTAGATCAAAGGCTAGAGATGCTTCTCTGTGATGAAGCTCTGCAGTGAGCATAGAGCAGGATGGGTTCTGTACTTCATGATGTGGGTGCTTGACTTACTTTGAGTTCTCTATAGTGTACCTCGATCTTTCGCTCACCTTTGTCTTAAGCACTACTGTAAAGACGAGTGCTTTCCAATACTTCAGTAGGTCAATGTTCCTGTGGGGTGAGGATCCTCAGGGGACATCAAGACTTTGTAGGGGGCCACATATTCCAGGGAAAAATGTAGTGGTGAAAAATGTGGAGTGGAACTAAGATAGAAATGGCTACTCCCACTTCACAATACTTTCAAGTTTCAGGTCGGCAAGATGCAAAAAAAGAAACACTAATATACATTTATATAAGAAATGTGTCAAAATAAATCTGATTAATCTGAGTTCTATTTGTTTCCATTGTGATATGTTAGTTATCAACAATTAGGGAAATAGCAAAAAAACTGTTCTGGTCATTCTGGAATATTTAGTTCTGCAGTTTTATAGTTTGAATTGATGAGGTTGTTACGATCTGTTTGAGATTTTTAGTCAAGAATACCAAGAAAACATGCTAAAAGTGCTTTCAAAATACTTCTCCTGTCGAAGTAGAGTTTGTATATGAGAGTGTGTTCGGGTGTCCTTGTCCTGGGAGTAGTTGTGGTTTGGAGTGTTATTTGATTGCATTGGCCCAGTGGAGCTTAAGCCTCTCTTGCCTGTTATAAGAATCCTACTGTACATGCCGCATGATTACAGTTGGGAAACAAGACGTTTTTACCCCATAGTGTCACTTTGTTTCAGTCCGTTATCACTTTTCCTCACAGCTGAAACATGACAATGACAGACTGCAAAATATAACGTAATGAGTCGGTATCGAAAGTTCAGCCGAAGACCAATTAGTGTTTTTATGAAAGGACCAGAGAGAGTACGGAAGCCATATTTTACAGGGCAGCTTGTGTTTCCATCTGTGTTGCAGCATGACATCAGTGTCTCTGTGTTGAGACAGGAAAATCTTATCCCACTGTCATAAAAGCAACACAATAATGAAATGACATCACAGCGGGTCGGTAATTAAATGAGTAGACTGCTGTCTTGGAGTTTTTACAAGGCTGGGAGGTCGAGAGTTACAGTGCAGCATACTGGAGAACAGTGTGTCAGTGAAGGCCTGAAGCTTCAGGCTGGTTGAGTACCACATTCATTTCATTTATTAGCATGATGATTTCATAAGAATGCTTTTTTTTATTGTCAAGAAATGATGCCTCGACATAGACCAGGGTTGCCTTTACCCTGGTACACGTGTCCGGAAAGATTTCAATGTCCCGGCCAAATAGAAGAAATTACAATCAAGTATCATCTTTGTTAATTGGGCTTGATTAAATATACTTTATGAAGAATAGCTACTTGTGTGCATGAGCCTTTTCACACAAATATGTCTTTTGTTTGTTTTTAGATTTTATCAAACATCCGCTAATTAGCCCCCTTTGCAGTTTACTTTTTAGAACCTCCGAAATGTTCAAATTGACCAATCAGAATCAAGTGACTAAGCCATGTAGTAGTCTTGTAACCTTACCTTGTCAGCTAAGTGTTTTTACTGAAGTTAAACTAAAAAAAGTGCCAGGTAGCAGGTAGTGTCTACATATTTCCCCAATGAAAAACCAAACAAGAGCAAGTCAACGCTAGTGGAATGCAGCTTCCACTGGCAGAAGAAGACACCTTGCCAATAGCTCATCATCATGTTGTGCCTTTGCCTCACACAGCCATACACCATATGTCAGGTGTAGCCAGTAAAAAGATACATCCTCCTAGTGCACATCTTCTGTTTCATATTGAATGTGGCCAAAGCGGTAATTACTCATCTCCTTACTGAAACTCATTCTTCACACAGTCCCACGGCATAGGCTTGCCAACTGACCAGGGGAGTCAAGTGTAATGACAGATGACTCGTTAAGCCATCCAATCTCCGTGGCCTTCAGCCTGGCTTTAAATGGCTGCACTGCTGGTGGAGGGAGATGAGTTTAATTATTAGAAAGTCATTAGCTCAGTGACCTGCAGGCAGCAGAGGCCAGGCGTCGATACTCAAGCTGCTTGATACCAGAGACTAGCCTGTCTGACTGGGTGATGGATTCATCACAGTCCGTGCTCCTGACGCGCTCTGGCATCAGACACCGGCAGGACATTGTTTCCTTGCTCCTGCCTTGCTATAAAGGACATAATAAGCCATAGAAAAGGGTGAAGGAGAACAATGTAGGATCAACTCTCAGAGTTACAAGGAGACTCACTTGCAAATAACTGTTGTTGCCAGTTGTATTAACTTCTGCTTATTCAAAGACTGTGTATCGTGCCGGAGCATCATTTGCATGAAAAATGCTAATTTCATCGCTGGTTCTTTTAAGTTGCTGCAACAGCATTATGTTTTTACATAAATTGTTATTCGCTTAACTTACATCAAAGAAAAGCCGTATTCACAACTGGGCATGTGGGGAGGGTCGGCACATTGAGTGCTACTCCAAACAGGGAAGTGTTAGACACTTCAGCCAGTAAACAAGCCGCATCTCACTCCACCTCCCTTGGGGAGCAGGTCCACCACATAGCCTGTCTGTTTACCATGTATAAGCCCCCCTTAGAACTTTTATAAAAACTCCGCTTATGAGGACTTCAAAGAATGTCCGGACTAGCGGGGGAGAAGGATCTTCTATCACTCTGCCTAGTTATGCCTTGAGCAGGAGAGCCTCTCCCTCTCTCCCTGCTGATGGATACGATGCAAATAGGATGCTGGGGGAAGAAGGACAAGATGGAGCAAAAAGCGAAGTTTAGGAAAGGAGGTGTATTAGCGCAGCTGCAGAGAAGGTGAAGACGGGAACGAAGGATGTGATCTATTTCATCAGTCGCTTCTACAAACACTGATGAAACGGAAACCCTTTCATCTTCCAGCAAACCACCATGAGTCTCACCATGGATGTTTCCATGGTGACAACTAGGCCCAGCTCTATGATCTATCAAATCAAAATACATTCAGTAGGGCAGGGCTATTAGTTGTTTTCTTTCAATTACTTTGTTGGCTTCCAATGACTATGAAAACAAGATAATCGGGATAAAGCAATCATTGTGCTGTATGTGTCATACATCCATCCCACTCCTTTCCTATACAGTGGTTAGCTTTAGCCCTGATTGGCATGATTCCTGGACGGCAGCTCGATGTTGGTTAGGGTTAAGGTCTCTTGGGAACGCTGGCTGCACCTGGCAGTACCTCCTCTGGTGGCGCTTATAGCTGGACTCGGTACTAGCTGCTCCTTTATGAGCTGGTTAGGGATGAACTACCAAAACATCTGTCAACAAGGTGTGCTAAGTTTGGCGTTGTCAGCAACAGTCCCAACCCCTCTTAAAACATGGGACCCGTCTTGTTAACCATGCCTGGTTATTTAAATAGTTTAGAAGAGCACAAAGTTGTTCATATATGTAGTGTTCATTATCTATCAAGTGCAGATTGATGTATTTAAGTTCAAAATTCAGCCAACAGATGTTCTTCCTAAATACAAACCCAATTAGTAATCATGTTAAATAATATGATTTCTGATTATGGGCAGCCCTACTTTTTACTCATATTGGTGACAGTGTTTGCTTTATTATAAAAGGTAGGTAGCAGAAGATTATGGGGTTACCTAGTGGTGCATGCTGGGTAGTATCAGCTTGACGCCTCATTGATTCACTGTTGGAGTGAGTGGAGCAGAGGTCATGGTGAGGTCAACACAATTAGAGATGAACCCAGGGTCTTTAATGAGGAGGGGGGATGAAAGGGTTGCTAATTACTCCGTGCAGCTTCGTGCGTAAAAACCATCCCAGTGATTAACCTTCAGCTGCTTCGACTCTGCTGATTGTTTACATGAGCAGCCGGTAACGAAGGGAGGAGGGGAGCTGTTCATTAGTGCTCATGATGTTACAACTGTTTCTCTTAAAACTCACCATTACTGTTAACCCCCTTTACTGGAATGTATTGGGTCAACAGGCCAGTGATTGAGCGTCACTGCCATGTTCTCTTGTACAATAGAGGCTAGTCAAATAAACGTGTTATTGTTTGGATGCACACATGGGGGATGGATGTGTGTTTTCTTAGTACCATATACACAATAGTTACCTGAGTTTTAAAGGTAACAATTAAGTACAAGTCAATTCTATCCAAAAAGCTTCCTGTATCACGAAGGTGCAGCTTGTTTGCCCTAATTGTTGTTAGTTGAGAAAGCACAAGAGGTTAAGAGCAACTGAGTGTTAATAAAGAGTCAGTATGATCTCAGAGGATGTGTGTGGTTTTGGTTGGGTTTGTTTTAAAGGAGTGCTTATGTCAAGTCTTGAGAGTTAGATGAGATGATCGGTACGGTGACAATGAAGCTGGAGCCAGCAGCCAAGAAGCTTAGCCTAGCATAAAAAGACAAACAAGGGAAACCAGATTGTTACAATATTAAATTGTGGTATTGTGGGGGTTTTGGTACAAATGTTTAACCTTATCTTATATGTTTTAGCGTAGCATGTAACAGACATGTCGTTTTGATCCTAACATTTAACTCTAAAAAGAAAGGGGGGGGAAAAAGCCTATTTTCTAAATGTTCAAATATTTTCTAAAATTCAACACAGCTTTAAAACAAATAGCTTTTGACATATATTAGTGTAGTGGTTGTTGTGTAAGCACTAAAGCCTTTGGATGATACATTCATGACTTGATGAGAACACGTTTGTGGGAGAAGGTGTTTGGGAGGGGGAATTCAACATTCACTGTCAGACACACAGGTCATGAAACAGGAAGTACTGGAGTTGTCATGGCTAACAGGAAGTGGGCTGTGTGGAGGAGTTTTCCTTTTTGTTCCTGCCAGTCCTGCTGTCATCGTTACGTGGCAGTGAATGTGTTTCTATTGCTTAACCATGTGCTGGTTTTAAGTCAGATGGATTTTGAATGTCTGAGTCTCAAAAGGGAGAAACCCCAGGCAGGCACATGTAGACAACATGCACACTCCACACATCCAGCCCAGCTGGACAGCAGGTTTAAACACTCTTCCTGCCGACAGCACTAAACTGCACAGCTGTGCCTCAACACTCCTACTGTAGTGCGTACACGTAATACACCGCCCATTATAATCAAAGGTTTAGGGTCTTTCACTGCCACAATGAAAGATCTTTGATAAACATGTTGGAGCCTTGGGGATTATTAATGAACCCTGTAAATGAACAATATATCAACCAGCCAAGTATCAATTTCAATATCAATTGTCCACAAGACAACAAATCCACAATTCGTTTTAATGTAATGGTTACACATTTTGGGACAAGCTTATAAAAATGTGGCCAAGCCAAGATAGCTGCTGTACCTTGTTTCCAGTCCTAATTCTAAGCTAAGCTAACCTCTATTGTTTCCAGGTTCATATTTAACATACAAAATGGGAATGTTATTGATCGATACCAAATAAGCAATTATTCCCACGATTTCAGCTCTTATTTTAAGCCTGCCATATTACTTATGCGCATCACATATCCTAATGTGAAGAATTCATTGACAGTTTTATTAGCCAATCAGACTTTCGGTTTTCAGCAAATGAACAAGAAAACATTTTCTGTATATGTTCTCATTGTTCAGTCATATACAGCATGCAGTTTACTTGATGTGTATAGAAATGCTAGATAGAAACCCTTAGGCTCTATTTACAAAGACAACAATACCTAAGAGACAATTTGCCATTGTATAAGCGTAACAGATGGGAAATCCAACCTTGGAAAAGTGAGTTTCACACCCTCACAAAGCATGGTCACGCTTCCAAAATTCCGCAGGAATTGGATTTCATGGGTGAGATAACGAGAAGAGCGTTTGAGTGCGAGTTTCGCTCGGGGGGCTTAGCACTTCTTGTTAAGGATACATCCAGAGAGGTGGGGGGTATATATTGAAGTTAAAGAGGGACGTTGAGAAGGTCAGAGGCAAGCATAGATTAAAAAGAGCTATTTCATTTAGGTTTGGTGTTCAATAATAAATGTAAACGTTTCTTTTAACAAGCAGAGGACCGAAGATATTTAAAAACATACAGATACATGCAGCATGTGATTAATATGTAGGTTAAGTTTCAGGCTATTGAGTTCAAAACCAGTTTTATTTCAAAATGTACAAATCCATTTTAATATATGCAGGCACTTGAACATTGCGAGAAGTTAACTAGTCCTGAATTACCATATTTATCTCCAAATTGTTCTTCTCATTGTATTAGAATAGCATGATGGTGTAATGAAATAACGATGCATAGCTGAGCCTTAGAGACGTGTGTGTTAGTGCTGGTGGCTGCAGCCCGTTGGCTCGTCTCGTGGGCTGTATCGATCTTCCCGTCAGCAGGATAGAGTTTCTGCCATAGTAACATATTACATCTGCATCGATCAGGACAAGTTGTCCGGGAAGTGAGATGTAGAACATGCTCCTTTGTTGCTCTACAAGCCTCTGCAGCATTAGACAGAGATTTACCGTCAAAGAGAAAACATTGTCTGCAAATTGGTGGTAAATGTCTTTGTTATATGTATTGTATTCTGTATTCAAGCTGCCATTTGTCACCAAAATTGCAAATAATAACTAGTTAACACAGTGTTACCCTGAAATTAAAGGTGTTTAATTTTTGTAACACCTTTTATACAATATCAAGCCACGATTATTGTTTTTAATTTTAAATCGTATAATGTCTGATTAGAGTCAAACTACTAGCTTATTGGTTATGAACAAGACTTCACTTTAAAATAAGGAACATGTTCTTAGATATAAATGAGTGCTGTCAAAATTATCGCGTTAACGGCGGTAATTAATTTTTTGAATTAATTGCGTTAAAATATGTAACGCATTTAACGCATGTGCAGAATGGCCCGCCCCATACGTGACACCCGTGGCAGCACCAGGGTATGGCTGGGGTAGGCTACACCCATACCAAGAAATGGCTTAGCCCCACCATGAAAAATGATGTTAAAGTAAGCAAAATAAAGTCTGCCAACTCGCGCGGAGTAAATTGCACAGACAGCAGTTAGTAAGATTGATTTCAGTAGCCACGGTTTTGAAAACTTTTGTCACGTAGTGATCGTCTTCTCAATAGAACATCTTTGATAACGGCGTGGTGTTGTTGCAGGAAGTCAATACTTTTGCTGTAGTACAGGGGTGCACATAACTGGTACGCAGGTTATGTGCGTAATCTCTCTGAAATGCGTACCGTCACTTGTGTCACAAAGCGCATTTGCGTACCGACGTACTTGTGAAGCTTTTCCAGAAGGCGGTTGGATCACCGGACGACAGAGTCGGTCTCCGTGTGCACAGACAGGGCTGCTGTTAACGTCGGTCTGTACAACGGAATTGTGCCAAAACTACGCCAACCGGCTGCGGAGGGAGACTCCCCCCCCTTCACTGGAGAACTGCGCTAAAACAGCTGATCACAACGTTCACACTCTGTGGTCACGAAGTACTCCACTAGCCGCCCCCCCCCCCCCCGTCGACTTTCCTGAAGTACTCCCCCGTTGATAGAAATCAACACTGTAATGAATTAAGACCCCACGGTTTGATGATTGATAGGTGTGTGGGTTGTCTTTCATTTTGACACGCAGAAAAATGTTATAATAAACATAGATACTGTATGTTAAATGGATACATCCGCCTTCTTTCATTTATCTTTCCATTCCCACAACAATATGCATAAATAAATGGCATATTTTGGACATAGTTCGAATGGTGATTAATCATGATTAATTAATTTTTAAGCTGTGATTAATCTGATTAAAAAATTTAATCGTTTGACAGCTCTAATATAAATACCTAATTTTTTGTTATTTAGACTTAATTAACACTTATGGTTTCATGTATTGTTACATAAGAATAGATCATATTTGTTAAGTGTTATCATGGGAGAATTACTATTCTTGTGGTACTACTGCCTTATTAGGCCCATATTGAGCAGAGCATATTAAGACCAAAACTCATGTACAACAACTTCCTTACTTGCAATAAATAAGCACTAATTAGAGGGTTATTGAGGACAAAATATGGTCATGTAGAATAAGGCATTAATAAGTGTTTTATAATGACTAATAAAGAGCCAATATACTGCTAATATGCATGTTAATTAACAACTAGTTGATGGTTAATTTGTGTACCTTAATATAAAGTGTTACCGAAGTTTAATAACTATAATTCAAAATCCTCTCTAACCAATTACTGCTGAAGCCAGTGCATTATGTCTTATGCAGATCAACACATGACAAATATAACCCAATTATTATGTTACAGTAGTCCTAGAAACCCCTCCTGCTTTTCAAGGATTCATCTAGAGCAGTGGTTCCCAACCTCAGATGATTTGAGGCCAAATATCATATTTAGACTTTTCTTTTCTTTTTTTTACATATAATCGTAACGCAATACATGATTGTCACTAAAAGCCTTGTCTCTACATTACAATAAAATATAAAAAATAATTGATTAATTAATTTGAATACAAATTCAAGTTAGTATTAAAGGCATAAAAAGACAGAAATGTATAATTCTTTCTTTAATAGAAATGTTTCTTCTGTCCGTTAAGTGTCCAAACCGGGCTTGTCTGGATAAGCGCATTTTTAAAACATAGTCATTGTCCATGCCGGTTTCAGTTGGATTATTTGTCACAGTTGCTCCGATCAGATCGGTCTCCTCCATTTTGTAGATTATTTGACTTTTGAATCCACATAAACACATCGGCAAAATCCGGCTTACTTTGAGCATGTGTTTTAAACAGTTTAATCCCTTTGTGAATTGTTTCCACTTCCGCCGTCCTTTCATTTCTTCATACAGCGGGAATCCAAATGAATGAATCCTGAGTCCAATAACCATCAAAGTCACTCCAATAGTGCTCCTTAATTACGCTTTCATCCTCCTTTAACACAATACTTCACATTCATCCAGTTTGTGACAGTAGTTGTAGCTTTTTTGAGACTTTTAAACTTTAATTACCGCTGTTCCCCAACAGGGAACTTCCAACAGGAGTCATTTGGGGGGGCTCTTGGGAAAAGAGGTTGGGAACCCCTGTTCTAGAGCCCTATGGAGTAACGTAACCCTGCTACAAAAATATTACTGAATCCGTACTGAAAAAACACAATAATTCAACCATAACTGTATCAACGTGCTAAAATAAAAGTCTCTTTTTTCATGGAATAGCAGCACAGGAGAGATGAGATAAGACCTTTTTTTATTTCTTTTTTATGTTTGTGTATTGCCATCAAATCATCTTGATTGTCAAAAAGATAAATCCTTGTGACCTTTAAATCCCAAATACACAAGGAGTCTTTGCACAGTGCGCACCCTGACCTGCCTTGGGATCTAAGCATGGTGATCTGGAGGCGTTATAGGAGAGCGTGCATCTCATTGTAAACCAATTGCCATTATATAAAACCTAGCTCCTAAATGTTTGAGGACAGAAATATATGAAATTCAATAGCGACTGAGAAAGCAATCACTAAAATGTAGAAGACCACAATACCATAAAACAACTAGATGTTAAATGCATTTCAAATCAACATAGGATTTTCTATTTCATCTTATTCCTTCTCATTTATCCATTGTATGGGGCATTTAAGGACACTGCCACTTCATTTGTATTAGATTTGAGCAAAGATGTCATTTGAATCAGTAAGTAATCACAAGTACATTTCCACTGGCGAATGACAAATGTATTTATCCCAGCCCTGTGAACTGGGTGTGCAGTGGGGGTGATGGTGGCTCAGCTCTGGGATTCACAGGCTGCAGTAATCCAGAGAGGGTTAGGATAAAGCCTGGCTTCGCCTCACTCTCTGCCTCCTCCCAGATCAGATGAGATTAGAAGAAGAGCGAAGGAACTCTGGGGGAGGGCAGGGCTCAGAAAGGAGGGCTGAGGAGAGGAGGGAGACAGGGAGGCAGGTGGCCACTCCTGCAGGAGGAGAGCAGGGGCGAGTTCACTCAAGACCTCTGGGCTGAATTGTCACGTTGGTGCAAGTGAAGGACTGCAGCAGTGAAAGGGAGTTTGGTGCCAGCTAAACAAGGTGCGTGATGAAGATTGATCAGTTACTTGAGTCCTTCTTGGTGTGTGTATTGTTCATCCATTGGTCATAGATTCAATTCCAAAGCAAAAGTCTTCTGAGACATAAATGACTTTGGGAGAGATGTTGAAGACGAAATAGCTTTCTCGCTGTGACAGAAATGCTGGTTTAGTCACCGGTAGCATTGTCTTTGTCCTGGTTAGGAGTTTGAAGGTGGGAGCGATCATGTCCTTGTCACTGGACTAGCTAGTTCCTCTGGATGGTAGTGGGTCTTCGTGCACTTCTGGTGATACTCATTGATGTTCATGCTTCCAGGAACCCAAATTATGAAAGGAAAGCCTGAAGACTCATTGCAAGAATGATCATTGTGGTTGTGCCAAGTTGACATACAGACTGTGTTAGAGGTGGTTGGTTGAATGGTAAAGTTTGTACAGAATTGTTCAAAACTAGAGTGAGTGAGTAAATAATGTATAGATGTATTTCTTAATCTGTCATATAAGGTACATATTATCTGATGCTAAGACCATCCCAGAGTTCAATGATGGTCTGCCAACTTGGATTTTTTGATTTAGCCTTCTTTCCTTCTTCTATCTGTCTTGGTGCAAGGAATCTAGGACGTTTTGTAAAGTAATGCTCTTGTAAACATTCAATCTTTGTTTTATGCAATCAATTAAATGTATTTACTGATTGTTGACCCTGTCTTTATCTTGGTATTTTTCAGTAAGCCATGCCAAACTGATACTGGAGTAACCCAGCTGCCAGTGGAACTATGTGTTGAGGACTGTCTGTTGAAGTCTTAACTACCTGGAGCCCTCTGATATTCTTCTTTGGCTGTTGGAGGAATTCGTTTTGACAATGGGGAGGAGGAAGATCCAGATCGCCCGGATCGTGGATGAAAGGAACAGACAGGTCAGTGTCCTCTGCCTTGTTGTCTCATTTCAAATCTTTAGCCATTTAATTGTATACTATATTCGAAGCCCTTTACTGTACAACAGCATATCTTGAGAAGTACTGTTGAATTGCTATACCATTGTAATGGCTAAAGAGGGGGTCATTTGAGGTTGCTTTATTTTTTAACCTCAAAAAACGTAATTTCTTCCTTGTTTTTATGTTTAAGTTATTAATAGGGACACATTTTATTGAAGTTGCTCCAGTATTTAAGGAGAGCAAGACAGCTGGTCAACCCTTCATTTACACACAGATGCACATCCAATAAAAGTGCTTGTCTTTAAATCTGACATTCTCTGATGAGTATCATAAGTGAATGGGGCCCAACCGAAATATACAATGTTTTCCTTCCCTTTACTTGATTTTGGCTGCTGCAGTACTTGACTAATTTCAAAAAGTGTTGTCCCCATTTGTAACTTAGACACAAAAACATGGAAACAAGGTTAACAAATAACCATTTTAAGGAGGGCGGTCACCAACTAAAAGTGCATCCTCTATAGAAGAATGTTGCCTTTTTTGTTTTTGGCAAAAAAAACCATAGGGTAACAGACGTTGTTTACACATAAACATCTATAATCCGTAGGCTCCTTCTTTTGGAGACTACTCTGTCTAACATTTAATCTTCTGTATCACAACAAACATCCATACTGAAACACAGGGTATATTTATGCTTTGGTAAACATTATGTAGAAGTAGCTTTGGTTTGCTTTCATGGGATGTGATGTGTTGATGTGCTGCTCTGAATCACGCAAAACCACTCTCCAAAAAATGGAGCTCAATTTTAAAATATCCAAAAGTTGACATATTAAATTAAGCCCTATTGAGTTTCTATTGAAGTAACACATGTTAAATGCATGTGAAAGTATTGACAGCTTCATTAACATTTCTCGAAGGGATCCCTCAAGGTGCGTTCTTTGGGTCCCATTCGGTTTCAATCGAAAGAGCGATCAAAGATCCCTGTAAGGAGTTTCTGCTTATGGAGAGTGCAGCGGTCACAGCTGGTGGCGAGGGCAGTCATTTGGGGTTAGCTGGGTCCGGACAGCACCCTGTCATTAGCAGGGTGGGTCAGCGTTAGGGACACACAGTGGCCTTCTCTCCTCACCGTCTCCTCACGCAGCCACACTGCTGCCCACTGGAATCTCTTTCTGTCTGTCTCCTCTATATATATCACCCCCAACAGCACAACAAATACCGGCCTGTCTGGAGGCAAGGCGCAGGCTCTGGAAATAGGGATGTGGCTGGAAAATAAATATCTGGGATGATGTGTATATTTGATGTTTGGATGTCTTGGCAAGAGCCTTTTTAGATAGACACTGCTTTAGCTGTCGAGTGTGCATCGCTGGAGACTTCTATATATTTAGCTTCTTGTACTCTATTTTTGGGAAGTTGGCTTATGTGTCTCGTTTTATCTTACAGTAAGAAGATGAACCAGCGATACACCAACCATCAGCAGTTATACGTAGATCCTAAAAGAGGAACAAAGTACTTCTTTCTTATCTCTTTTCATAGAAATCTGTTTGCAAGTCATGCTCAAGTAATAACCATTATCAATGTTAATAATACAATGTTAGACCATTGTTTAACATCAGGAAAAAAATACAACTTGAACTGCCTTTGGAATCGTCAGAGAACTTTAGCGTCCATTTGACAACATTATCTAATCTAATTTACTTTAATGAGATGCAGCATGTATTCAGTCATTACTAATGATGCAAATGCTTCTGGCATTGTTGCAAATGTTCAGCTTGTTGAACATGAGCTTGGTTGGCCATCTGATGTAGTCAGAACATTAAACTACACAGGAGACTAATATGACATTATATCACCCAATTGGGAAAATGTTTAAAGAAAATATACTTTTATGACCCAATAGAAGACTACATCACTTATCAGCGGCACATTCCTTTCTGTATGTGGCTTCCTCTGCTATAAAATATAAAAAAGCCACAGTGCTTTCATGCATATAATGGTACTCCCCGCAGTTCCCTGGTTAAAAGCCTCCAAGTTAGACTGGAAGTGGAGAGCTGCTGTAAGTCACCAGGTTCCCCACATTTAACCCAATCTACTGACTCATTAAGGTTTCAGTTTCCACTCTGTCAAGGTAGAATTCATTCTTACAAGTAGGGCAACGCTCAGGAGTTACAGCAGATTGACAGGATATTTGTGGACCAGGGAATTCCCAGTGAAGGTGAGGAGGTGCAATGGAAATTGATAAGATGTAAGATGCAATATAGAGAAATGTGTCTCTGGTTTTTAAAGGATGTGAGAGGAGGAGAACAGTGTTGGAGAGGTTTAGTAGTTATTCTGAACAGATTCAATATCTCTGCTTGAAACACCACTGCAAATGTCAGTTTGAAGAGATCCCATTGTCTTCTGTGGAGGGTTTTCCAAATGAAGCCTAACCTAACCCTAGCCCTAAACATTTTTAGTAAATCCTACATTTGAATAAATATCATTATTCAGTGTTGCCTCCCTTTTGTGTGCAGCAATAAGGATGCCATTGTTTTTTTACCATATAGTGAAAGTGTTGTTTTTGAAAGGCTGAAGCCCACAAATTGGGTTTGATAAAAATATATATTTGTGCATGTCACTTGGACTTTGAATGCTGTGGAGCAATCGTTGAATGTTTCGAACAAATGAAAGCCCTCAATCCTACAGCCACCACTGAATCTAATTCTACAAAATGATCTGCAATTGTACGGGAATACTGGGTTAAAACAGATGAAATGATCAAACAGGAAACTGAAACGCCACCTGAAACCATTGGGGACATTGAAAGTTTAAGGCAGGGGTGTCAAACTCAATTTCATCGCGAGCCACATTAACATTATGGTTGCATTCAAAGGGCCGGTTGTAACTTTAAGACTATATAAAAATATAAATATTTAATATATATAAAATAACGTATTATATTACATTATTGCCTCTGCATTGGATTATTTTCGGATAGGGTAATAACTTCATAATTAACATACGTCTGAAAGAAGAAGTCTAGGGCAAATAATTGCAAGTCTTTTCAGTGAGAATGTCACAAAATGATTTAAAAAGAAAAGCCAAATTCTGGAAAAAAAAGGAAGTGACATTTTGAAAAAAAATGTAGTTTATGGACAACATGCTTCTGTAAATCGGCATGTAACCGTATAATACACATATTATATTCTTTGCAAGCTCTTGTGGGGCCACAGAAAATTAAGTCACGGGCCGGATTTGGCCCCCGGGCCTTGAGCTTGACGCCCCTGGTTTAAGGGTACCCTAAACCTCACCCTTAAAGCTTTTTATCAATTAACTGTAGTTAGAGTTTAAGTCTGATTAGAACCCAAATGACTGTGCTCTGATCCATTTGTCAGTGCTAAAGTTTCATAGTATTTGACTGTTTGTATTTATGTTTCTTGTTGGTAATATTAAAGAAGCAGGACTCTTCTTCATCAACAGTTTCAAGTGCCTGAACTATTTAAGGCTCTAGTAAAGCTGCTCAACAACCAAGATCAGCTGTGTTGTGAATGGCCAAAATCCAGGAGCAGCAATGACCAATACACCTGATACTTTGCTTGGCTGGAGATGTTGAGGTGTGGAGGCAGCTTCTAGATATGTGATGACATGTTGTCATACTCAAAGAGGCCATGATGGAAGGAAGACAAACACAGATAAACACAGTTGACTCAATGCAGGCAGTGAGCTGATATGTTCGACAGATGTCACTGAACACGACATGTGACTACATCAACAGGGCTTGGGAGAAAAGAGCTACGTAATATTTGGCAAGATTAGACCGACTAAAATGTTAAAAACCATACTTAAATAGTTGCAATTTGATTTGACTAAAGTAGATAAAACTAAAACGGCCACACTTATAGACTAATATTTACTGAAAATCAGGTTGAAGTTTTCTGCGTCTAATTGCAAAATAAAATGACAGTGGACATTGCAAAAGGATAAAATAAAAATAATAGTGTTAAAATGAACTCTATAAAAAAGAGATGAAATGATTATCAAAACAATCCTTTATGCCTTACTGAGGAGTTGGACTTAAGTAAATATGATAAGATCAAGGCTGAACACTTAATCGTTACAGGAGGGGAAACATGACTCAGTTGCTGTCCCCACCCACTCAATCAGTGGCATTCCAGTAAAAGCCAGATTTTAGGTTATTGCCACCCTGTTTTAGTCAACTCCTCCTCCTCCTGTGACAAAGAGACATTTTGACTCACTTTTATCTCTCTACAATACAAGGTTATGTCATTTGCTGACTTTGTATTTTGGCGTCTTCTGCTAATAGTGTGTTAATTAGCTCATTATCAGTTTGTCTTGGTTAGAGCAGCTGTCGACTGTGAGGAATGTTTACTGTGATTGAGGGTATGCATTGACACTTGTGACAAAAAATTACTTATAAATACATATGAAATGGAAAATATAACCATGAGCATAAGAAATCAAGTTAATATCTTTGATTATAGATTGGAAAAATATGTGACGTATACAACCCAAAATATAATAAATTACTATCTGGTTAGATATGATAATTAAGGTTCTTAAGAGGGTTGATGTATCTATTTTCTCTTAACTTATTTATTTATTTTTAACCCTAACCTAACACAGAGTTCCTTAAGATAAAAATACAAATGCATTTAAAGAAGACAAAACGTTTATCAAACAAATTAACAAATGGCAACAAGTGAGTGGATTTTGGATAAACAAAATAGGTTGATTCTTGATTTGTATCCTTCCAGGTGACTTTCATGAAGAGGAAGTTTGGTCTGATGAAGAAGGCCTATGAGCTGAGCGTTCTGTGTGACTGCGAAATCGCCCTTATTATCTTCAACAGCTCCAACAAGCTGTTCCAGTATGCCAGCACCGATATGGACAAGGTCCTGCTGAAATACACCGAGTACAACGAGCCCCACGAGAGCAGAACCAACTGCGACATTGTAGAGGTGAGTGCCAGTGGCCTTTAGTTCAAAAGGTTTTCTCCATCTCATGTCATAATGCCAGTGCTAGTGTTGGCATTGGAGAGCGTGGACCTGACAAAAGCCCGCCCCCCTTTACAGTGTTATTTATGTTAAGTCTGTGTTTGGAGAGAAAATGTGAACTTTCCATTTCCACTTCGCTGTGATCGGGTGATCTATTTAACCCTTTATGCTGTTACAGTCAGTTAAAGAAGTGTTTTGAGTGCCAGATAAGTTCCTAATCCCAAATATTCATCACATGTTCTGCATTAATACTTGAAAGATATTTGACTGATTTATAATTGGGGAATTGAGACCCCAGACCCCCAGAGGAGAAAAAGAGAAGAGAAAAAAGTAGAATGTGAAAAAAAGGGATACAAATTAGAAAAACCACGAGAAGGAGAGAGATTAACAGAGACTTGCCACTGTTACCTATCAAATAAAGGAACACATTCTTTACTTTCCAATGGGGTTCATATGCCAATATGTCTTTCAGAAGGTTCTGAAATTGTTACCATTCATTTAGAGAATTGGCTCTATGACTAGAGTTTGAGTTTGAGAAAGAGGAATTCCTAGAAAGTGCACTAGCAGAGAACTTGGCAAATCTGGTTGAACCGCTTCTGCCTTCAGTGTGGTCTTACTTCTTTAACATTTTGGGGCAGTATAATATACATTTTGAAATACATTTGTTGTATTTTCTTGATTCAAGGAAACACATTCATGCTTAATTATATTCAAAACACTCCAAGAGTAGCTTTAACATTGAAGAGGCAGAAGAGACAAAACAGGAATGTCTCTGTAACAGCTGAAGCCATGAAGTCATTTCTTTCCGACTTACATGGTACCGAACATAAGGACCTCATGAGACAATGAAGACTTAATGTAGCAATACGGATTGAAACCCTGTGGGAAAATTAAGTCCTTATATTGTATAAAGGTAATTACAAACTAGAAAGGCACTGGGAGAGCACAGACCTCCACCAAGAGAAAAATAATGCTTGTATCCACCCCGGGATTTTTGATCTGTTCCCTTGGCCTTTGCTTAAACCTCCGAAAACATTGAAAAACAAGCCGACTTTTCAATGGAGTAGAACATACCAAATGTTAAAAATAGAATACATAATAATACAAATTGCCGAATCATTTTTTTTTTTTATATATATATATAGTTGTATTTTTCCATAACGACCTAATGAACATGTAAAAAGCATACAGTGAACAGGAAACATTTTGTCGTTAAAATCCTATGGATTACACATACTGGAAATGTTGGTTTCATATTGTAAGAATTATTCGCAAGATGGAAACATTACCTACACTTTTGAAACGTTTGAGTCCGTCAAAGAGGATTTTTTTAGCCACAAGTTGTAAGGAGTTAAAGGGAATGTATATCAACTGTCAGAATGTAGGATTTGTTCTCTTTAAAGACCGAGCATGGCCGGCCTGAGTGGGTGAAAAGAAAGGAGAAACCACTATAATGGCGGAACACCTGCCTTGTCAGACTGTCATTGCGTCTTGATTTATTTACTCAGGAATTGACGCACAGTAAGATTTTGCGCTCAACTAATAATGAAGACTGAGATTATTCCACAATGAATTTGCTGGAAATATTTCAAATGATCTGTGAGACTTGTAACGTACACAAGTCGTGAACTGGTCTACTGGCTGCATACTAGATGTTTTTAAGGATAAGAGCTGCTCGCCCGCTCCGTGGGGCCCTCCTGTTGCATCATGGTCCCTGAGCAGCGCTGTCACAGCACGTACTCGTTGCGGCTGCCATTAAAAATGAATGGCCATCGTGACTCACGTTCTGGCTGTTTATGTAAGCTTCTAATGCGTGTTTGCCTTGCTGAGGACATGCATTTACTGTGAAAACACACACACATACACACACACACACACACATACACACACACCTATCCGCTGTAGAGGAAACTAAACTTCCCAAACAGACTGTGCTTATTAACTAAGTGCTAACACCTTCGTGAAAAGCGGGGAGTTTAAGGAGAGTTCAAGTTTTCCAACTGCTCTCCGTCTTCACTTTGTGTCTTTCTACGTTACCAGGTATACACATTTCAACTGTACCTTACTCAATAAATGAAACCTTGATTTTCAAGGAAAATAAGACAGTTATAGAACTGCAAAGAACCTTTAAGTAAAATAAGCAATAACGAAATGAAAAAATATTGACTTAAAGTTAAAAACTCTTAAAAGTAAAAGTCCTTCATGGCCAATATTAAATTACGGGATTATGATTATCTATGGATTAATTTGTTCATCACAGCTGGTCATGGTTGAGATATAGCAGTGGGTTCAAACCCCACTGCAGTCAGCATGTCGTTGTGTCCCTGAGACACTTCACCCCAAATTGCTCCTGTGGGGATTGCCCACTGTATTGAGTATGTAAGTCGCTTTGGATAAAAGCGTCTAACATGTAATGTAATATAGCACATTTGAATTAATGTGTATACTGCTAATAGATATCTTAATCTATAATTAAATGTTTATTGATTTATTTTTTGTTTAATGTATTATATCAATCTATAGTAACATATATGTCTGTCAAATAAATGCAGTGGAGTAAACACTAACACTACAATATTGACTTCCAAAATGTAGAAGTATAAAGATTCCAGGTTTTTAAGATACAAACCCTGTGGTAGCATAATGTCGAAACACTCAAAATGGTACTTACTGTAGGTAGAGCATTTGAGTAAATGTACTTCATAACATTTCACCACTGAGTAGAGGTTGTTATAATGCATGATTAATATTGCCCATAATAGAGAACCGCAGTGACGCATCCTAAAACCCGGAAGTAAGTTAGCATTTTTACCACGTCCGGTTCCTTCGACAAAAAGCAATGCAATTTCTCCATAGGATTTTGGAAAATAGCTCCAAATTAGGTCTGTGTTTGACACAAATTGAAGAGACGGATCACGTTTTGTTCTACGACATTAAATACATCAGCAGCTGGTGATTTTTGAAGAGTTTACGTGTCTGAAAAACGATGGTTGTTACCGAGTGGCTGAATAGGACTACAGAAGTTGTCCAGGACGTTTTACGTCATTACACCGAACACGTAAACACTCCCGCTAAGTTTGTTTGCCCTGTTCTGCTTGAAAGCAAGTCCCTGCCTCCTGCAAACTGTTCAAACAAACGCTTCAACTTGTACCATTCACAATCTGTATGTTTGAATATGGATCTTAACGTTGGCGTGACGTTGAAGCAGCGACCCTGCTGTAGTTCGTTTATAGCATAACGTTAGCATTTTGCTTCTGGCGACTAGATTTATGATTTATAAAATTATAAAATTATAAAAGTAGGATAGACATGTGGATATTATCCGGCTGAACAAAACGTGATCCGTCTCTTAAATGTGTCTCAACCACAGACCTGATTTCGAGCTATTTTCCAAAATCCTATGGAGAAATTGCATTGCATTTTTGACGAAGGAACCGGAAGGAGTTTACTTCCGGGTTCTCTTTGATTCTAAACAGCATGATAATGTTTGTTCTGCTGCTGTAAACCACAAACAGACACCTGTGTGAGCCATTAGTCGGCATTGTTTTGCCTGCTTTGAGTCCTTATTTGCCTTTTCCTGGAAACTGAGAGGTTGGTCTTTTACATATTGGTCAGTCCATTTGCAACATGAAGCAAGACATTTGCCTATGTGTAAAGGTAATACCCCACTGGCTGCTACAGACATCTCGTGTTGCAACGAAAGCTTGTTTGGATTCATTGTTGTGTGTTGGAACGTGATGTTTGCTGATGATTATCTCTTTGCCACAAACAGCTTGCAACTTTCATTTTCACACACAAAGAGCATACTCCAGAGGTCTTTCCTTTGTTTGGTATTGTCTTTTAAAGTCTAATTAAAATGTGTTATCTCCTCACTTAGTTAGAAAGCAGCGATTAGCAGGGTTTTTCATTCATTTTCAAAGGGGAAAGAAATCATTGTTGGGAGTATCTGTGGAATAAATGGATGCATAATGAAACATCTGTCTTAGCTGTTGACTCCGTTGATGTGATGGGTTACTTACTTTGTTTAGCTTGATTGTTGCTCGAATACTTTTTTTAACACGCCCACCTTAGTCAGCCATCCACCATTATTGTGCCACAGATCTAAGAAATTAATTTACAATACCACCATGAATTCCCCCTTATTTTGCCCGTCTCAAGGTCCGATTCAATAAAAATAAAAATACTATATTAAATGAGATATTTTCATTTTTTGCAGAGGTAGAGGAAATAAATAGTGTTTATAAAACACACTTATTTCTCATTTTTCTTTTTTTCATAGAGCTTTTTATGCCTCTTAGAGTTTTTTTGGTTTGGTTTAAAAAAGCGCCTAGCGACAAATCTTGTGACTTTACTCATCAATAGTAAACGGTAAAGAGCCTGCTTTTATGTATCGCTTCTCTAGTCTTTGAGTCTCAAAACACTTTGACAACAGAAGTCAGCATTAAAACCCATTCATACACTGCTCATCATGAACCTGATGACCGAACATTCAACTGCATTGTTTGTCTGGAAAATCGTCAGGCGGATAAGCAAACGGTCTCCTTTGTTTTTTACACAGTGTTTCCAAAAGTGGGTGTTTTCCACTTTCTGGATCTTTTCTATTGTCATGATACCTCAGTTCAACCTTTTATAATAAAGGTTACATTATTTTTGGGTAGATACAGTATGGGTGCTTTTTGATGAGATGATAGCAGAAATATATGAGGATGGATGTGTAATGATTTATAGTCAAATCTGAATTATAATACTTTACTTTAAGCAATAACATTCAAATCTATCTCCATACAGAGGAAATAAAAGTCAACCTAATATGAAGTTGGATGCCAAGAAGATTCTTTTTTGGTTAAATGATGAGGGTCTGCCAGCTAAAACAACTCCACAGCCAGTCCACTGGTCAGCTAATCTCACTGACAGATTACTTTTGTCATAATAATGAGCCAGGTTTGTGTGTAGCAGAGTTGAGTTTCAGCAATAACAGAACGGCCGTCCAAGGTATGCAATGATGTATGCGCCCCAGATAAATGAGAACCATCACAGAAAGTGAAAAAACTACAACCCACTAAAACCTGACACTTTGGCATACAGCAGAGCAAGACTCTTCATGAAAAAATCAATCTTCAGAAAGTGCTTGGAAGTGTCGAATCACATCTCCAAACAATACTTGGCCTTCTCTAGTCGTTGCCTAAAGGGCAACCACCCAACTGGAAAGACTTTCTTAGAGGGAAAGAGGCGGGCTTCTTTTTATCTTTGATGCAGCCCCAACAGCAACAAGACATCACCATCACATGTTATGATGCTTAACGTTGCAGCTCGTGCCTCTGCAAAGATCCACATGCCTCTGAAGATCCACTAAAGCCCACTTTGACATTTGAGATGATAAGGAGACACACACTCTCACAGTGTCTAAGATAGTCGTCAGTGCTCAGACATGATGTAGTGGTTTAAACCAGCATCTGTGGAGGTGGGAGGTGTGTTGGACCAAATCCCACTAGACATGGGACTCATGGGACTTCCCTGTGTCCTTCTGTGCCCTCATGCTGTCCATTCTCCAAAGAAAACAACCTTTCCCATAAGAGTTGTCCCGCCCCCATGTTTTAAGATGAATTGTAAAGCTACCTGAGCATGGTGTACAACATTAAAAGAGTGATCACATTATTAGAAACAGCTGTCCCTTTCCCTCCGTTTTGTAGTGAAGAGGTCAGGCAGAGTTCACACCTGAGTCAGAGAGAATGACTAGAGCAGAGCTATTCAACTTCATTAGCAAGTGGGCCAAATAGGAAAATCACTGGGGGTTTGTGGGCCACACAATACTTTGTCAAGGAATCACTACAAATAACTCTTGCTTACAGTAAGTAGTGTTAATAGGTACTAATACATTAAATGAACTAGTCAAGTGCATCCCTTTTTTTTTACTTTAATTGTATCAACATAAATCATTACAGAAAGCAACCAGTCCATAAAAAAGTAGGAAAGCTTCGGTTACAAGGCTTGAAACAAAAGTGCAAAATGTTGCATCTTTAAAACTAAGGAGACATGAGGTGTTTTCCCCAACAGTTCCATGTCCACTAATGTACAAAACAAGATGAATATAATAAAACAGTATTCATCACATTAACAGTAAGTAGCCCTGTGTATAATATCCTCAACACTTCCAAGCATACATAAGGTGCATTGAAGACAACACAAGTCCATAAAATGTAATAAATAGAACATAGTAAAACAATAGCCATCAGACTCACAATAACATTAATATCTTGGAAACATTTTTACCATTTTCGAAACAGTAAGTAGGCTTGTTTGAATGACCATTAAATGAATGACCATAAAAACAGATCTGCATACATACCATAAATAAGACTTCTGTCATGTTTAGCCTGTTTAGCTATTTCAGCATAGTTTGGCTGATAAGTGGTAAGAGCAATCCTGAGACACTCATGCAACTTCTCATTGGTCATGGAGCAACGTGCCCTTGTTTTGATGGCATTCATATAAGAAAAGCTAGACTCACAAGTATAGGTAGATCCAAACATTGTCAGTATAAGCAAGGCCACCTTCCTCATTGTTGGCCATTTGACTCCGTTCAAATTATGCTAGCAGTCCCTGTACTTTCCTTCTCCCTTCCTCTGAGCCCACGGGAAAACTGGCAGAAAACGAGCCGTGATTTGAGTTGTAGTGTCGCTTTACGTTGTATTCTTTCATCACGGATATACTTTCGTTGCACAATAAACACACCGGTTTATTACTTGTTGCGGCTGGCAAAGTAAATACATATTTGTCCGTCCATTCTGGAATTGGCGATTTTCCAAATCAACTTTACGTTTCTTAGGCTTGGAGAGAGACATCTTGAAGCTGTTGTTAACTAAAGTACTTTCTCTGTGGCCCGCGAACCTAGTGTGTAACGTGAGTTTGACTGAGCCAATGACAAGTGCGTTTTTTTTTTTTTTAATGAGCAGAGCAAAGCAGGCAAAATAATGGATTCAAAATAATTCAAATGAATGGAAAAACCAGCGTTTTCGCCGCATCGTCGGATTTAGTGTGATCAGACATTAGTTTTATTTATGCTATTACACATATGCCATTTCGATTTGCAGGCAACCTCTTGTGGGCCAGAACAAAGTTCTGAAGGGCCTGATTCGGCCCGTGGGCCACTAGTTGAATAGGCCTGCTGTAGAGTAACAAACTCCTGATGCTGAGCAAACACAGAACTTTCCATTTGTTGTGATTTGGCTCATTTCTCCTCATGTCATTAATAAATGATTGCCAAGTCATTATGTGTTAAATATATAATTGTTGGAATGTGCTGGAGCTGTGTCAACTTACAGCGCATTCCAGCATCCCATGTACATCCCATTTACAATGTTCTTTCAGATATTTACAATGTTATGATTGCAATCACACAGCCAGATTTTGATCAGTTTCTGGTCATAATAATTCCTGTTTCTGTAAATATGTCAGTTTTAGCAGAATCTCTACAAAGGTTTATTTTCACAGGACAGACATTGGTGAATATTTAATCGCAATACAGGCTTTCCTCTTTAGACAAGCACATTCCAGTGTTAGCAAACTTTAATGTGAGGATCAATGCAGGTTATGTACTTCCCTGCAATGAGCTGGGAACTGACATTACAAACGGCAGTGTGTTCCTGTTAAGCCCCAAAGCCCTCTTCGGCGGGGGATTTTTTTTTTCTCACGACACTGTGTCTCAGGGCATCTCAATATTTAAGAACCTATTAATGTGTTATACCAGATTAACGGGAATAATCTCAGCTAACTGACGATACAAACCATTTTTACCAAAACAAAACACAAGTCTCATAAGAAGCATCTAAATGATCCCTGAGCGAAAAATGCTAACGCACTTTGGCACAGAACTCAAGATAAATGATACCCTTATTACTTATCGTAGCTGCACATACAAGATATCCGATTAAAGCTGAGGTTCCACAGACTATTTAGGTATATATATCATCACTGAGTGATCCGAACTCGCGACAGGGGAAGCAAACACAGACATCACAACACGTACCTTTACAGAGTTTTTACGGAAGCTGTCAATCTGTTCAAAAGACTTGTTCAATGGCATTAAAACGAGAAAAAACGCGGCTGAATCGGTTAATCCATAGGTTGATCATGTTTCTGTGGAATATTTTTTTTAAATTTATAATCCATAATTCCATTTTTATTAGGGATGCACGATAATTATCGGCCCGATAATTATCGGTCCGATATTAGGAATTATGACGTCATCCCGATAAACCCGATACCAGTATTAATAGCCCCGATAATATACAATATATTTTTGGGGTAAAAAAAAAGAAAAAAATACTGCGGTGTGGGTGGATTGGGATGAGGGGCGCTTGTTTTTCACTCGGCTCCTCCCGTTTTGCCAGTACTGTGGTATTAGTGGTTTAGGAAGAGGGGAGTTCTTCACAAATCCAGCGCTCCCTAACTCATGCCTGGCTGTGACGTAAATGGTGTGCGGCCGTGAAGCCAGGACAGTAAACAAACATGTCGTCGGTGGTATGGGCGTTGCAGCTATGTGCAACTCAAGGCATATGCTCGAACCGGAGCTGCCTGGACGCTGCAATCATGTTGCGCACTATCCGTGCTGAGTGTGCTGACTTTTCGTACAATGTCCCACTGTCTGGCTTCCTGCATAAAGTCAAGTGCTGGGCGCAGTTGTGGCGAAATGTCGCTCCTCTGTTTTCATTTAAACAGCTCCTTATATCCGTTAGCGCAGCTAGCTAGCACCAGATGCTAACAACAACAATGCACGTAAGGTCTCTCTCTCGCTCGCTCGGGCCACACATACACACACCCTCCCGGTCCTCCAGATGGCCAGTCGGTGCCTGCCGGTGAGCGTGGAAGTGTGGTCTGCCACAAGCGGGCGGCAGGAGCGGGGCTGTCAGCATCAGCTTGTAGATGGTATTTTAAACTCGATGCGCTCTGAAACTACGGGGCGGCCAAGGAAAAAAAAATACACATGCGTTAATCGCGTTAAAATAATTAGTGGCGTAAAAAAATTGTTATCGGTCTTGAGAAGCAGGAAGTTATCGGTATCGGTATCGGTTTCAAAAAACCAATATCGTGCATCCCTAATTTTTATGTAAATATCGGAGAGTAAAAGTTAGCTGCTAATGGTAGCTACCAGAGTTATCGCAGCTTCCGGTTTTGGCTATGCGTCAGTCTCACACACACACATTACCAAATAAGGAGTATGTGGGAGTTCCCCTCGATTCCATTAGCTCTGACGGTTAGAAAGAGATGTCAATCAGCAAAATCGACCAAGGGGGGCCAGAGATAGGTCAAATCCACCCAAATGACCCCAGAAGTGGGTTTTTTTGCTAAATCTGTCTAAAAAGGTCAGATTTAACTTGTTTTGCATCAATCTTGATACAGGGTACTTATTATATGTTGTAATTTGGATTCCTAAAGCTTTTAGTCTACCATCCCATCATTCAAGGGTAGGGTTGGGTATCGTTTGAATTTCCACGATTCTGATTCCGATTCCGATTCTACTTTTCGATTCCGTATCTTAACGGTTCTCAATTCCGATTCTTTGAGGGGCAGGGTAAAAAAATTATACATGCTTCTTCCACCAAAATAAATACATTTATTCAAGAAACTTTTACACAGGTTAGTTTACAGTAATATTCACATTAATCAGTCTGTTTATATTCACTGCTATGTAACTGTAACCTGAGAACCAGTCCAACTTTTAAAGGACCCCCCCCCCATTTAAAAACAGTTCTTGTTGAGAAAAACAAGCCTTCTCAGGCATACCGGGAAAAAATGTTTGAACATTTTAAAGTAAAATGCTTCAATCTGGTGCACTTTAAGCAGAATTACTAGAGACTAGATCTAGGGGGTACAACTCTAAACACTCATATGAAAAAGATCGGTTTACATTTTAATAATTAAATAAGTATGTGAACATAACCAATAACCTACCATAGCCAATAACAAATACATTTAACGTATTTTATTTTTGTTGTTCATTCATATCTTATTTTACTATTTTATTTATGCATATTTTGTTATCTCTCCAGTTTAAAACGATATGTCTGGTTTACTGTCCTATAGTATACATTGGAATGATTTTAAACCTGTTTTATCCCAATAATTATAAAGGAGTGCCTTGGAAATATGTGTTTACATAAATTGTGATCAAAACGTTTGAGACCCACTGAGATAACTTAGACTAAAGTGAACTATCTAAACACTCAGAGTCCTTACCTCACTGAGCTGTAGTTATCAGCCTCAGTCTGACTGGAGAGGACTCTCCCTCCACATCATTGTAGAAACATATTCTTCTTAGAGCAGCTAGCACCAGATGCTAATAACAACAGCGCTGTCCCTTTCTCCCTCGCTCGCTCCCACGCTCGCACTTTGGCTGTGAGCTGCGGGTGCCAGATAAGCCAACATCCCCCATTTTCATCACTTGCAGCGCCCATCGTACAGGGCGAATGAAAAGTGTAACCGGGAAGAAAAGGGTGTTACATTTACTTAATTATGAATGTTGTTACATCAAGGCCGAAAATTAGGATGAGCACCAACGGTCAAAACATTTTTTTTTCCTCCCAGAGCTGTCAGCGCAGCGCCTCCACAGATCTGGCGCCCTAGGCGAACATCTATAACGCCAGTGCGACGGGCCGGCCCTGGTCTCAGGTTACGCTGTAAGAAGTGTAGGTACAACGCTACATTTCCCGCCCCGCCGCAGTCATACAGTAGGCTACGGAGAGCGGCGAGAAACATTTCCTCAGGCATCGAAAAGAGGAACCGAAATTCACATTTCTAATGCCCCGGCCACACGAGGACGAAAACGGCTAAACGCATAGGATTAACGCAAACGCAATCGCAAAAAAGCTTACGTCCACACGCAATAGTCATCCGGATAGTGTCTGTCCACACGAGACAGCTCCGTTTAGCTCCAACCGCTGGAGAAGCTGCAGTACATATGCAGGAGCCTGTACGTGGCGCTGTAACTTCCTCCACAAAAGCAGCAAAGAAGCATGGTTGTCATGGTTGCCCTTCTGTTTATTCTCCGCGGTGGGGGCCGAGGGAACCGGGCAGAGTTTCTCGCCAGTCAACGTGTATTAAAGTTAAAATCTTCCGACAAAATTATAAAAGTGCCGGTCAAAGGTCTTCTTTGTTATTTATTGAGCTTTAAAACAAATGAATAACGACTCTATATATTATAATAATAAAATACAAGGAGCCTCTCTTTTTCCTCCCTCTCTTCGGACAGCGCCAGTGTCTGTCTCATGCAGCAGCTGATCCAGTAACGGCCCGTCCACACAGCGGCGTGCGTTGAAGCTTCCAACGCTTCTGCCCATTCACTTTGAATGGGGTGACGTCACTTTTAGCCGAACTGCATTTTGGGAAGCGACGTGGAGCGTTGCTGGCGTAGCTGGCGTCAAAAGTTGAGCAATGTTCAACTTTTGACGCCTCGATGGAGGCGTCAGCCAATTAAATCCCGTTTATGCAAATATGCCAGTACAAGCACTAGCCAATCAAACCGCGTGTATGCTGGGAGAGACTACGCAGGTCATTTCCTCATATTCAAAAAAATGGAGGGAAAATTCATTATAGCGGTAGTGAATCACCCGGTGCTGTATGATCAGTCTCTGTTGATCTACCGGGATACAAACCGGAGGAGCGAGGCATGGAGGGAGGTGGCAGAGACAGTGGGTGAATCTGGTAGGTTTTCGCCTGTTTGGGGATTTTATATCCAGTTTACTTCGTTTTAACATTGCTATTTCTTTGTATGTCGGGGGCAGGAGATTCATGTGATTGGTTGTTGGTCGCGTTGCTCGCAAAAAATCCCCAAGCTTCAGATACGCCCACCTCCAAGCGTCAACGCACGCTGCTGTGTGGACGCTCCGTAATGAGTGACCCGGCCGACAGTAAAAATAAACATATTTATAACTAGGTAGAAAGATAAATAATCTGAATTCAGTGTGCAGTTTACTTTGACGCGGGGGTGATCAGCAGAGGTGGGGAGAGGCGGGGCTATTGCCTCATCATTATCAGAAAATGATCGTATAGGGCGTACACACGGAGCCGTTGGACCCCCCAGAGCGTTGCGTATGCCGTTCTATCCACCTTGGGACCCGTTATCGTTTCCGCTGTCGTTTAGTGCCGTATTCGGTCGTCCTCGTGTGGCCGAACGGTCTATATGACACTAAACAGTAACGCAAACGACCGTTTTCGTCCTCGTGTGGCCGGGGCATAAATGATGCCGTTGGAATCTAAATGTTGGAACCGGTTCCGAACCGGAACCGGTTCTCGGTACCCAACCCTATTCAAGGGTGGTTTTCACTATAAGTAATTTATTTTTGTTGGACGGGCACAATCATTTACATTTTTTTACTGTGTTCAATCTGAATTTACTTTAAAATAAAAACATCTATATTGATTCTGACTCTTCTACATCCAACTCACAGGTTTATCATTGCTTTAAGAAAAAAGATTATTAATGTAACCCTTTTAGAAGGAAAGATATGGTCATTTGTTCTGGGAATGTCATTTTCGAGCCTGAGACCTAAAAAACAGGCTCGGGGCTTAATTAATGTAGCAGGAGCAGGTCCAGTAAACCACTGGAGGGAATACATATGAAATGTTATACAGTACAACCTAACTATCTCTGCCAAGGAGGTGATGTTTTCAGTTTGTTTTTATTTGTCTGAAGGATTATGGGAGAACCAATTGTCAGGAAACTTGGTGGAAGGGTTTAGCATTGGCAAACGAAGAACCCATTACATTTTGGAGTGGATTCAAATGACTAGGGTTAGGGTTAATTTTCCGAAAGCTCTTCTGGTTTTCCTCTGTTTATTTTCTGTTCGTCTGCAGGATTACAGAAAAGCTACGGATCTGATTGTAATAATACTTTGTGGAAAGATGTTGCATGTGCCAAGGAAGAACTACAACTATTCCAGAGCAAAGACATAGAACAAGGCTGATACATGCATATCGTTTTGACATAACAGAAAAATTGCACATAAAGTTTCTCTCAAAATGCTTTTCTAATTGATACATTGGAACACTCAACTCGTCTGTCTCTATTGATTTACCATTGGCATTTGATGTCTGCAAATAATCCAGAAAGAGTATTATATCTTTGTGAAATAGTCATTGCTGATGATGGAGCTCGAGTTTTGGCACTTCTGCAAGAGTTTGATTTTTTCTTAACCATATGTTTCAGTGCAATATTATCTATGATTTATAGATTTATTTTAAAGCAAGATAAAAAAAAATCTTTGGCACCTGTCATTTTGACTAATAAAAACAAATTGCTGCCACTGCTACACACCAACTCACATAATGTACACTCCCATGATTAGACATAATTGTCAGAAAAAGGATCCACCAAACAAACAGTTCTCCTAAGTTGACCAAGCCAAACATTATGTGTGCCCTAATTCAAACCAGCCAGCTTGATGTTTACTAGTGTGGAAATCAGCAGTTGTTGAACTGAGCAGGCCTTGAGCGTGAGACTTCTGTGGTCACCAGTTGTTAAAATGTAGTTTAAGGCCTGTGGTGAAAATAGACATGCAAGTGTGTGTTTAAAGCTCCTAATAACTACCAGTGTCTGGGAATGCAGAGGACATGTGGTGGACAGACAGACAGTCAGCTGGCTGATGTGTCGGTCTGTCCTTTTCACGCTATGACGTGTAATGTAACGAGGAGCAGAGATGAGATGATGGATACCAGAGGAGTGATATCATCTCTCAGGCTTGCATGTTGCCCGTATGATTGTATTATTTTACAGTGACGGCTGTATCGAAGTCCAGGTGCTGTAAATTACCAAACATCAATTAACTTGTCTATGTTCTGAACCAGAGTGGTGAGGGATGACATATTTGTATAGGCGGACCCAGAAGTAAAAATGGCAAGGGCTCTCTTGACTGAAAGCTAATGTGATTTATTCTGTGACGAACAAACGCTTATAATACGTCAACGTTTTTTACAGCAGAAACATTTTCGCATATTGATACCACTTTGTTGAAGTGTAAATGCAATCGGCAGAATCAATAGCCAACCATTGGCTATAAAAGAAGTTCTTAAGAACTACATGGTTGTTGCATGACTTCACATCACAATCACTAAGCTAAAGGCAGACTTGTAATGGACTCGAGAAGATGACGTTTAGTGGTCTCATCTAGTCTAGCAACCGCCATGGTTATGATACTTAAAGGCTCCAGACATTTACGAGTAGGGTATTTACTGAAGATTTTATGTTGTAGAAACTAAATGTCAAAATCATTTATTTCACACATCTTACCAAAAACACGTTAAAATGGCTGACTTTGAGACGAGGGAACTGCCAAAAATGCTAACTAATTTCTGGGTTTTAGGACTCGTTCCTGCACCCCTCCACCACCTAATCTTTCTAAAACCCCTAAACAAAGCCATGTCCAAGAAGTCAGAGTGATCAAATGGTGGTTATGGTAAATGTATGTTGCAGTATATTACAACAGGATACAAAGTGACTGTGGCTGTTTCACATCAAAGCCAGTGTGGTTTCAAGTTCCAGATGGTCTTATATACTGAGAGGTTTCAGTTACATATGCCATTTTACAAAAGTGTTTGCATATATCTGGTGGTTTGTGTGTCCATGGCTTATCTCAGACCATCCTGAACCAACCTGCCTCGTATTCTTTGTGCACATTATTGACTGTGTGTTGCGGTGATTCACATTGTGTTATTGACTGCTGACTTCTCACTTTTCGTCACGGGCAGGTCAGCAAGTGTTTAACAATGCTGTAATAGCAAAACACATTTCCGGTAAGCCTTACCTTGTCTGTCAGGCAACACTTAAACAAACCTTTGTCGTAGCTCAAACTGACATCGATAAAAAAGAATTGGAAAGCATTTGTAGATACATTTCATACCCAATTACGATCCACTAAAGTAAGGCATAATACAAGATGAATAAATGTTCTGGTAAATTCGGCACCATCTGATTTTAAGATCCGGTTCTTCTCACATTGTTTTCGCCTCTCTGCAGCGCTGTGGATATTTGTCCCAGCTGTGCTGCTGACAGTAAGTCGATCCTCTACAGATTTGGTTGTGCTAATGAATCTCATCTGACGGCTATATCTCTGTGGTGTTAGGGACGCATCAGCAGCCAGTGTATTTGCCTCATATTTCCCTGTCTCTCCACCCTACTACACCACTATAAACAGCCAACCAAACCCACAGTTGTTTCAGGCTGGCTGTAAAAAATATCTGCTTACTCTGGTGTTAAAGAGGCGGCTAGATGAGCAGGTCTGTGATATGGAGCAGCTTCTCTAGGGGAACACTTCTGTTATCACTCCTCAGACCAGCTTTGTGTCTGCTTCAGAGCTCATCAAGGCAAACAAACTGTCAGACACTCCAGGGAAGAAGAATATATGCTCTGTATACGCAGATTGTATTTGGCATTTTTAAAGAAGACACCAATTGTATATTGAATTTGTAAGTTTAGGCTATTATTATTATTATTATTATTGTCATGATGGCCTGAGATCAGTAACTCACAGAGAAAAATCAATAAGGGCTCCAGTGTCTTGCTTAGGAGCATTTATCCATTTGACCTTATTCAAATCGTTCTTATTGAGTGTCACATCCTCTGTAGATCAACATCTCTATTTTAGTGTGATTGTGCAGAAAGTAGAGAGGAGATTAGTTCCTCATTGCAGAAATGGTAAGAAGGCCTACATAAAAAAAGGTTCCCTAATATTATAGACACACACACACACACACACACACACACACACACACACACACACACACACACACACATACCATGTATACATTACTTCAGGGGACATTACATTGACTTACATGCATTTCCTGGAGACTTATCCTAACCTTAACCATAAACTACACATGCCTAACCCTAACAAAGTCTTCACCCTAACATTAATGATTCGCCTTATGGGGACCTCCATTTTGTCCCCGTAAGGGAAGCCAGTCCACACACGTGACTGTGTAAACAGATGTAGGTCCCCACAAGGATAGTAATGCTAGGCCACACACACACACACACACACACACACACACACATACACACACACATATTATAGACCCTTTATATTTTCAGAAATAGGATAGTCAGTCCTTCACTGAATAAGTTAAAATAGTAAATACTCCATTACACGTCAAAGTCCTTAATTAAACATGTTACTAAGGTAGAAGTACAGTATACAAGGGTTACAGTACAAATATTATCAGCAAAATGTAATTCAAATATCAAAAGTACACTGTAGGCAGAAAGCCTCTTTCAAGGTATTATAGTGTTAAAGAATTCATGTCATGTGATATCATTTTTTATGTTGAAGTTTGTCATTCTTGAGGCAATTATAGCTTGTTTAAGCTTAAACACTGTTTATCAATCAATCAATTATTCAATCAATCAAAATACTTTATTAATGCTAGGGGAAAATAATATGTTGCCACAGTTGCACCATATACGAATGAAATAAATCATCCATCCATCCATCCATCCATCCATCTTCTCCCGCTTATCCGTGGTCGGGTCGCGGGGGTAGCAGTTCCAGCAGAGAGCCCCAAACTTTCTTTTCCCTGGCGACATCAACCAGCTCTGACTGGGGGATCCCAAGGCGCTCCCAGGCCAGCGAAGAGATATAATCCCTCCACCTGGTCCTAGGTCTACCCCTTGGTCTCTTCCCAGCTGGACGTGCCTGGAACACCTCCCTAGGGAGGCGCCCAGGTGGCATCCTAACTAGGTGCCCGAACCACCTCAACTGGCTCCTTTCGACGCGAAGGAGGAGCGGCTCAACTCCGAGTCCCTCCCTGATGACCGAACTTCTCACCTTATCCCTAAGGGAGACACCAGCCACCCTGCGGAGAAAACCCATCTCGGCCGCTTGTATCCGCGATCTCGTTCTTTCGGTCATGACCCATCCTTCATGACCATAGGTGAGGGTAGGAACAAAAATGGCCCGGTAGACAGAGAGCTTTGCCTTCTGGCTCAGCTCCCTTTTCGTCACAACGGTGCGGTAAAGCGACTGCAGTACCGCTCCCGCTGCTCCGATTCTCCGGCCCATCTCACGCTCCATTGTTCCCTCACTCGAGAACAAGACCCAGAGATACTTGAACTCCTTCACTTGGGGTAAGGACTCATTCCCTACTTGAAGTGGACAGTCCATCGGTTTCCTGCTGAGAACCATGGCCTCAGATTTGGAGGTGCTGATCCTCATCCCAGCCGCTTCACACTCGGTTGCGAACCGATCCAGTGAGTGCTGAAGGTCGCAGACCGATGAAGCCATTAGAACCACATCATCTGCAAAAAGCAGTGGTGCAATCCTTAATCCACCGAACTGCAGACCCCCTCGCCCATGACTACGCCTCGAAATCCGATCCATGTATATTACAAACAGGATTGGTGACAAAGCGCAGCCCTGGCGGAGGCCAACCCTCACCGGAAATGGGCCCGACTTACTGCCGAGGACCCGGACACAGCTCTCGCTTTGGGAGTACAGAGATTGGATGGCCCTAAGTAGAGACCCCCTCACCCCATACTCCCGCAGCACCTCCCACAGTAACTCCCTGGGAACTCGGTCATACGCCTTCTCCAAGTCTACAAAACATATGTAGACCGGATAAGCGTACTCCCAGGCTCCAGGATCCTTGCGAGAGTAAAAAGCTGATCCGTCGTTCCACGACCAGGACGGAATCCGCATTGTTCCTCCTCAATCTGAGGTTCGACAATCGGCCTGACCCTCCTTTCGAGTACCTTAGAGTAAACTTTCCCGGGGAGGCTGAGTAGTGTGATGCCTCTGTAATTAGCACACACCCTCTGATCCCCCTTTTTAAAAAGGGGAACCACCACCCCGGTCTGCCACTCCTTCGGTACTGTTTCCGACTTCCACGCAACGTTGATGAGACGTGTCAACCATGACAGTCCCTCAACACCCAGAGCCTTCAGCATTTCCGGGCGGATCTCATCCACCCCCGGGGCTTTGCCACTGTGGAGTTGTTTGACGACCTCAGTGACCTCCCCCCGGGAGATTGGTGTTGATCCCCCGTCATACTCCAGCTCTGCCTCTAACATAGAGGGCGGAGTTGTCGGGTTCAGGAGTTCCTCAAAGTGTTCCTTCCAACGCCCTAACACTCCATCAGTTGAGGTCAACAACGTCCCATCCTTACTGTACACAGCTTGGATGGTTCCCTGCTTCCCCCTCCTGAGGTGTCGGACAGTTTTCCAGAACAACTTTGGAGCCGCCCGAAAGTCCTTCTCCATGTCTTCTCCGAACTTCTCCCACACCCGCTGCTTTGCCTCGACCACGGATGAGGCTGCTGCCCTTCGGGCCTGTCGGTACCTTGCAACTGCCTCGGGAGTCCCCCGGGATAACAAATCCCTGAAGGCCTCCTTCTTCAGTCGGACGGCTTCCCTGACCACCGGTGTCCACCAGGAGGTTCGAGGGTTACCGCCCCTTGAGGCACCTAGGACCTTGAGACCACAGCTCCCCGCCGCGGCTTCGGCAATAGAGGCTTTGAACACCGACCACTCTGGTTCAATGTCCCCAACCTCCACAGGAATGCCCGAAAAGCTCCGCCGGAGGTGTGAGTTGAAGGCCTCCTGAACTTGGGCCTCCTCCAGACGTTCCCAGTTCACCCGAACTACACGTTTGGGCTTACCAGGTCTATCCAGAGGCTTCCCCCGCCACTCGACCCAACTCACCACCAGATGGTGATCAGTTGACAACTCCGCCCCTCTCTTTACCCGAGTGTCCAAAACATACGGCCTCGGGTCCGATGATACGATAACGAAATCGATCATGGACCTTCTGCCTAGGGTGCTCTGGTACCACGTACACTTATGAGCATCCTTATGTTCGAACATGGTGTTTGTTATGGCCAATCCATGACTAGCACAGAATTCCAGTAACAAACCACCACTCCGGTTCAGATCAGGGGGGCCGTTCCTCCCAATCACGCCCCTCCAAGTGTCTCCATCATTGCCCACATGTGCGTTGAAGTCTCCCAGCAAGATTAAAGAGTCCCCTTCAGGAGCCCCATACAGGACTCTTTCCAGGGTCTCCAAGAAGGCCGTATACTCTGAACTGCTGTTGGGTGCATAAGCACACACAACAGTCAGAGTTTTCCCCCCCATAACCCGCAGGCGTAGGGAGGCGACCCTCTCGTCCACTGGGGTAAACTCCAACAACGAAGCACCTAACCGGGGACTTGTGAGTATCCCCACACCCGCCCGGCGCCTCACACCTTGAGCAACTCTGGAGAAGAATAGAGTCCAACCCCTATCCAGAAGTAAGGTTCCAGAGCCGACGCTGTGCGTAGAGGTGAGCCCAATCAGATCCAACTGGTAACGCTCCACCTCCCGCACAAGCTCCAGCTCCTTCCCCCCCAGAGAGGTGACGTTCCACGTCCCCAAAGCCAGCTTCTGTCGCCCGGGTCTGGTCCGTCAATAAATAAAATAAATCATATTAATATAAACATAAGTTGAAGTGAAAATGTGCAGCTAAAGTCCATGTAGCCACAGAGTCTTTGGACATATGAACAACTATGCTTTTAGATAATTGCTAAAGTCAGTGTGCTAACATGCTCACAACTACTTTTTTATATGAGTTGATAGTTAATTCAAGTTGCTAGTATGAAATGTTTAAATGTGATTCCAAGGTGATTAAAGCATTAGAGGCTTCTTTCCCAAAGGGTGAAAAGGTTCCTTCTTCTGGACTGTATTTAGAATCACAGTAAAGAAACTTCATTTGAAGACATTCAGAAATACTAATTTGGCCTCAGTGTTTGGGAAGTAAACTTGACTGTAACCTCGAGAGGTTCAGGTCTGGTTTCTAATTGTGTCAGTGGTTGGTTGTCCTTCCTGCTCTTTAACCACATGTTAGATAGGAGCAACCTGAACCGTATATCCTGTGTTCTGCACTATCTCTGCTTTAGACTTAAACACATGTTTTTGTTTTGTGATGCTGAATAACAAAATAAATGTTAAGTATAAACTGATCAGCTTGTCTATTTGATTACCTTTGTGTTTATCTGTTTGAGTTCTGTGAAAGAGAAACACTTAACTCATGGTTTGTAATATTTGAAACATCTTTGTCTGTAATGCAGGACTTTTCCACCAGGAAGAATTCAACTAAATATGTAAATAATTCTTAACAAACTCTGCTCTCAGTAGTCAGCTCACCACTCTCTCTGTGGAAAATGTGGCTTTAAATGAATTTATTACATGGCTTAGTTGAATACTCTATTCTGATTGGTCAATTCAGAACACGTGACATGTTGTTAATCCAGAACAGACAGGCCGCTGTCAAGCACTTGTTGACCGTTGTTAAGGACGCTCACATCTGCACAAAGAAGTCTGTTCGATTTAACTGTATACAGTTTGGCTGAAAAGCAAACTGCATGCAGCTTCGGGTCGGGATCCTGATCTGCCTGTCGGGTGTTCTTTTACCCATAATGACCGCCTCGCTGCACATTATCCCTTACGTCAACTACGGCCACTGTAAGCTGAGCCAAAGGACTATTGATGTTAGGGCTGTTTCTCATTAAAACCATACAATAATTATGAATACATTTTTGTTTTGTCTATCCAGGCCCTGAACAAGAAGGAGCACAGAGGCTGCGACAGCCCTGACGCTGACGCCACTTACGTCCTCACGCCCCATACTGAGGAGAAGTACAAAAAGATTAATGAAGACTTTGACAACATGATGAAGTGTCATAAACTTGTAAGTTGCGCTGTGATTTATTGTGTTCATCCAGTACCACCTTGCTAAATAAAATATGTTAAAGGGATCATTTGGATTTGTTTAAGTGATGTTATATGAGTAAATGATGATTTATGTTCCCTCAGTAAGGAGAATAATCTCACAATCACTCAAACAAACGTATGTATCGTGTTGGGGGTTTTTATACCATCCACCAAATTCCTAGGCCCCTTAGACTTCAAGGATATCTTTGTTCTTAAAGGTTTAGCAAGGGTCTATTCAAAGCGTAGCACCATGGCAGGTGATTTCCATTCAAAGTATATCTCGCCCCGTCCATCTCTTACTTCATCATTTGTAATACTGCAGTAACTAACTAAAAATGGTTACAAAATTACACAAATACATAATAACACGATTCTATATAGTCAAAAACTTGAGATCCACACTTGGACTTCCAGCATCGTAGTCAAACTCTTTTGCGCACTGAAAGCTGCGCTATGACACTATCGCCTATCGTAGATCATAACAGAAACATAACCTTAGCATAGTCCATCTAAATATATATATATATATATATATATATCCCTTTAAAACAGTGGTTCCCAACCTGGGATATATATATATATATCAATATTATTTTTATTTTTTATTTTTTTACATATAATTGTAAAGCAATACATGATTGTCACTAAAAGCCTTGTCTCTACATTACAATAAAATATAAAAAATAATTGATTAATTAATTTGAATACAAATTCAAGTTAGTATTAAAGGCATAAAAAGACAGAAATGTATAATTCTTTCTTTAATAGAAATGTTTCTTCTGCCCGTAAAGTGTCCAAACCAGGCTTGTCTGGATAAGCGCATTTTTAAAAACATAGTCATTGTCCATGCCGGTTTCAGTTGGATTATTTGTCACAGTTGCTCCGATCAGATCGGTCTCCTCCATTTAGATTATTTACGACTTTTGAATCCACATAAACACATGGGCAAAATCCGGCTTACTTTGAGCATGTGTTTTAAACAGTTTAATCCCTTTGTGAATTGTTTCCACTTGCGCCGTCCTTTAATTTCTTCATACAGCGGGAATCCAAATGAATTAATCCTGAGTCCAGTAACCATCAAAGTCACTCCAATAGTGCTCCTTAATTACACTTTCATCCTCCTTTAACAAAATACATCATTCATCCAGTTTGTGACAGAAGTTGTAGCATTTTGAGACTTTGAAACTTTAATTACCGCTGTTGCGCCCCCAACCACTGCTTTAAAAGACTACCCCTTTCCCACTGGCACTAAAATCGTATTGGTTTTTCCGTTTTACATTATAATTAGCTGACACTTTTATCCAAAGCAACTTACACACACGTACGTACCGCAGACAAGACTGTGGAAGCTGTCTGAAGAGGCCCTATTGTGCTTTTTTGGTGTTTTCCCTTTCCTGAAGTATGTTATATAGGTTTTTGTGCATGTAAAGGCAAAGGCTAAAATCCCAAAGTTCCCTCCAAAGGGGACCACTCCCCCCCCCCTGCCTGAAACACCTCCATTGGACTCCTTTGTTTACTTCCGTATCATAGTGACATCACTATGTAACAATGGCACTTCAATTGGCTAATGCCCCAACACATTGTACATGGTATGCTAATCACAACACCGCCGGCCAGCTAACCAATCAGAGCAGACTGGGCTCTGGTTTCAGACAGAGGGTGAAAAGAGGTGCTGCAGCACAGGCAGTCTGAGAACAATAAAGAGCTTTCTGAACATTAAAGCATGGAGACATGTCACAGTAGAGACACAACATACACATATGAACATGGACATGAGCCTAATAGGGCCATGTTAAGTATCTTTCCCAAAGACAATTTGTTGATTGCAGGGCTGGGGTTCAAAACACTGACCCTCCAATTGGCCCATTAGTCCCCTGATCCACAGCCACTTATTCTGTGTCTACAGACCAGATTAGTCAGTTATTTATCTGATGATGATATTGTTGATCCCTTCAGTTTGGTTGCTGATAATACAAACACAGGAAATATAAACAAGTATTGTGTTTTTGTATTGATTATGTTGACATGTCTCTATTGGTCACTTCCTCTCTAGACCACCAACCTTCCACAGCAGAACTTCCTGCATGGCAGCATGGTGTACAGCCCTGGTGCAGGAGGAGGAGGAGGAGGAGGAGGGGGAGGAGGAGGAGGAGCGACCTCCCAGGCTCTCGCTGCAGCCACAGCAGCTCTGGCTGACAGTGGGATCCTCTCCTCACCTCACACACACCTCCAAAGAAACATTAACCCCTCACAGAGACCTCCCAGCAATGGAAACACAGGTGTGTGTGTGTGTGTGTGTGTGTGTGTGTGTGTGTGTGTGTGTGTGTGTGTGTGTGTGTGTGTGTGTGTGTGTGTGTGTGTGTGTGTGTGTGTGTGTGTGTGTGTGTGTGTGTGTGTGTGTGTGTGTGTGTGTGTGTGTGTGTGTGTGTGTGTGTGTGTGTGTGTGTGTGTGTGTGTGTGTGTGTGTGTGTGTGTGTGTGTGTGTGTGTGTGTGTGTGTGTGTGTGTGTGTGTGTGTGTGTGTGTGTGTGTGTGTGTGTGTGTGTGTGTGTGTGTGTGTGTGTGTGTGTGTGTGTGTGTGTGTGTGTGTGTGTGTGTGTGTGTGTGTGTGTGTCAATGGAAACAATACAAAGTTATGCACAGTAAAGTTTACTTTTCATCTGGATGGGATGTAAAATGATGGGAATACCAACAACTATGGGGAAAAAAACAGCGGGCAATACGTATTAGTTCCCAGAGAAGGGAAAAATGACACATGAATGATCACTGATGAGCACATCTGATGAAAAATCCCCACCCTGCTGTAGAAAATGAAACTCAGTCTTAAAGAGGCTAATGTCTACATGTATTGATGTGCTCCTCAGGTGATATGGCTCTACAAAATGGATCTGGGTCTGGTATGTATTTCACAGGAGTGATCCAAACACACACAATGACAACACTTTACCCATAAGCCTCACAGTCACCTACACGAGTACATATAGCTGTAGATCAACTCATTTTACACCAAGGAAGTACATTTTCTACTACTACCTCAAAGGATGTCATCCCGAAAGTTTAGTTAATTATTCTTTACATTTGAAGTCTCCCTGTAAAAGACTCAACCGTTTTGTCCTCTCCTCTCCCATCCTCTCAACATACCCTCGCCACTTTGTGTACCCAGCATCCTTCGTGATCAGACTTTACCTGCTGTAGAGTGCTACAGTTGTGACGTATTTCTGTGGGCCAACCCAGAAGTGAGAATCTCAAGGGAACTAAAATCAATAGGATTTGTCAATTGGATTTGGGATTATTGCAGGAAATAAGTTCTGTGGCAAACAAACACTATTTTGATCCTGGTTTATGTCATCTGTGTTTCTCTATAATGTTTTGATCGTCAGCCCTGGTCACAAACTGTCCTCTCTGCAAACTGTCCTGCCTGTGGTGTACTGCTCTCCCTCCCAGAACAGCATGTCTCATAAGCACACTGCCATTATGTAATGTCAAGAGCAAGACAATATCAATTATTCAATATTATCTACTGTATAATATATAGCTGTACTTTCTCCATTCAGAGCATAGTGGAAGACAGGTTTATTTAATGGATCTAACACGTGGGACTGTAACCTCCCCCTGGTTTTGAAAACAACATTTAGTTGCATTGTGCTTTTATACTAAGGCTCTGAAAATCAAACCAATATCCTTACCATCACTTCCTAAATGTCTTTCTCCATTTCTGTGTTCAGTAAACGGTTTTGTGGGCTCCCCTGGTGGAGGCAGCTTGGGGAAGATCCTACCACCCAAATCTCCTCCTCTTCCACACAATAGCTGCAAAACGGACCTCCGAGTGGTCGTCCCTCAGTCCAAAGGAATGATGCACACACTCGTAAGTCTGACAAATATGCCTTTTTGAAGCTGTTTGATAAAAAATAAAAAAGCTGCATTATTTTGTTAGTGGTCACTAGGGGGCAGCCATAAAACCAAACTGACAGATGGACACCGCCCCCTTTAAAGGGGCCTATTATGCTCATTTTCAGGTTCATATTTGTATTTTGTGTCTCTACTGTGACATGTCTCCATGCTCTAATGTTCAAAAAGCTCTTTATTTTTCTCATACTGCCTGTGCTGCAGCACCTCTTTTCACCCTCTGTCTGAAACCAGATTGCTCTGATTGGTTAGCTGGTTAGGTTAGGTTAGCTCTGTTGTTATTAGTCAATCGCTTAGAGATGTCCTGCTCCTTAGCCAATCATGTACAATGTGTTGGAGCACTAGCCAATAGAAGTAGTCTCTCAAAAAGTGCACGCTACAAGAGGTTTTGGTCATTCGATGCAGGAAATCTCTCTGCCTCAGTCTTCTTTCTTCCTTCACATCCAGCAGCTGAGGTTATCCCAATTATTGATTTGCCCTTAACTCCCGTGCTGTTGCCCTGCCCTCCCAGACTATACTCAAACATGATGTAACAATCAGCAAACAAGGGAACGTAGATTGATTTGTAATGAAGGCATAAACAATAACATGCTAAAATGTCCACAAAACAGAAGAGGGTGACGGCTGTACAGATGTCACAGTAATGTGTATGCGACCTTGTTGAAGTCATTACCGTGTTAGCTCAAACTTTAGTTCTCTACTATGGTATTTATTATCTAGGGACAGGAGTGTGTGTGTGTGTGTGTGTGTGTGTGTGTGTGTGTGTGTGTGTGTGTGTGTGTGTGTGTGTGTGTGTGTGTGTGTGTGTGTGTGTGTGTGTGTGTGTGTGTGTGTGTGTGTGTGTGTGTGTGTGTGTGTGTGTGTGTGTGTGTGTGTGTGTGTGTGTGTGTGTGTGTGTGTGTGTGTGTGGTGTGTGTGTGTGTGTGTGTGTGTGTGTGTGTGTGTGTGTGTGTGTGTGTGTGTGTGTGTGTGTGTGTGTGTGTGTGTGTGTGTGTGTGTGTGTGTGTGTGTCATTCAGAGTGAAGTCATTGCAGACATTATCAGTTCGGAGCGGCTACAGCCCAGAGAGAAACAACACACACTTGTAATGACTGTTAGAAATATGTAGTAAAAGTTTAAAGAGCAGCTTTACCAGCGGGGCTTAGAGTGTGCCAAACCAATGTATCTTAATGTCTGACTGTGAGTAATCAGGAATGAATTGCCCACTAGTATTTAGTGTGTTTTTAATGAATTGTTAGAGCACTCCATCAAGTGAATTCCCACAGAGGTTGAAGCAGGACCTGATTACATTCCCTAATGAGACCGCTACCAGTTCCAATGCAAAATGCTTTGTCACGTAAAATAGCTCAAATGTTTATAATGAACTATTAATTGCTTTATTGATATTTGACACCTCCATTTGACTCCTTTGAAGACGAAGGCGAACAAATATATATTAACATTATTAGCACAGAACAACGCATGGATGACAAAAACAGTGAATACAGGAAATCAAAATGTTGTTTATATTGATAACAAAATGTGTTTTTTTTAATTAAAAATAAATAAACAAATACATAATAATTATCAATATTATTATTATTATTGTACATGTTATTATTTTAGATTTCTGACTTTTTTTGCCTCATCTCTATAAACATGGTGTATTATTATTATTTAATAGGACTAAGTCATTAAGGGGATCAAATAGCATTTTAGCAAAGAAACTAGGCCCTGTATTTTTTGTAATAATCATCATCATCATCATCTTTTATTTAAAGAGACTCTTGGTCCATTATTACAAAAAACATACAACACTCAAATATAAATTAAAAAAGGCAGTTATACCAATGTTTCCACAGAGGTGACTGGTATCGTACAGCACTGAAACACGGATTTGAAAGCAGCATAATGACAGAGTTATGAGAAACATTCAATCGACAGATGAATTTGTACATCAGATTTCTCAAGAGAGCATGGAACGTGTTGACTCGTGCGTTACAGAACATTTCACTTGCACTGCACCACCTTGGTTTTCTAAGCAGTATACGCAAACAGTCATTATATGCAACCTGGAGCTTCTTGAGGCTCGCCTTATTATACTTGACCCACAAGGGGGCAGTATAGAGAGGAGTGCAATAAGCTCTAAAGAGGTTCACCTTAACCTTATCTGAACACCAAGAGAGTTTTCTAGCCAACATGTTGGCTTGCATATATAAGACACGCCGCTGTCTATACATGTCATCATCATCAGCCATTTCATCTGTGATGATGTGTCCCAGATACTTAGTGTCACAGCAAACAGACAGCACCTGTCCTGACAGGTAGAATGTTGGAAAACAAAGGTTCTTATCCCCTTTTACTCTGCAGATCATTACAGCGCTCTTCTTAGCATTGTATTTAACATCAAATTTGACTCCGTAATCAGAACAAACATTTAGCAACTGTTGAAATCCAGCACTGCTAGGAGAAACAATAGCCAGATCATCGGCATACATAAGATGGTTTACAATCACATTACCAATCACACACCCTGTTTTACAGACACTTAAATCATCTGATAGATCATTCATATAGATATTAAAAAGGCATGGTGAGAGGAGCCCCCCCCTGGCGGACTCCATTACCAACACCAAATGGCGCAGAGACTGCATTCCCCCATTTGATCCGCATGCTCTGGTTGGCATACCAATAAGCCAGGATCCTAATTATACTGTTAGGCACACCCCTTTGTCTCAATTTTAAAAACAGTTTATGGTGGTTAACTCGGTCAAAAGCCTTAGAGGCATCAATGAACCAATCAGAACAGTGGAATTCTGTCTTCTATATGTTTCTACCATTTCCTTCAAAGCATAGATGCATAGCTCAGTACCATGCTTAGCCTTGAAGCCAAACTGGTTATCTGAGGTACATAAATAGGAACATAGTCTATCTAACAAAATTATTTCCAAGACTTTGGATAACACACTGGCTAGAGCAATTGGTCTATAGTTATCCAAGCTCCCTACCTTGCCCGCTTTGTCCTTAATGACAGGGACCAAAGTAACAGTCAACATGGGTGACCCTAACCCAAATGGCAAGAAGAACTGCAACCTTCGGGCTTGCCAGTTTAAGGTGCTCTGCAGTGATTCGGTCAGAGCCGCATGTTATCAGCTAGCTGTGCAATTGCTCGATAAACCTCTTTAGCTGTGATTCCCACTGTGTCACTCTTCACAACATTACCAACTTTGTAGGGGTCACTTTTAACACAATTAAGTATATTAGAGTAATGTTGCCTCCACAACTCAGCTATGTTATATGGTACACGGTAATGACGTACTGGCCCTGTTCAGAGCTCTCACCTCCTTCCAGAAGCCAGTCACATCATTATGAAGCAGCTTTTCAGCCATAGAGTCCGCTCTCAATGTTTCTGTGTTTGTTGACATAACGAACTGCATATTTATATCTAGCATTTGTACGCTTTTTGAGATCCAGGACAGGCCCCTCTCTGGGCCTTCCTGCCTGGACCCAGGCCCCAAAAGCATTCTTGGCTTCAGCATATTGATCAGCCACATGTTTATTCCACCCTGGCTTGACGTTGTGTCTCTTCCTAGAGTAGGTACAGCACGGTCTACTGGCCTCCCATACAGCTCCCACAATACAATCATACATGTTACAGAGGTCTTCACGGTGAGAGTTTTCATTACAACCCACATCAACACACAGAGTTGCCACTTTGGGTAGATATACATCACTCAATAGGACATCAGTTCTCCCATAGTACAATAGCCTATCCTCATTTGTGAGCTTGGACCAATCCACTTTAGTGTTACAGGCATTTTTAACCTCCTGAGACATCTCAGGGAGACTATCACAATCTAGTGACATTATAAAAGGAATGTGATCTGACATTGATGCCTCATACACAATCTCAATTGATCTTACAGTGTCATGGGCATTAGCAGTGCTTATGCAATGGTCAAGCCATGAAGTTGTATGCCAGGCCTCGCTTATATATGAATAGCTATCTGTAGGCAGAAGTATTTGGCTTGATAATATAAGATTGTTATCATCACAAAACTGTAGCATATGCTTAGCAAACAAGGACCTTTTGTCTGATATGTCAGCATTCATATCACCCACTACAAAAACACTGGTGGAATGATTATCAGCAATAAAAGAATGTATAAAAGCAAGTCTGTTCAGGTATTCATCTTCATTATGCTGTGACTCATATGGTGTATATACATTGAGAATGCTAAACTCCTTGTTATTCATTTTGATCTGTACAGCAATACACCAGTCAACTTCAAGCCTGATGACATTAATGACAGCGTCCAGCTTTTTGTGCCACAGGATAGCCACGCCCCCTGCTATCCTTCCTCTCACTATTCCCAGAGATAGGTCCGTAGTGGACTCACCAGCCCCGTGAAAATTGTCATTAAGAGAGTTCAACTTTCCCAAGTCCTGCTTTGGTAAGAAAGTTTCTTGCAAGCATAAAATGTCACATTTGTGTAGCAAGTTGTCCACCACTACACGTCGGATCCTATCAGCAGCGCTGTTGCCCAGGCGCAGCCCGCGACAGTTAAATGATCCAACCCGCATAACGTTTAGCTAAGCAGCTCAGCCGTAGCCCCATTCAGTACCCTCGCACCAGCAAAAGGTCTAGCTCTGCTAGCCCCTATCACCTCCGCTTTACGTGGTTCATAGTATCTTCTCACAACTGAGCCTTCAGGCCAGAGTTCTGGGTTAAACATCTCCGCAACTTCATTGCACTCAGCACACACTTTAAACGAGCTATATCTGCTGCTTGCAGTGTCAATACGGTGACAGTTAACATCACGGCCGAGTTGTTCAGTTAGATATTCGGACGGTGTCTCAGCATCAATAATGACTAGCCTTGATGGGTTAGCAAAGTTTAAAAATGAGGTGAAGAAACTGGCAGGTTGGTAAATGTTTGTTTGACTTTTAGTAATGAAAAACATTCAGCATCCATCGCAAACCTGTGTTCTGTCCAACGTATGAAAATACAGTTTTACTGCCACCATGTGGTTGAAATGGGGCATCGCAAGCCGTGTCCAGCTGCATCCTTTGAACCACTACACAGGATAAATGCAATAAATGAATAAACATGTGGGTTTTCTGTATTTCCAGGGTACCCAGAGGCTGAGTGGCAGTCTGTCCACCCCGGTGGTCTCCATCTCCACACCCAGTCTGTCCCACCAGAGTCTGGTCTACTCCAGCATCGGCTCTCCGTACAACAACGGTACCTGATGATGATTATTGTATTAGTGCTGTATTGCATTAACAGCACAAATACAATGTCTGATACTAAGACTGATACTGAAGCTGTATTAATAAAGATTGACTGGATGTACCGCTGTGTGTGCTATCTATCTTACGTGAGGTCTCTCTGTCAGATTACTCTCTGAACAGTCCCGAGCTGTCGGGCTACTCCCCCACTGCAGGACTCTCTTTGGGCTCCTTGACGGCGTGGCAGCAGCACCAGCTGAGCTCACTGGGGTAAGAAATCTCTCTCTATTAGTATCAGTTGGCATAGTTTATTTACACTAAGACATAAACAGTGTACTGAACACACAGATGTACAGGAGGTGACAAAGATGTGAAGTGGCTCAGGAATGGAGAGAGAGGACCACTAAATTGTCTAATCGTTGTAATGAAGCTATTAATACTCACTTTAAAGACGTATGGTCACGCCAGATGACGAATCCTGAAGGTATTGAATCGAGCAAGGATGTGTTTTCATTCTTATGAGATCAACTTTCAAAAGGTACAAATATATTTGTTAGATTGAATGTAATCTAGTGTTAGGCGCTCTGAATGCAAATGAATGTAATCCTGAAATTATATTATTATTATACATTAAAATATTAGATTAGTATTTGCTAAAAAATAAAATGTTCAAAGCATTTTATTTATGTATTGTTTGTGGTATATGAAGAGATTAGGGGTGATTATAACCAATGTCTATATACTTAATATATAACAATATTTTGTATTGTCATAATAGATAATACTTTATAAGCTCATTTTATAAGATATTAGTACTTTCAACTCAATATATTTAGTAAAAGTACATATATTTATACATTTACAAATATGATAATCTGAATAATTCATCTGTTTCTTCAACACAGATGTCACCTTCATATGTAAATGTTAAATAAGACCAATCAGTTATATATTCCAGATTTTGTATTAGTTTGCCAAGAAAGATGTATGCGGCGGGTGGGGATTCTCATTCTTATTTTTTTTATATAAATAGTAACATATTTAGTTTGACCTCTTTTATTGTAGTGAAATGGAATGGGTTGTATGTAAATTACCCCAGATGTGTAGTTAAAGGGAGATTTTGGCCTTTTGACGTGCGTTTGAGGCACTTGACCATACTGTAGGTTGTGTGATTATGACAGTTGATTGTGGTTAACATGCCCCTTATTTGGAGAGCCAGACAGAGTAACAGCACAAAAGTTAACCATGTACTGCTGTTGACGGGGGCAGCTACAAATTGTATTATTGCCCCTTTAAAATTCATTATCGGTTCAAGTATTGGCTATATTTCCAAAACGTTACCCTTCTGTTAAACTGCCACAGGACAACAGTGTGAGCCAACCTTTCCTTTAGTCAGTTTCTCCACTAGGTGTCGCCATCACTCCACAGTCATAGCCTTCAAACATCCTCTTCCTCTCTCCCTCCGTATACAGGTCTGGGAGCTCCAGTCTCTCCATCAACACCGACCACGACATCAACATCAAAGCTGAACCGACCTCCCCGCCCCGCAACCACCTCAGCCAATCAGGGTACATGACCCAGGCTCACGGCCCTCCTCATCCTCACGCCTCCAGCAGAGCAGAGATGGGGAGGTCTCCCGCGGACAGCATCAGCTCCTCCTGCAGCTCCCACGAGGGCGGAGGGCAGCGACCGGGAGGAGCAGCAGAGGCGGGACTTCCTCCCTGTGAACCGCTCAGAGGGCATGGAGGGTCCAGCGATGGTCAAACGAATGCGAATGGACAGCTGGGTGACATAAAGCCTGCAGTCACATGATGTCACAACAGCAGGGCGAACACAGGAAGGACACTGTTATGCAAATGTATTTTATTGATGTGTTCTGTTGTGTTATTAAGTTTTCATTTATTTTGTGGTCAGATTTTCAAAAGTCAGTCTGCGTATTCTGGATCCGTCCAAATTCTCTCATCAACTTTCAGAGAATGTTAAAAGGAAAACTTCACCAACCAAAGGTCATATGTACATCAAATCCTCACTCCGTGTCACTTTGGATTCTTGAAGAACAATGCGTTGTCCTTGCATGCCTCAACATCGAATCAAGAATATAAGAAGAAATAATAACCAACATCTAATTCTTTTTTACATTTTATGCATTAACAATCACAGGCTGGTAATGCTTGGCAAGATGTTAGTAAATAGTCATTTTAAGAATCAGAATCAGTACATTTTATTTATCCTGGGGGAAAATTGACAATATTAGAATTATATAAAATAAAATAGAATAAAATATTTACTTTAACGTAAGATGTTAAAGTAAGAATGTGCAATAAAAAAATACAATAAAATACATATATTTATTTAAATTGGAGAAGTATAATGTCTAATAAACATTGAATTAAAGAAAAAATATATATTTGTATAGACATAAAATGTTCACATTGTACTACAATATATGTATTACAATATTGACACAATTGTATTAGTATTCATAATTGATCAATCCCGAACAACACACAGGTTTAGCTGCTATTAGTGTCCTACAGTCTATTGGCTGAAAGTGTATATGGAGAGTAAGGAGAATACAGTGTGTGATAGCGCGGCTCCTATTTGCATCAATTGATGATGCATGTTTTCCAATTTTTGGATGGAGAAAGGCATACGAGAAAAAAACAAACTTCAAGAAATCTCGCTAACACGGGGTAAATCCTTGATTTAGAAATTATAATTTGGGGGTTAATTATTCCCTTAAAACATATGGCATCCTCTAAAAATATAAAGAATTGAAGCGTCACAGGCTGATTATGTGGGTCCAATTGCAGAACAATCTGTCTATTTCTTATCCAGCGGTATGCAATACTGTACACAAAAAAAATCCAAAAAGGTGAGATGTATTGTTGATTTTGGTGGTAAAGCAGTGAAATGCTTCCGGATGCCTCCCACTGGGTGTCACCAGATTCATTTCTGATCTTCTCAGGGTTTGAAACATTGAACGAGTCCAACATGAAAGCAATACCACCTCCTATTTTTTACAAATAATACTTATTTATATCAGCCAAAGCAGTATGCTATTTTTATGTTGTTTATGTGAGTTTTTATATTGTGCACAGAATAAGATAATACTTCAGTCAGATTTCAAACTGAAAGCCATGGACACTTGTTCTGTATGTACTTCCAAAAAAGGTTGTAATTGTTTTGTATATACTATCTTTAATATATATCACTTTTGGTGTAACTCTATTTTGTTCATCCGTCTATTCTTTCTTCCTAGGACTTATAAGACTTCCATCACATTTGACAGAAGTATGTTTTTGTGGAGGATTTCCACATTCTATTTTTAAGAAGCCCTACTGTGTTTTGGGGTGGTCCATTACCTGTAATGTGTTATATATATTTTTGTGCATGTAAATGATCTGCAAAGGCTAAAATCCCAAATTTCCCTCCAGAGGGAGTTTCTCTCTCTCATATCCCCCCCTCTTGTAGCGTGCACAATTTGAGAAACTACTTCTATTGGCTAGTGCTCCAACACATTGTACATGATATGCTGAGGGGCGGGACATCTCTAAATGGTTGACCAATCACAACAGAGCCAGCCAGCTAACCAATCAGAGCAGACTGTGCTCTGGTTTCAGACAGAGGGTGAAAAGAGGTGCTGCAGCACAGGCAGTATGAGAAAAATAAAGAGCTTTTTTAGACATTAAAGCAGTAAACCAGTCACATTAGAGGCTCAAAATACAAATATGAACCTGAAAATGAGCATGATAGGGCCCCTTTAAACAATTGTGTTGAATCAACAATGGAAACAAATGAAGTATTTCAGAAATTGTAAAAGCTGATCCGTCGTTCCACGACCAGGACGGAATCCGAATTGTTCCTACTCAATCTGAGGTTCGACAATCGGCCTGACCCTCCTTTCGAGTACCTTAGAGTAAACTTTCCCGGGGAGGCTGAGTAGTGTGATGCCTCTGTAATTGGCACACACCCTCTGATCCCCCTTTTTGAAAAGGGGAACCACCACCCCGGTCTGCCACTCCTTGACAGTCCCTCAACACCCAGAGCCTTCACCATTTCTGGGCAGATCTCATCCACCCCCGGGGCCTTGCCACTGTGGAGTTGTTTGACGACCTCAGTGACCTCCCCCCGGGAGATTGGTGTTGATCCCCCGTCATACTCCAGCTCTGCCTCTAACATAGAGGGCGGAGTTGTCGGGTTCAGGAGTTCCTCAAAGTGTTCCTTCCAACGCCCTAACACTCCATCAGTTGAGGTCAACAACGTCCCATCCTTACTGTACCCAGCTTGGATGGTCCCCTGCTTCCCCCTCCTGAGGTGTCGGACAGTTTTCCAGAACAACTTTGGTGCCGCCCGAAAGTCCTTTTCCATGTCTTCTCCGAACTTCTCCCACACCCACTACTTTGCTTCGGCCACGGCTGAGGCTGCTGCCCTTCGGGCCTGTCGGTACCTTGCAACTGCCGTCCCTGACAAATCCCTGAAGGCCTCCTTCTTCAGTCGGACGGCTTCCCTGACCACCGGTGTCCACCAGGAGGTTCGAGGGTTACCGCCCCTTGAGGCACCTAAGACCTTGAGACCACAGCTCCCCGCCGCGGCTTCGGCAATAGAGGCTTTGAACACCGACCACTCTGGTTCAATGTCCCCAACCTCCACAGGAATGCCCGAAAAGCTCCACCGGAGGTGTGAGTTGAAGGCCTCCTGAACTTGGGCCTCCTCCAGACGTTCCCAGTTCACCTGAACTACACGTTTGGGCTTACCAGGTCTATCCAGAGGCTTCCACCGCCACTCGACCCAACTCACCACCAGATGGTGATCAGTTGACAACTCCGCCCCTCTCTTTACCCGAGTGTCCAAGAAGGCCGTATACTCTGAACTGCTGTTTGGTGCATAAGCACAACACACAACAGTCAGAGTTTTCCCCCCCATAACCCGCAGGCGTATGGAGGCGACCCTCTCGTCCACTGGGATAAACTCCAACATGAAGCACCCAACCGGGGACTTGTGAGTATCCCCACACCCGTCCGGCGCATTACACCTTGAGCAACTCCGGAGAAGAATAGAGTCCAACCCCTATCCAGAAGTAAGGTTCCAGAGCCGACGCTGTGCGTAGAGGTGAGCCCAACCAGATCCAACTGGTAACGCTCCACCTCCCGCACAAGCTCCGGCTCCTTCCTCCCCAGAGAGGTGACGTTCCACGTCCCCAAAGCCATCTTCTGTCGCCCGGGTCTGGTCCGTCGAGACCCTCCGCTTTCACTGCCACCCTTCTGGCAGCGCACCCGACCCCATCGCTGTTTCCCGTAGGTGGTGGGCCCGCGGGACGGAGAAGCGGAGGAGTTGCCCACGTTGCCTTTTCGGGCTGTGCCCGGCCGGGCTCCGTGGCAAGCCCGGCCACCAGACGCTCGCCGACGAGTCCTCCTTCTGGGCCTGGCTCCAGAAGGGGACCCCGGGCTTCCTCCGGGCCGGGTATCCTCACTTTTTTGTTTTTCTTTCATGAGGTCTTTTGAACCAATCTTAGTCTGGCCCCTTGCCTGACACCAATTTGCCATGAGAGACCCTGCCAGGAATACAAGGTTCCAGACAACACAGCCCCCAGGTTCATCAGGGCACACAAACCTCTCTACCACGGTAAGGTGCTGGTTCTTCAGAGAGGCACAAAAGACACAATATATAAAATCCAAAAAGGCCAATAGAAAATAACTAAATGTTCAGATTATGTCCATTAACCAATGCAGAGGCTTATATCAGACAAGAAGAACATCTACTTTATTATTCAAAAGAGGAATTGACAAGAGGTGTTGACCACTGACAAACACAGAAATACAACATGTGTTAGTAGGTCATCTGGGTTTGTACATGAAGTAACTTCCTTCAGTGTGTATTTAAAAGCGCAATGAAGGAACTAATCTGATGCAATTTGAGCAAAAGTCCATACAGTGATGACAATATAGTTTAAATGTATGACTGCTGAGGGGTAAGTTGGTTATAGGTGATGGGAATTGTATGTGTGATTGAGAAGTTAAGGATTAATGCAGAGAAACTGTAACGTCTGAGTTAGGAGGCAGCACATGTGGTGAAGAGTGCAAAAGCTGCAAGAAACCACAGAATGAGGGTGGATGGGAAGCATATCAGTCACATGCAAAGGTGACCCTATTTTGAAAATACTGTGAAGGATGGTGCTTGGTTCATTGTAATACAAGGATAAGACAAAAATGAAGGGGGGAATCATAAAAAAGTAAATGTTGCTGTTGAGAATACAGGAAGGACTATTGATAGCATCAGTATTAATTAGATTGGATTGTTAAAAGTGCAATAGCCTGCTTGCACAGAGAGGAACTATGTCGTTCACTGAGGATGTACTGTGTAAGTCATAATGTCTGTGGAACAGGATTATAGTATGTGAAAAGAAAAACATGATGGCCAAGGCCTCGCAGTACTCTGACATGGAGAATTGAAGGGTGGAGGATTAAAAATGCCAAGGTTAATGGGAATCATGAGGCCAAACAGCTGTTTGTGAAAAGGATTAGTTTTACGTCAGCCACAAAAGACTGCTCTGGAATCAATCTGAAACAATGTTTGGAATGATCAAGTGGATTTACTGTATATGGCGCTGCTGTATATGATTCAGCTTTCCATGGAAATATCTCAGGGTTTATGTAACCTGACATTATTATTATTATTATTACAGTTTTTGAACTTTTACATTTTTTATTTAAAGTTTCTATAGTTTGAATATAAAAAATACAGTACACTACTACCATTATGTTATGATAATATTTGATAATTGATTCTTAAGGAACAGGCTATTAAAGTAAAATGCTTCAATCTGGTGCACTTTGAGCAGAATTACTACTAGATCTAGATTCTAGGGGGTATAACTTTAAACACCCTTATAAAAAAGATCGGTTTACATTGTAATAATCAAATAAGTATGTGATCATAACCAATAATCTACCTACCATATCCAATAACAAATAAATGTAACTTATTTTATTTTTGTTGTTCATTCATATCTTATTTTACCTAGTTAACATTTATATATTTATGCATATTTTTTTATCGCTCCAGTTTTAAACGATATTTTTGGTTTACTGTTCTATAGTTGAAATTATTTCAAACCTGTTTTTATTTTATCCCAATAATCATAAAGGAGTGCCTTGGAAATATTTGTTTACATAAATTGTGATCAAAACGTTTGAGACCCACTGAGATAACTAAAGTACAGGAAAAGCGCTTTATAAATGTAATGTATTATTATTATTAAAGTGAACTATCTAAACACTCAGAGTCCTTTACCTCACTGAGCCTCTCAGTCTGACTGGACAGGACTCTCCCTCCACATTATTGAACATCTTCTTCTTATATCCGTTAGAGCAGCTAGCACCAGATTATAATAACAACAGCGCCGGTACCGCCCTCTATCTCTCCCTCGCATGCTCGCTCCAACGCTCACTCGCACTTTGGCTGTGAGCTGCGGGCGCCTGATAAGCCAACATCCCCCACTTTCATCACTTACAGCGCCCATCGTACAGGGCAAATGAAAAGTGTAACCGGGGCAGGGGCGGATCTAGACAAATATTCATGGGGTGGCAAGAGGGTGGCAGGAGATTTTGAGGGGTGGCATCCCCTGACAGAAGTATATGCTGATTTAAATCGCAATCATATCAATCAATTAGGGGTGTAACGGTACACGTACCCGTACTGAAATTATTCGGTACGGGCCCTTCGGTACCGAACGAATATAGCGTTAAACATAAAAAATTGAGAACATGAACACCTTTCTGGAAGTAATCTATATCATAGAGCGACCAAGTCATTTCATTGGACGAGAGGCATATGAGAGCTGGTCACAGGGATGCGTTCAAATGTAGTCAGTAATTTGAGGAACTATCGAAATGGCGAACGCAGATAAAGTTGAGCTGAAAATCCTCCAGCATCATTGAAGTCTCCGGTTTGGGAACATTTTGGTTTCGCAGTTACGTACAAGGATGAAGGACAAAGACAGGTGGACCGAACCAAAGCTGTTTGTCGGCATTGTTCAACTAACATTGGTTACGCGGCTGGCAATACATCACATTCATTTGAAAAGGCATCACCCGAATGTGAATATCACCGGTACCAAAAGAAAAAAGACTGAAGTGCAAACCCAACTCCCACTAGCATTTAAGCCTCCACCACTCGCAAAGAGTTCAGACCGAGCCAAAGCTATTACAAACGCCAAATATCCTTATGTTGCCATGTTAGCAAAGCGCTACCTAGCTGTATCTGCTGCCACTGTCCCTAGAGAGGGTGTTCTCCACAGCAGGAGACATTGTTAGTGCCAGCAGATCTGCCCTTTCAGCAAGCAATGTGGACAAGTTCATCTTTCTTTAAACAACATGGAAATACAATGACAAGCAAGTCCTAATGTCAAGCTGGCTGCTTAGGTACTAGTACAGTTCAAATACAGATTATTTCAGTTCATCAAAATGCTGCACCTTAATGTTTATTTTACTATATTTTGTATTTATTTGAATACATTAGTCACAGTTTAATAATAATTTTTAAAAAATATTTAATGTTTTGTGATCATTTTTTCTGCTGTACCGAAAACGTACCGAACCGAACCGTGACCTAAAAACCGAGGTACGTACCTAACCGAAATGTTTGTGAACCGTTACACCCCTACAATCAATGTTAACTTGGAAAGCCACAATATTAATATTTTAACTCAATCACATAGGTGATATTATTGTGCCACATCAGTAAAGCCTTACATATAAGGTGGCAGACGTAATTTAATGAATTTTAACTGAACAATAACTGAATGAGTTTGTCTCACTCTTATACCAGCAGGGGAACCAAATCTATGCAGACTGCTGCAATAAGTACATTAATTAACTGTCTCATCGATGTTTGTCTGAATGAATATGATACTATTAACAATCATATTATTCCTATCAGCTGTCAATCACTGTTAATAAATAATAATAATAATAATAATAGATTTAATTTGTTAGCGTTTTTACAGGTGCTCAAAGACGCTTTACAGATATAGTGAAGAACTGTTATGATTCACATATTCATTTATTATTGAATAAACTATATTTTTTGGAGGAGTTCATGATGAATGTTCATCAAGATGCTTGCTCACCCTCCTTCAAATTTGAAAAACAAGTAATTATATCATTATTGATATACAGTTACAACCTTGACTTTACATCAGAAAGAACAAACATTAAAGAAGTGACTAACTGCATCAGTTAGGGTTAAAAAAAACGTGTATTCAGCTAAAACATCGCTGCAGTTATTATCCAGTGGAAGGTCCTTACCTACTGACCTAGTTAAATCAAAGTGGTTACTTTCTGTTGGCTGGGCAGTGTAGTTTTACACACCGTCTTATTTTACTTTCTCAGGACTTAAAACAGTTTTTTGGGGGCAGACCCCCTCAAAGAAAAAAATATATACACGCATACAAGGTCATCATCTTAACAGTTTGTTATTCTCATCGAGTCATCCGTGAGCAGAGCATCAAGTTGGCATGTCTATTACAGCTGAATGCGGCGATTACTATTTTGTTCAGCAAAACGCCTCACAAACTTATTAAGATCAACAGCTGTAGTGCGTTTTGATTCAATGCTGAGTACAGCCAAACTTGACATTCTCTTTTATGTCATTGTAGATCGCAACTACCTCATTCCTTCAGTGCTTGGGTCCGAAAGGCTTCTCGTTTTGCGCCGTCCCCCCGTTCAAGTGAATTCGCCACCAATCATATTTCCACTCTCGCGCCAGGACCGGGGGAGGTGTTACATGACGTGCATCTTGTGCTGCATTCACTTGCACTCGGACATTAGAGACTTTCTCTCATAAATGTCCGATGAGCCACAACTTTTCTTTCAAAACAAAGATGCCAACTGGGGTGGCAGCTGGGGTGGCAAGGCTATTGTTTAGGGTGGCAGTTTCCACCCCATGCCACCCCGGTAGGTCCGCCCCTGAACCGGGGTGAAAAGGGTGTTACATTTACTTAATTATGAATATTGTTACATCAAGGCCGAAAATTAGGATGAGCACCAAGGGTCAAAAAAATGTTTCCCTCCCAGAGCTGCCCCCCAGATCTGGCGCTCTAGGCGAACATCTATAACGCCAAAGCTAAGGACCAGCCCTGGGTTAATAAGTTACATTAACTTAAGCAATACTTAAATGTTAAGGTAGACCTACAGTAGTTTACTTAAACTTGACCTGAGTGTATTAATGTTGTGCTACTTTATACTTCTTCTACTCGACTACTTTTTCGAAGCTAATATCATTGTACTATGTTTTACTCTAGATTTATTTGACGGCTTGACTTTTTTACAGACTGAGATTATTAGCTAACTAACCCAAAAATATAAAGCAAGTAATATATAAACATATCGACATATAATACGTTAAGATACCTATCAGCAGTATATATATAAAGGTGTATATGTAAAGATACTGTAGCTGAAATGATTATTGTAAACAATATGTTCATATTTGAAGCTAATATGCTAAAAGATACCCAGGCCATACATTGTTTTTGCAGTTTAAATGATAAAATTACATTTTTTGGGTATCCTTTTGTTGAACTGTCTGTTTAAAATTAATCGAAGCATCAGACAAAAAAAGCTTTTGAAAATAATATTATGTTTTGATTTAGGTCAAAATATAATATTTGTAAACCTGAAGAGTCAGTGCCAGTGCCTCACCAGCCATGAACCTCACTGCAGAAACTTATATATAGACATCTAAGTTTTTTGTGGCCCACCACTTTTGTACATATAAAAACGTCACTGGTATAACACCCTTATTACTTATCGTAACTGCAAATCCAACCCATCGATTAGCATCGTGAGAGTACACAGAATCGATAGGTATCTATATCATCACTCCATGATAAGAACTCGCGACAATATTAACAAAAACAGACATCCAAACACGTGGTGCTAGGTAGCCAAAACGGCAATAGGTCTTACCTCTGTTGTTGTCTGATCAAAAGTTGTCTTCAATGGCATTAAAACGATAAAAACGCTGCTGAAGGTTAATCCATAGGTCACATAGGTCACTTTGAAATGATTTCTGATAATCCATATGCAATAAACCTAATTTTCCGTTTTCACATTTCAGAGCGTGAGACAGCTTTCGGTCTGGGCAAAACTGCATGCGTGAAGCCCCCACTTTTTTTGGTAACGTTGGTGTGTATGTGGAAATTCCCCTTTGATTCTATTGGCTCTAACGGTTAAAAAGAGATGCCAATCACCAAAATCGACCAATGGGTTCCAGAGAAACGGCAAAAATGCCCATTTCCACCCAAATCAGAGTTATTTTTGCTAAACCTCTCTAAAAAGGTCAAATGTCACTTATTTTGCATCAATCTTGATACAGGGTGCTTATTATATGTTGTACTTTGGATTCCTATAGCTTTTAGTCTACTAACCCATCATCCAAGGGTAGTTTTCACTATAAGTAAAAAATAATTTTTGGACGGACCCTATAATTTACAGTTTTTTACTATGTTCAATCTGAATTTTCTTTAAAATAAAAAACATCTATATTGATTCTGACTTTTCTACATCCAACTCACAGGTTTATTATTACTTTGAGAACAATTATTATTCATTTTCCCCTTTTAGAAGTGTAGTTATGGTCATTTGTTCTGGAAATGTCATTTTCAAGCCTGAGACCTGAAAAACAGGGATGGGGTTTAACAGGTTAAATATTGAATTTTTCTCTCTTAGTAAGATCCCATTTTCAATAAAATTTGACTTGAAGATGAAGTCCATTTGCCTATCCTTCTGGACAAAAATCTCTATTACTTTTTTGTAAAAGTCCTCCTTATCTTCTTGTAGTTTCAAAAGTCTATCATAAATCTAATCGTTAGATTTATGATTAGAAAATTATAAAAGTAGGGTAGACATGTGGATATTATCTGGCTGAACAAAACGTGCATTTATCTAATAGGTACGTTTCCCACAGATCTTATTTTGAGCTATTTTCTAAAATCCTATGGAGAAATCTCATTGCTTTTTTGTGGAGGGAACCCATGCGCAGCTTACTTCCGGGTTTTAGGACGCGTCTCTCATCTCCTCTTCACACACCACACTTTTCGCGGCACACATACTTACAGCCAATCAGCTCTGAATTATGTGAGATGACGTATGGTGGGGATGGCAGTTCAGTGCCCCTATGGTCATTATTTTGTTGCAACACATTAAATAGGACAATACTCTGAGCCTGTGCAGTGTAGTGTTTACAGTCACTGTTCACTTAGACAGTGAGAGAGAGGGGCATGATCAGGTTTTGTCCCACATGGCTCTAAACAGCTCAATAGGCACACACTGTAGACACTAATTAGAAGAACATAGACTAAAACAGCAATGTACAGACGAATCAGATGATTAAACATGATCTTAAAATATATTTTATATTTTTTTTAATAAAAAAAAAAATTGTAATCATTATTTGTAATACTTTCTGCTGACACTAGGTGGGGCTGTGCCACATGCCCCTAATGACCAGTCGCCACTGGTTATACCGTGTTTTCTGTGCAACCGCTCTTAGCATTTTTTCGCTCGTGGCTATTTCAGTGGCTCAGCTTTAGCTTTGTGTTTTTTTTTTGCAAAAAAAATAATGATATAATGATCAGTTAGCTGAGTTTCTTCCCGTTACATGGATATAAAACATTCATAGTTTATTACATATTAAGAAGCCCTCAGACGCTGTTTCCTGCAGATGATGCATTTTTCCGCCTGGGGGCGGGTCGATGGGGTTCAACAGGTTAAAATATTCAAACATTTCTTCCCGGGGGGGCTTACCCCCGGACCCCCCTGGAGGATGTGACGTCCACCCACCAATTCAAACATGTTCATACAATACTGAATACATTTGAAGCCTTTTTGATGTACATTACCTAGGCCTATGTCAATAAGTTTCAGTTTTTGTAGTGTATTTGTCTTTTGTAGAGATTTTTCATTTATTCTTTATATTTCTATTGTGTATTCCTTGGATACTCTATTGATATTTATATTTTCTACTGTACGATTCTCTGGGGGGGGGGCGCCAGTTACAATCTCGCCAAGGGCAGCCAATTGTCTAGAGCCGGCCCTGTATTAACCTACATTTCAACACTGCCTCTTTTTGCACGAGCTCGTGGGCAGTGCTTTTATTTTGAAAGTACTTGTGTAAATAGGTTGCGCGAGCCTTCTGAAGCTCACACACCGGGAGGAGGAAGTCCGCTCGACCAGGGTTTCGGTCGCTTTTCTGACCCCAATGTTTGGCAGTGAGGTGAATGAGAAACACTCGTCTGAGGTTTTGAACAGCGTAAAAAGGTAAGCGTTCACTCTTGACTGTCTTTTCTCAGGGAAAAGGGAGAAGTCGTGTTCGCTAGACTACCTGTTGGGGTCTGTGAGGGAGGGTCAGGTGGACCTCATTCATGCCCGGAACCATATTCTCTGGCGGGCAGGTGAGCAGTCTCAGCGGCCTCCCTTCCAACATTTCTTTGTTACCTGGCAATCCTCCATGTATACTTTTTAAATCTGTATGTAAAGAAGACGAGTCACTCTTCAGGGACTCATTTGTTTGCAATTCAAAACTTATCTTGTCCAACAAAATTTAAAAAAAGTGTTCATGTCCACATGAGTCGGTCGTCATTGGGCATTGATATCAAACAGACACACCTCGTTTCACACCTCCACCTCTGGAAGCTGGAACAGAAGTTGCCACTGTAAAGTTTGTAAACGTGTTGTGTAATGTCTGCTACATGCCGAATGAAAGAGCAACTCCCTTTGACTCACTTTTAGTTTTTTAGATGCAATATTACTAATGTTTCTCGATACGCAGTATCGTAGTGCATGTTTTTTTTTTTATGGAGTTAGGTCTGGTGAAGCACGTCACATTTAAGCTGTTTTATTGCAGTGAGTTGCTTTTTCAAGTACCGTTTACAATAAGGTGACCAGATTTTCAAAATTAAAACCGGGGACATTTTGAGTTTTTCGGTCAATATATATCATTAACATATCCAATTTTCTTGACTGTTAAAGAAAAAAGGGGGACAATTCTGTTTCAATGTAATTCGAACATTTTAACTGTTGGATACAAACAAAAGGAAGATAGCTCATATGAGACTTCAAAGTTATTTTATTTTGAAACTGTGGATCAGATTGTCCTGATTCTCTCTGAGTGACTATATGGGGTGTCCTGCTATCACCCTGGAGTGAAATAAGTCTTTGATAATTTGACAGTTTTTTATTTATTCTTGTATAAAAACAGAAGGACGATAGCCCATATATGAGATTTCAACAGTATTTTATTTTGAAATTCTACATCAGATTGTCCTGATTTTCTCTGATTGACTAGATGGGGTCTCCTGCTATCACCCTGAAGTGAAATAAGTATTTGATTGACTTCGAATGACTCTTTGATTATGGACGGTTTCCATTAAATAATAATCAAAATATAGATGGACAATAGATCTAATTTGAGATTTTAAACAGCATACATGTTAAATTGTGCTTCAGAACGTAATGTTATTTTAGGAGTGTTGTGAGATGGTGTCAACATCAATTGAAATTAGTCACCCAGTGGAAATGTCAGATATGTCTTCATAACTGTATAGCCTACTTACATTTGACATTCACTCAGTTATAATGTGGTAGTTATACGTAGTTTGTTTTAAATGATTATTGATCACATTATATAGTACATATTTCTTAATTTAAGCTCCAGTAGCCTATATATGAATATGTTTGGTGTGTTTTTTTTAGGTATATTTGTTATTGACCGAGTAAACGCTTTTATTTTGAAGGCAGTTTTTGCAGGCCTCTACCGTAATGCATAGGATATTCGCGCACCGCAATACACGTGCGGGCTGGCTTGTAGTGATGGGAATTCCGGCTCTTCTTGGTGAGCCGGATCATTTGGCTCGGCTCACCAAGAAGAGCCGGCTCTTTCGGCTCCCAAACGGCTCCTCAGTTTATCACATATTATACCTTTTTATAATTAAATCAAATGTAGCCTTGTTTTGACTAATGATTTATATGTGTACACATATATCACTTAAATTATTCAATACATCCTTTGTACTGAAGTATTCAAAAGTAAAAATGACATGTTTAATAAATGATTTGCTGTGGCCAAATGTTTTCATTGCATTTACAGACCCTTGTAACTCTCTGATGCCACCCAATGAATGCACTGACTTGCTTGTAGAACCACGCTACACAAAACAGATAGCAACACCTATAAAAACCTAAGCATATACATGTAAAAAAAGAGGCTACTGTATCGACATTTTCAAATGATATTTAAAGAAAAGGCCCTGACAAAACAGCAGGGCTCTATTTCTGTATTAACTATAGAAAACAAGACAGCAACAGCTGACATCAAATCTTTGCTGAGCCTAAGGATAATCATAAATAAATAACAGTGAAAATAAATATATTGCAATGCTCAAAACAGCAGCATCCAACAGTCTCTAATCCTTGGATATTACATGTCACTGCATGCATGCACGCAGCTGTAGCGCGGAGATCATCATCATCGTCATCATCATTCTGTCTTGTATTACTTAACAAAAAACGGCTCGTTCGCGAGCCGGCTCCCGTCGTTCACTTAAAAGAGCCGGCTCTTTGAGCCGGCTCGTTCGCGACCGACACATCGCTACTGGCTTGACTGTGTTTTCCAAAGTGGGGGCTGGCATGACCGCAATCTGTTTACCCAGTGTTTCCTGACATGAAACGTTTCATTTCACTATGTGTTTTTAACATATATTAAAAAACGGGGACATTTCCGGGGACAGTTTCAACCGGGGACAGGGCAATACAAACGGGGACTGTCCCCGGAAAACGGGGACATCTGGTCACCCTAGTCCAGTGGTTCCCAAACTTTTTGTGCCCAAGGCACACCAAAGGACAAGTAAAAATCTCAAGGCACACCTATTGTGCAAAATAGCCCTTATAACACATGTTATCACTCATATCATGTCAAATATCTGTAAATGTGCATAATTATTTACTAATGCCAAATAAAATGTGACAAAGACAACTATATGACTCATGAAATATTTATTAACGAAATATTTCAGAAATTAATTTGAAACTTTATCAAATTAGGCTTCATCAAAGCAGCAACACACTCATTTAAACCAGACAGGTCACAAAATTAAAAATGAGGCAAAGGAAACTCAGCAGAAATTCAGCACAGAGAACTGTCAATGCAAGGAAGCTGCATTGTCCATGGTCCTGAACTACAAATTATAAATGTAACATTTCAGCAATCAGCATTGAAACATGTGCTATTGTAAATATTTTGCCGATATATTACACTACTTCGTTACTATCTACATAAAGTAACTCGTTACTTTACTCGCCGAGCACATGCGTGAGTGGCAATAACTTTCCTTACCAGCAGGCGGCGGTAGTGTGTATTTGTCATTCAAAACAGACAACAACCGGAAGACAGAGAAGCAGAACAGACTACGTGATATAAACAAACAACAAATAGCTGTGCGGTAGCTTCACCTTAGCATGTGTTCTTTGCAGGTGTTTGTTGAGGTTTGACGTGGTGTTTCCAGCAGTGGATAACAGCTTCTGGCCTGGACACAGTTTGCACCTCACCGTCACATTCCTGTCTATTCTTTGGACCAACTCAAAATAATGGGCAGACCTCCACCCCTCGAGAGTTATCGCTGACTCAGCCATGTTTATGCAGCACTGCACGTGGAGATGTGGACGCACAAGTCGCGCAGATTACGTACATATAAACCTACAAAGTACTGATATAGTAAATTAAAAAGTAATTATTTTTTGTGTAGTTGTATATTGCAATAATAACGTATGGTTGTCACAAAATCCCACGGCACACCCGGACTTGCCTCACGGCACACCCTTTGGGAAACACTGCCCTAGTCTACAAAGGACACATTTTTGGAGAAATAACCTTCTGTTGTAGATAGTGTAAGTTTAATAGTACACGTTCACTTACTCTGAATACAGTTGAAACGTTTTGGGGGATATTTCTTACTTTAAAACGGTATTTCCCCACATAAATTGCAGCATGTTGCAAACCCACAGGTATTGTGTGGCTACAGCGTGCACACGCTTGAACACTAAACTGGCATCCAACAGTTTGAAGTCTACTGCAACTGTAGATATGTAATTGATGCATGCATTACTTTTTATATGATTGTGTTCTCCTCTAAGCCTTAGTCTTGCATCAAACTGAAGAAACCACAACTGTGAAATAGTTTCAGGAAATAGCTTCTTGTTCTGACAAGACAGGGCTGTGGGGTAACTCGTCCCACTGACTGAAGAAAAACAACAAAAGTCATAACACGTTTTTATCTGTTTTTATCTGTTTATTTTCACATGATTATTTAGCATTTTATTCTTGGAAAGGTGCGTTTTATTATCCATCTATTTTCTGCAGACAAATCATTGCTTGTTCATCATTACTAAAATACGAAGAATTTTAGTAATTACTAAAATATCATTACTAAAATACGAAGAATCCGGTCAGAGATGAAATAAGTATTCAGATGCTAGACCACATAGATCACAGTCTAAAAATACTCTATTGTACGGTAAAGTCCAATATGTTACTTAGAGCAGGGGTGGGGAACCTCCGGCCTCCGGGCCGTATACAGCCCGCGAGACAATTTGGTACGGCCCTCGAGGTAATTTATAAACACACGAAAAAAAGAAAAAAATGTAAGAAAACTAGACCGCAATCAAATTAAACTAGCGAGTGCCTGTTTTTCCTGGCCAAGGTCAGGGTCCTTGAACACAACACGAGCCAAACGTGTCATCACGTGGTATATGTCTCGACTGACAGGGGTGCATTTCTGACGGAGAGCACAAGAACGCCACTCCAGCACTTCAGAAATTGCAGTACCGATAAGGAGCCGGAATGAAATGAATGGGCTGTGATTTTAGTTTTTTTAAGCAAAGGTCAATCATTTGTACGGCCCTCTGAGGATATTGTAAAAATTGAAATGGCCCTTGAGACGAACAAGGCTCCCCACCCCTGACTTAAGGTAACAAAAATAAAAGTACGCATTGTAAGAATTGCTTTTTCAAAACTGTTGTTTATTATACAATATTATATGTTTCCATTTCTTTATTTTTTAAATAATTGAATTTGTCAATGTGGGGCACATATGTACTGGAAGACCTGGAACATAAATATATATTCACAGATCATGTTATTTATGTAAAAAGTTACTAGTAACCACTATCAAAAGGACAATAATTTCATGCGAAATATAGTGGAATAGAAGTTCAGGTACCTCAAAATTCAACTTAAGTACACTAACTGAGTCATGTACTTTGTTACTTTCCAATGGATCCAGCCTGCAAAACTGTTGTCATCATTTGAAAATGCTACCATCAGGTATGTCTGGTATTTTGGAAAACCTGTGTCTTTTTGTTTATTCAAAATGGGCTGAGGTCATTGGGGAATGAAAGAAGAAATACAGTCATCTGTATCTGGCATAGTTTACCCGCAGTACTGTACATGTGTCAGCCTGCAGCCAACCTGTAATAAGCTCATCTTTTTCCAGCCCTAGCCTACTTATTTGTGGCAGTACCATCCCAAATGTATTTTTTTCCAGTTTGTTTCAGTGTATACGTGCAGGATTGATTATTACACAGCTCTAACACTACTTTGCTCCTTAGGTTCATGCACAATACATATCATTTGTCTTTCCTGTGAGATATGTATCATTGTAGGCACTTTTATCACATGCGCATTTGTCATCAGTCCTATAAGTGACTTGTGAATTATGATGTGATGAATGTCGTACTGTATTATTTTATTTAGACCATACATTGCTGACAAAAATCTTCTCCTTTTAATCAAACAGTCCAATTAAAGATTCTAGGCTAAAGAAAAACATTAAACAAATGTTGTGCAACAAAAAACAGAGCAATGATAAAAACAGGGGAAATACACCCAACACATACTTGGAAATCAATTCAACTTGACATGAATGTAAATAACATCTTGCATTTACTGTGACAGTAATTATTGTTATTAGTAGTTGTAACATTTCAGAACCCTTTACCATATTCACCTTTATGTCTTCCGTTAAATATCGTTTGTTGTAAATAATACCATAGTTTACCTGGTATTTTGTGTCACTTTGCTTTTTTTTCATGCAATTCTTACTTTTTGGTTTTGCAGCCTGGTTGTTCAAAGTTATACATGCACTGTTGGTTCCTTTCTTTATTCTGGCCATCTCACTGAATTTCTACTTGCGTAAGAGAGGCATATCGGTCACTCAAATGTGTGAGGTTTGCGAGAGGGGGGTTTCTGGACGAGGTTGTGTGTAGAAAGGAAGGATGCTCCAGCTCAGTCCCCTTGAACTGTCTGGCTATGCTTCGCAGCCTTCACATGGCCAAGGCTGGCAGTAAGGACGTTCTCTGAGATGGACTTAAATTGCCAAGTAAAACAGGATCATATTTTCAAACAAGATTTGATGGGATTGTAGATCTCTACATTCAGAAATTGTATTGCAGCAGATTTGGAACGCTATAAAGAGGCCATTGATTGTAAGAAAATATGAAATACCATCCCTCTAACATCGCATGATTACATTGTATTGCTGAACAATGATTCTTGAGTTAATCAATTCAATGCTCTGAATGGGTGCCTTTCACTGGATTAACTGCAGACAAAAAGATCCATATCACACATGAAATATCCCCACGGACTATTAATCAATGGTTATCTTTCCTTCATGACACATTTATCTCCAAACTATTTATCGCACCTGTAGACAATGCTGGAGGAGAAACACTAGAGGCTTTTAAAGGGCTGTTATATCCTTCTTGTAACATTTGATTGCAGATATAGGCACACATTTGTATATGGAAAATGACTACTTGAGGACTAGGCAGCATCTTGGTGTACTAAAATGAAATGATGCGTTTAAAAATGTGTAAATAGTGATCAGCAGTTAAAATGAATGTTATGGACCACTCAGCTGTGTCCCCCTTGATGTATCAGTTAGAAGACTACACTGTTTCACAGGAGTGGACTGTTAATGTTTAATCTTTAGTCATTTTACAGTCAAATCCAGGATCCAATGTTGCTAAATGAAACTGTAGTAGCACTGTACACAGGGTTATTGTGGTCATTTTGTCTGTTGAGGTTAATATGGCTATTTAGAGACTTTATTAATGTGGTGGGTCTTTGTTGAAAGACCGGGCAGTGTTTCCATGAGCAGACCTGTTTGTGTCATAAAGGTCTGGATCTGGCTAGCTCTTGCATTTGTTTTTAAAGGAAGTGATAGGAAGATGCGACCAATATTTGTAATTGTTTCCCTTTTTAAACACAGCTGTTTGCAGGCTATTACATAAACGTTGCTAGAGCCACCAACGTAAATGCAGTATATAGATGTAAAAGCTAGACTTATATTTCATAAATAAAATGTATATTTTTCACCAAGGAGCTCAATTAGATTTTTTTCTAATCCCTCACATGACCAGCCAAAGTTGTTATTTGGACGTGCTGACTGTCCCTTTTTAAGATGTGTTTTGTTCTTTTTCTCTGGTCTGATCCTGTCCAATCGATATTGATAGGTTGGCTAGAACTGACTGCAGCAGGCTGACAGATAGTAAATGCTTCCAAAATAATTAAAGCCTTTTTCAAATATTTGTTGTTTTCGGAATGTTAACATGATCATTGAGGGCTCATGGACCCATTGACATTTGACCTAATCTCTGTTTCTTAGTTTATGAAGGTATTGATTGTATAGAATCTAATTTGATAGTAAGATGCTCTGACATGAGTGTTGAGAAGTGAAACAGCTAAGCCTATATAATGAGCAGAAATATGTTGGTCCTTTAGACACTCACGCTGGTTAACTGGTTTGTCTAGTGTAGGTTATTAACAATGGTGGATAAATCACATTCCAGTTTCAAACAGGAACCACAGACTGGTGCTCCCTTCAGGGCTCCTTTTCTTCAATGAAAGGTAACTGTGGAAATGGGCGGTACTTAATATGGTTTCAGTTTAACATTTATTTAGAGAATCTGGAATGATGCAGTAAATGGTATGAAAAAGCTTGAACAATAATTGTGATTGCGGTATAAGGTTGTCTTAATCTAATGAAATGGTTCAACAGGACATGACTCTGGATTCAATTGAATACAAGAGGATGTTGATTATAGCAGCTTGTGCTTTAAGGTCCTTACAAACCAACCACGTGTTCTTTGGTGTCAGTTTGGTGTGTAAGGACCTTTTTAGAGGTGATGAAGGTGTTGATGTTAGAGGGGGGAGTGTGTGGGAGAAAAACTCCCTCTGGTACCTCATTCACACCAACGCAACTCCGGTTCAAGCTCCGTGCTAGAGCTTTTCAGGTTCAGAACCGGTTCTTCGGTTTAGCTCCGGCTCTTTTCACACTGCCCAGAGTCCGACTGGTGCTGCGTCATTGCGTCATCGTTTGCGTCATGACGTAACCGTTTGCGTGCCTGCTTCATAAAGCCAAACCGCGCGGAAACCCCTCACAGCTGACACCGACAACAACAACAATGGCCGATTGTGCTCCAGCTTCCTCTGTACCTCTTCGGAAGACCAGATTCCCAGTAGGTAGATGGTCTCTTCAGTGGACCACTTCTGCTTGTTAAGTTTCTCCATCGTTGTTTACAAACTGGATACAACGCCGGCTTTTTGTTGTTGTTCAGGAGTTGATCCCGCCCCTGCCCCCGCCTCGACGTAAGCGTGACATAAGCGGTGCTTTTGCTCTGGCCGGACAATTTTTTGGTGCTTGAAACGAACCGGATTCCGGAGCTAAGAGGCTGCTCCGCTGCAGTGTGAACAGGAAAACCCGGTGCTTTTCAAGCTCCAGCTCTGAACCGGCCCTGAAACACCGTTGGTGTGAATGAGGTATGGGGGGAACTTTGGGACGTTAGCCTTTGAAGACTATTTACATGCACACAAACCTGTATAACTACAGGAAAGAGAAACCCCAATAACCATAAGGCCCCTTTTAAAAAAGACAATGTGGCCGGTTGGCCTTATTTCACTGTACACACCTCCCTAACTTGTTGTTAGATCAATAGGTGGAGGAGGAAATAGGAGAAATTCATAAAAAAAGATTGCAAACCATGATCTTTGGAAATGTAAAAAAAGTGTTATCAAGTTAAATCCAGTACACACCTCAAACTGATAGATGTCTATGCCTGCTGCCTACAAACTGCAGTTTTTATAAAATGGATTGGGTTACCCAATGTTGTAATCCCATTGGATTAAATACATTTATATAACCGTCCACTAGTTCCATATAAATCTGTTTTGCAGTTAGGAAAAAGAGGGATTTTAAAATGCTCCAAAAATATATTTTTGGCACATTTAACTAATGACTGTTAAAACAGGGACAGAACAGGAACATATCCGGCTTTAAACATGTAGTTAACTCCAACTAAAACATTACATAAGGATTTCAAACCAACACAATTGATCTTTTAAAACCATAGTGGACCTTTAGATCATGACACAATTGTGTACTTTAGATAGTCCTTTCAGTCAACTGGTACTTCAGCAGATCATCAGTCAGTGGCTCTTTCCACTATCTAATCCTCATACTTGGGTCCTGCCTCCATTTTTTGTTTCTGAATCTAGATTATCTGAGTATTAGATTATGAATTATCTCCAAACTGGATGGGTGGTTGTAGACTTAACCCTGGAAAACCCTTTTATCCCTCCTCTAGCTATAGCTCAAATCTATTTGGGGACAAATGTTAGTGAAAACATAGTTAGCCTGCTGTTATAGTTTATGTTGTATTTGTGATTACATGTCAAGTTTTATAAAGATTTTAATCT